>NW_028274817.1:119670340-119970340 GCF_037043125.1 Eumetopias jubatus
AGGAAAACAGGATATTGAGGAGATATGTGTACCCCTATGTTTATTGCAGCATTATTCACAATACCCACAATAAGGAAACAACCTAAGTGTCTGTCAACAGATAAAGGAAAAAAGATATGGTATGTCTATATACAATGGAATATTATTCAGCCATGAAAGGAGGACACCCTGCCTTTTTCAACCACATGGATGGACCTAGAGGTCATTATGCTAAGTGAGATAAGCCAGACAGAGAAAGACAAATATTGTATGATCTCACTCATATGTGGAATCTTAAAAAGCTGAACTCATGAAAACAAAGAGTAGCATGGTGGTTTCCAGGGGCTGGGGTGGGGGGATGGGGAGATGCTGTTTAAGGGTACAAACTTGCAACTAGTACATAAATAAGTCCTGGAAATCTAATGCACTGCCTGGTGATTATAGTCAGCAATACTATATTATAAACTTCGAAGCTGCTAAGAGACTAGATCTTAGTTCTCACCACAAGAAAGAAATGGTAATTATGTGACATGATAGAGGTGTTAGCTAATGCTACGGTGGTAATCATATTGTAATACATAAATGTATCAAATCAACACATTGTACACCTTAAACTTATATAATGTTATATGTCAATGGTATCTCAATTTTAAAAATGAAAAATGAAAAATCAACCAGCTGGATAGATTGGACTAGATCATTGGTTAATTTCAGAATACCTTGTAAAGCAGAGGCCTGGAGCCAACTAAGATCGAAGGGAAGGTCAATGTCCTGAGTCCCACCCAGATAGAAGTTTACAGCTCCCTGCTGAAGGCGTCACAAAAGTGCCCCTCATTCTTCTACACCAGTGATTCTCAAGCAGGGCAACTGAGCCCCGCACAGACATGTGGCCATGAATGGAGACATGTGTGGTTGTCACAACTGGAGGAGAGTCTTTTGGCATCTAGTGGGTAGAGATGAGGAATGCTGTCAAATGTCCTACAAGACCCCCCACGACCGAGAATGGGGGCACAGGTTGGCAGCAGGGGCTCTTAGCAGTGTGATGATTTCACGTCACATGGGTGGGAGTATGGCGATCCCAGGCAATCAGTCCCTTTTTAAAATCAGTGTTTGAGTAGAATGGGAAGTTCATACAGACTCACTAAGAAAAGACCTCAATTTCCACAGATAGGGAACTGGTGTCTAGAATGATCCGTGCTGATGGATAGTTGAGAAGGGAAGAACACAAAGGGATTATGTCCCCATTACCACCCCCATGACCTATTACACGTCCCTCCATACCCAGCACCAGCATGTGACATCTGTCCCACAGTGAAAATAATACAGCTGTTCTAGTCAGAAGAACTAATGTCGGCTGTTGTAATAAACAGTGACTTCCCACAGCAACTGTTTATTTCTCACTGACATTTGACTCCAGTGCGGTTGGCCAATGGCAGTGGAAAAGGAGGAGTCCCGGGACCCGGGTTCTCCCAGTCTAGCAGCTCTCTCATCACTAGAGCCTTGGGGACCTTAGCTATGTTCTCAGCATCTGGCCAAGAGGTGACTGAAGGGAGAATTTCAAGGACCATGCAGAAGGCTTTAGGGGCAGGCTACTTGCCACAGGCCAACTCTATTCCCTGGCCTCACTTAACTGCAAGGGGCTGGGAAATGTTTAGTTTTGTGCCCAGGAGGGCTCGGCAAACACATGCCACTGTTTCTGCCAGGATATCATTTCAATATCTGAGGACAATGTGATGGAGCTTGAAATAGGATAGTATTTGAGATCAGCTGTGTAAATTATGAAATGGATTCTCTTTGTATTGTGACAGGGCAAAATTTACGTTTTTTTGACAAGAAAGTAAAAATAATCAAAACTCATGAATTTCGGGGACCCGTTCTTACCATGTGAGTTTATCCCCCTTTGTTCCTTCACCCCTCTCCCTCCAACTTAGGCTGCTACCCTGAGACGTTGAGGTCAGCCCAGGAACAGTGAGTAACCAAGCTGACAGCAGAGAGGGGCCTGGGAGTAATGATAAGGACTGTTTTTAAGGTCCAGACACTATGCTAACCCATAGATTTGTTATGGAAAGGACACAGCTGAGAAATCACCAGAGCCCACAGCCTTGAAATTTTCATATCCACTTCCTGTCAAAAGCCCAGCTGAAGTGGTTCATTCCTTCTAATCATTTGCTCTCTTAGGTTAGTGCTGCCCAACTTGGTTGTATGCAAGAATCATCTAGGATGCCATGGTGGACAGATTCTAAGACCCGCTCCCCCCACACACATTTGACTGTCTTTTTTTCTGGCATTCTCATTGTATAATCGTCTCACTTGAATGAGGGTGGAATCTGGGACTTGCTTTCAGCCAAAACAATATGGTGAAGGTAATGGGATGTCATATCCATGATTACATTACTAAGATTGTAACCCCTGTCTTGCTAGTGGACTTTCTTTCTTGCCGGCTTTGATAAGATAAGCTGCCACGTTGGAAAGGCTCATCTGAAAAGGTTCTAAGGGCATCCTCCAACCAACACAGCAAGGAACCTAGGACTTCAAAAAGCCCTTAAATAACTGAATTTTCTTAACAACCTGCATGAGCTTAGAAGTGGATCCTTCCCTAGTTGGACCTTCAGATGAGGTCCCATCCCCAGCTGGCAAATTGACGATAGCCTTATAAGACCCGAAAACAGAGGTACCATCTAACGCATGCCCCAATTTCCTACCCACAGAAGCTGTGGAATAATAAAATGAGTGTTGTTTTGAGCTGCTAAGTGTGTGGTAATTTGTTTACAGCACTGATAAGTAATATAGATGCTTGTTAAAAATACAGATTCCCAAGTCCTAGCCACAGAATCTGTTTAGCAAAACTAGAGAAGGACTTAGGAGTCCCAATTGTTCACCAACATCTCAGATGGATTCTGAAGTATCTGGCTCAGCAATCACTCCAAATTCTGTAATCATTATTCTTATATCTAGTCAGCCTCACCAGAAAGTTATATAACTCAGCAATATTGTTTTCGCTTGCAACAGAAATGACTTAAAAGTTACATTTCAGTGATTTTCCTCTTGGTCCATTATTTAAAAATCTGCACTTCTTTTCTATTGCGGTTGTAACAAATTACCATAGAGTTAGTGGCTTGAAAAAACATAAACTTATTATCTTACAGTTTCGGAGGTCAGAAGTCCAAAAATAGATCTCACTCGGCTAAAATCAAGGTTTCAGCGAGGGTGGTGTTTTGGAGGTTCTGGGGGAGAATCTGTTTCCTTGCCTTTTTCAGCTTTTAGAGGCCACCTGCATTCTCTGACTCATGGCTCCCTTCTAGCAATGGCATCGCTGAGTCCTCTGCTTCCACTGTCACTTCTTCATCTGACCATGCCCCTCCTACTTAATTTCTTTTCCATATAAGGACCTTTGTGATTACATTGGGCCCACCAGGATAATTTAGGAGAGTCTCTCCATCTCAAGACTCTTAACTTGATAACGTCTGCAAGGTCACTTTTGTTATGTAAGGTGACATTCGCAGGTCTGGGGTTTAGGACATGAACATCTTTGGGGGAACCATTATTTTGCCTACCACAAGATCCATTGAATAACATACCTATGTCTTGATGCTAGTAAAATATAAAATGTTTGTCTCTTCCTTTATATCATGTGAACTATATAATTTGTCTTGTTTCTTTTCTCCCTTAGCTCCTGGGGCTCTTGGAGTTCAGTTGTAATAACTCTGCTGACTTGTTTCTAATCCACCTGCTGCCCTTGGTTCATTATTTTGTTCTTGCTCTTTTATTCTTATTTTAACAGTTCTGTTTTGTCTGTGTCACTTACTATAAGTTGATTTTGAAACGTAACGAGAATATACAAATCCCCATGTTTAAGCTTAACCCCTAGAGCCTCTGATTCCTAATCTCTAGCCCTCTAAGGTCACCAGCGAGTGAATCATTTTCTCACTTGGTACCTGGACTTTCTCTCTTCTATATCTCCCTCTACTGCTCCTGCTTCGTCCTTCACACAGCCATCCCTGGACCTCTAAGCCCCTCACGAATCTAGTTGTCAGTTTCCCCAAAGGGACTGTGGGTGAGCAGTTCGCCCTCCACCCATTGGGTCGAGTCTGCTAAGGCCCTTTATACTGTGATGGATGAACTAGTCTCTGAACCCTTGGTCAGCCTGCCCCTGGAAGAAAGATGTTCTGAACTGATCTCAAATACACTGGACTCATTAAAGTACTCGAACAAATTGCCCTCGGAACTCCCATAATAGCCACACACCTCAGGGAGACCAGTAATATTATCCATATGTTGCAAGAGGAAATGTTGAGTCAAAGAAGGCAGAGAGAGCTATAGATTCTCTTTCTTTGGGAAAATTATCTCGGTTTCAGTGTTTTAGATGACTTAGATGGATGAATCCCAAGCCTAGTTTTCCACTTCCTCAGTACACCCCAATTATTGTTAGCAGTGCTTTGACAAAATAATTGTGTTAGCCTAATTGAAATACAGATTTCAGATATCATATTTTGGAATGGTCAAAAGAGCAGAGAATGGAGTGCGAACTTTAGAAACACAATGATTAAAGTGCCTGCCAAAATGTTTTGAAGTTAAGCATATATGTTCAGCTTAACAAATTTTTATAAAACAAACACCTATATAGCCACTCTCTCCAAATGCCCAAATTCTGTCGGTGCCTCAAAGACCAGATTAGATGTCCTTCACCAAAGACTTGCATAAACCTCTTTCTTGTAATCTTTTCTTCACTAAATTCCAGGAACATCTTGGTTGGATTCTTCTCATGCCCCATTACATCTGTATTTAATGTGTGTGTGTGAATCAGATATATATATATCTGATTATATATATATATATATATATATAGAGAGAGAGAGAGAGAGAGAGACATATACACACACACACACATACATATCTATATACATATATATATATCAGATATATATAGAACCAGATATATGTATATCTGATTCACACATACATTCACTCAGTGTCATTGTTCTACTATTATTTAAATATAGTTCATCAGAAGGGCGCCTGGGTGGCTCAGACGGTTAAGCGTCTGCTTTCGGCTTAGGTCATGGTCTCAGGGTCCTGGGATGGAGCTTAGTGGGGAGTCTGCTTCTCCCTTTCCCTCTCTCCCCCCACCCCCGACCCGCCACTGGCTTGTGTGCATACTCTCTGTCTCTCTCTGTCTCAAATAAATAAATAAATAAATAAAATCTTTTAAAAGTAAATAAATAAATAAATATAGTTCATCAGAGAGGAATGAGTGAATGAATGAGGGAGGGAGTGAATGAGGGGTCGAGTTCATGAGGTCAGGATGGAATAGTCAAGTCCACCATGTTTGGGGAGTTAGACAAGGGTCAGTAAGCCAGGTGAGCCAGGGTAGCTCTGGACAAAACTTCAGTCCTGGCTTTAGGCTGAAGCGGGTCTTCACTCTGT
Organism: Eumetopias jubatus; assembly: GCF_037043125.1. NCBI lineage: Eukaryota > Metazoa > Chordata > Mammalia > Carnivora > Otariidae > Eumetopias > Eumetopias jubatus. The sequence continues at coordinate 119,675,744 of NW_028274817.1, forward strand.
CCACCTCCTGGGATTAGATGGCCCTTAAACAATGATCAGGGTTCAAAGAGAATCAGATAATTTTCGAGTGCATCCTGCTCCTGTTTAAAGAGAGAAAGGGTGACTTTCAAGAGAGTAGGGCGTACTCTGCCATCGCTTTACCTACATTTGTATCATGTTTGACTCTTTTCAGGAGGTTTTCACATGTATATTCTGATTCAAGCTCAGGGGAAATTAATTTTGCTCCTGCATTCATAACTGTTGACCATGGAAGCTAGTCTCCAGGGGCATCCAGCAAATGATTAAACATTTATGTTAGGACACTTGCTCTTTTCATTGATCTCATTTTATCCTCAAGAGAAAACCTAAGGGATAGAAATGCCTATCCCTCCCTTTTTACAGATGATGGAATCCGAGTGCCTCAAAGAGTTTTTAATGGCATGCCGAAGGTCATCTGTCTACTTCCTAGTTGAATATCTGTGTTCTACTCAGCTGTGGTGCAGAGGAGTCTGATACGTAATGAGAAAGCAGAATTAGGGATTTTGTTTCGAAAAAGTGGCCCAAGTTGTTCTAATTGTGGTCTTGTTTATGACTAAGTTTAGTATGGAGCCATAACAGTTAAGTATTCTTAAATATATACCCTGCTTTATTGTAGATGGTAATGATTGAGTACCAACTGTGTGCAAGCCACTGGGTTAATGGGACAGTGCACCCCACAAAGCTGCCTTTTCCTCACCTCCCCGATGGGAAGGAGGACACAACTCTCTTTGCTTTCAAAGATCAAGTCTCTTTGGTCCTTTTTTTTTTTTTCAATTTCTCTGGTCAGAATTAGCTGGGGCTCATCTCTTGATATTTAAAGAAACACTTTTTAAATTAAAAAATCCCATTTTCCCCTCAAAAAGCCTACTTTTTCCATATCAAATAAGCTTTGTTTGGGGGTTATTATGATTTGCTCTAAGTTTACGAACTTGATTCAGCAAAGATAATTGAGTTACGCGTTCTAAGCAGTATCCGAAAACAGCGTGCACAGAAACAGTTTGTTGCTACCTGGTATATAGCAACCGGTGGAAGGCATAGGGGAGGGAAGCACAGGGGACCCCAAAAATGCTCTTGCATTTATTACAGAGTGTGATAGTTTATGATTATAATAAATATATACTATGCATATTGTCATATGCAGTAAATCCCACTGCTCTTGCACACTTTCTCAATTGATCGTGCCAGGTTGAAGCCTGGAGGTTTTACAGTAAAATCTGTTCATTCATTTATTTCTTCTATAGGCATGTAGATGTTTAGAGATTAGAGATTAGGAATTAGACATTAGAGGTAGAGATAGAGGTAATCGGTGGTTCTTACCTGGGGGAGATTCTGGGACACACACACAGACCAGGGAACATTTGGCAATATCTGGACACATATTTGGTTGTCACAGCTGGGAGAGGGAGTGCTACTGGCATCTACCCGGTGCAGGCCAGGGGTGGTGCCCAACATCCCACAATGCACGGGAGAGCCCCCTCCCCTCATACACACACACATGTGCGCGCGTGCGCGTGCACACCAAAGAACTCTCTGATCCATAATGTCAATAGTTATGAGGTTGAGAAACTTTGAGATAGATACAAAGATGGCTAGATACATAAGTAGATATATAGATACATAGGAATAAAGCTAGTTATTTGCACAGTGCCGGGCACTGTGCTTGGCAGACACTGACCAGGGTATCCCTCATTGACAGCATAACTTACTGTAAAGTCATTGTGTGTTTCCACACCTCAAAATCTCAGTCTTGTTTCCAGGCCATGTACAACACAGTTCTTTTTTGGGAAAAATTAAGTTTGGCCTCTTCCAGGATTTGTTGTCTTTCTAATCAGTATTTTTTAGGAGTAAAACCACCGAAACATACGTTTCTAGGTGAAGTTAATTTTTTGCACAGCATACATAGTTCCTAGCACTGATAACAAGTTCAGCAGACTTAATCAGATTCAGATTTGGTATGCTGTTTCAGTGGAAAAGGAAAACAAATATAAGAGGGCACTTTAGAACTTTGGCTCCTGTTAAAGAGTTTATGTAATTTGCTGCATTAGAGATTAAATCCAAGCTCACAAGAACTTCACATTTATGATATAAAACTGATTCAAGATGAAATATGCCGTCCCCTGAGATGTCTTTGCAGATCTGTGTCCCTACTCTCCCGCTTCCAACACGCCAGCCATTACCAAAATCTCGATCAGTTTCTACATGGAGATTTCTTTCATCTAATAGGGCATGTGGATTCTCTGATCAATATCAATAAAAGATTTGGAGACCTGGGTGTGATTATCCCATCCACGAAATACATGTTTGGACTGATTCAGGGCACACAGTAATCAAATACTTTTGATTGCCTGTTAATATCTCACACTTAACCTTGTCAAGACTATCCGGACTTACAGTTAATACTGTTTCAAGTCCTTTTTGGAAAAACACCATGGAAAATGTAAGTGAGTGCACACTGGTCTGCAGAAATTCTTAGCATGCATTAATTGCAGATTAACTGTGAGGTTAAATGATCAGGGAAGCTTCTGTGAAATACTGGGGCTCCTTTTAAGAAAAGAACCCCCAAAGACCAAATGTGCAATTGTGAATACCTAACCTAACCATAGGGATTTTTTAAAACTTTTTTGGGCCCCCTTTTATATGTATTCCCAGGCAGGCAAAAAGCTAGATTAATTTCTAAATAGAAGTACCCATGAGGATGAAGTCAAGATCAATCCTAAATATATCCTTTTGGCATTGGGACACTAGAGAGTATGGGATTCTCAGAGAAAAGCTCTATAACACATGATAGCTTTCAGTGTCAAAAGCTTGCTGATCGGTCTGCCCAAGGTTCCTGAAAAACCTGCTAAACCAAAGCTCTTCATTGACACATCTGCCTTCAGAATCACATAGAAAAAAAAATACCTAACATTTGGGGAAAATAGAAAAAGGCAGAGAAGTTTCTCAGTACTCCAATATGTTTCCAATCTATGTCAAGTCTCTCAGTTCTTTTAAAGGCTGATCTTTTTTCTGATCCCTGTAACTTAACTTAGCAGGGAGCCACACAACAAGGCAGTGGAGCTTGAACACCCTCCTGGAGACCACCAGAAGGCTATGGACTCTTACTTCCATATCTGTCTGTTCCTCTTTGCCTGTTCCTGCCTCTGTTTCTGGACTTCTTAGATGGGTCTTTTCTTCCTCTTGTTTTTCCTTCTCTGGCTACAGTATAAAACTAATGTGTTCTTCTTGTTCTGGGGGGCTATTAAAAGCATTTTAAAATATTTTTACTCTTTTATTTTTGAATACTTTTAGATCAACAAAAAAGTTGCAAATAAAGTACAGATACACCCTATATACACTTCATCTGGTTTTCCCTGATGTTAATGCCTCACATTACCGTGGGACGTCTGTCAGAACTAAGAAACCAACATCGTACCTTACTGCTGACTAAACTCCAGACTTTATTTGGATTTCTCTAGTTTCTTCACAAATGTCTTCTTTCGGTTCTAGGATCCCATCCAAAGCGCTTAGTGTATGTATTTAGTCATGTCTCCTTAGGCTCCCCTGGGCTGTGAGTTTCTCCATCTTTCCTTTCGTTTTCAAGACTCGCAGTTTTGAGGAGTACTGGTCAGGTATTTTGTAGAATGTCACTCAGTTTAGCTGCGACAATCTGAATGTTTGTGTCTGCTCCCCCCCCCCCAAACTTCATACGTTGAAACCTTAACCCCCATTGTGATGATACTAGGACGTGAGGTCTTTGGGAGGTGACTAGGTCGGGAGGGCAGAGCCCTCATGGTTGGGATTAGTACCCTTATAAAAGAGATCCCAGAGAGCTCCCTGGCTCCTTCCACCATGTGAGGGTATATGACAAGAAGTCTGCAGCCCAGAAGAGAGCACTCATCCAACCATGCTGGCAAACTGGTATTGAACTTCAAGTCCCTTCCATGGGTTTGGGGAAAAATACCACAGAGGTGAAGTGAAGTGTCCTTCTCATGACATCATAACAGGGATATTTGTACGTTTCCCTAAACATAACTTTTGAAATTCTTCCAACCTTTAATTAAGTTGCTGTTATCTACCGTAATATATGAATGTGTGTCTGACACATAACATTTACCCGATGTTACTTGGTAAATGAACGAATGACTATCTCTGTGCCTCTCTCTGCCCTCATTTATACGCTGGGGCAGGGGCCCCGGGTGGGGAAGAATTGAAATCCTAGGCAGCCTAGATGCTAACCTTGTGATAGTCCAACCACGGTTATTGATCTGGGTTTTAAAGAGTTAATGAAAAACTACTTTGGGAAAACTGTGATGTATTTTCATCTTCCTAAAAGAATGTTCTAAATTTTCATTTAGTTTTGTTATTCAACTGTGGTGTTTTAAACAGTGCTAATGAAGTGGGAACTAAGCAGCTAGGAGTGAAGAAATACAGACCTTGGGAAATGGGGAGGTGGTTTAGAATTATTGCTGTAAAATTGCTTGTTTTCATTGCTCTTTGAGGATTTGCCCTCCCGTGTGGTTATTTGCCATCTCATTAAAAGGGAAACTCTGAACGACATGGTCTTGAAACACCTGCCGAGCCAAATGGAAAGAGGCAGTCTTTTAAGAGCTGCGGTTTTATTTTTTCTGTAGCTTGATGGAGTTTTCGTTTTCTTTTTTTCAAATTTATGTGTTTTCTTTTGAGAGAGAGCGCGCGTGTGCAGGAAGAGAGGCAGAGGGAGAGAATCTCAAGCAGACTCCCCTCAGGGCACAGAGTCCAACGTGGGGCTCGATCCCAGGACCCTGAGATCCTGACCTGGGCTGAAATCAAGAGTCATACGCTTAACCCACTGAGCCACCCAGGTGCCCCTTGACTTTACTCGAAGCAGTGAATTTTAAACTACCAACAGACACAATTGAAAAATGCAAAGTTAAGTAAATTGTTGAAAAATTCAGCCCGCTTTATTTTGCAGAACATGCATCCCCCCCAAAGCTAAGTTTAAAAGGCCAAAATGATTGCTAGTCTTTGCTGGTGTCACCAGTGGTTTTGAGGGGAAGTCAGCTTCTCCTGTGCCAAGGCATACAGAAAAATGGTCTGCCACTGTGACCCGAGGACCTAAGAGTTTCTTTGATTTCCTATTCTTTTCTACACTGGTTGTTAATAATTTTTAAATGCCCTGGCATTTTTGCAAGCAATTTAAAGGCCAAAAATTCCCGGGTGGGGCTGGTTTCTGGGGGTAGGGTGGGTGGGGGAAATCCGTAATTCTAGTCTTCTAGTTTGAGAATAAACATTCTTGATTAAAATGAAGGTGCAAGACCCCTTTTCTCCCTCTTTGACAGTGGGTCCAAAAATCAGATGATAGGTCGGTGAGGAAAATCTGAATAATTTCAACCTTTGCTCCTCTTCGCGTTCAAAAAATACTAAGAAAACCATGGGTGACAGAAAGGGCTTCTACAGGGAATGAAACACCTAAAAATCAACTTAAAATAGAATTTTAAGAACAAATTCCTCAGGACAATTCATATACTATGGCAACGTTGCCGTTTCGGTACTTGGACACTGAATTGCAAAGGAAAGGTTTCTTAAGATAAGCATTTGTGTTTCAAATTTCCCCCACTTGGCTCTTTATGATAACAGCTTTTGTAAATAGCATAGCAGTTGAAAACATTTATTATTGGAACAGAAATGCAATTACATGCAGATGTTGTCCTGTGATTCATTGCTTTGCGCTACACACATTTTAAAGCTGGAGGAAGAACAAGCAGGTCATCAAGTAAATGCTCTAGGCTGAGCTCCACTTATTCTCTTGACTCAAGTTATCTAATCTCTTTCATGAGTGTTGCCACAATCTAGGCCTCCATGGCCCTTCTTGGCAGCCTGTTTCATTGTGCAATTACTCCAACTACCGTCAAGAATGTCTTTTCATCCAACATAAACGTTCTTTACTTAATCCAAACCTGGTTCTTTCTCCAACATTACTGTTCCGAGACATATAAAATGACCACCACCATTTCTTTTTTCAAGTGTGTCATTGTTGGCTACTTTTTGTCAAGGTGGGCCTTTTCTTTTCTTTTCTTTTCTTTTTCTGGCTTTGCAATGAATGAACTATGGTAACTGCAGATAGTGACCAGAGCTATGAAGGAAATAAAACGGGTAAATTGATAGAGAACCACTGGAGGTGGGATGGGTGGTGACTGGCAGCCCTGGTTATCGTGGGTGGCCCCCTACTGGAGAAGAAGACGTTTGCATACATTCTGAGGGTTTAGGAGCTAGCTAGCAGTGAAGATGCCAGGAATATTGGTTTCCTGGTGCTGCTGTAACGAATTATCAAAAGCTGAGTGGCTTAAAACAGCCCAAATTTATTATCTTACAGTTCTTGAGGTCAGAAGTCCAACGCAAGTCTCACCGGGCTAACGTCAAGGTGTCAACAGGGTTGCATTCCTTCTGGAGGCTCTAGGGGAGAATCTGTTCCCAGCTTCTAGAGGCTGCCCACATTCCCTTAGATCATGGTCTCCTTCCTCCATTTGCAAAGCCACCAATAGCTAGTCCAGTCTTTCACATGGCATTGCTCAGACACTGATCCTTCTGCCTCCCTCTTCCACATTATATGGACCTTGTGATTACATTGGGCCCACCTAGATAATCCAGGATAATCTTCTTATCTTAACGTCAGCCTACTAGCAACCTTAATTCCATCTGCAGCATTAACTCCCCATTGCCATTTAACATAACGTACTCACAAATTCCAGGAATTCAGATGTGGACATCTTTGGGAGGCCACCATTCTGCCATCCACACCAGGAGGAGCGTTCCAGGCAGTGGGATTAACATATACAGAGGTCCTGAGTTCTGAACAAGATGGGCATGTTGGGGAAGGAGAAAGAAGGCCAGTGAGGACATGGTACTGTAGGATTAATCTGGAGAGGCGGACAGAGGCCAGACTGCGGAGAACTCTGTGGGCTGTGGTATGATAACTAGATTGCCTTCTAATTATAGGAGGATACCACTAGAGGTTGTAAGCAGAGAAGTGGCACGAGCTGATGTGTATCTTAAAAAGATGGTTTTGGCTGCTCTGTGAAGAATAGACTGCAGACAAGCAAGAGCAGAAGTAGGGAGAACAATTAAGAAGCAATTACAATCATCTAGTTCAGAGGTTCTCCAAAAGGGGTAATTTTGTGGGCCCCCCCCCCTTGAAGATTTGGCAATGTCTGAGGATACTTTTGGTTGTTGTAACTGGGAGGGTAAGGGGAGGGGAGATACTCTCGGCATCTAGTGCGAAGAAGCTGGAGATGCTGCTGAACATCCTGCAAAGCTCAGGACTGCCCCATCGCAAAGAATGATCCAGCCCAGTTATGCTGAGGCTGAGAAACTGATCTAGCCATAGGATGACACTGGCTTGGACTGGAAGGGTCAGAGGCAATGGTCACAAGTAGTCGGATTCAGGATTCAGGGGCATTTGCACAAAGACTCATCCATAACCAGGCTTGAGCTTTCAGGGCTTTATCAAAGGAAGGAGAGGCTATGGGGCTGACTGCAAACCCGGATTGCATTGGAGAGGGAGCAGGTACGGGTGTGCATGGGGGGAGGAAGGGACATATGGTGTTTGGAGTGCTGGGCTTTCCCCGACGCACCTGAAAAGACACACCACGGGACTTCCATTGCAGTTGATGTCGGCTCTTTATTCTCCCAGCCTCTGTGCACTTGGTGTTTATCACGATTTAGAACTGTAAACCCAGGGAACCTCGATCCTATTTCCTTCTCCATCGCCACTCGCTTGCTGACATGAGACAATTGACTTAATCCTCCTTGTCTCTATTTTCGCCTTTGGCTCATAAGGACAGCATTTGCTTCATTGACCTCAGCTGGTTATGAAGAACTTGGGGGGGGGGAAATAAAATGCTATGTGCATATACCTTGTTGCAAATTTTTGCTTCCTTTAATTTCATTATTGTAATCCTTCTAGGTTTTCTTATATTTTTTCATCCTTGATATTTTTGTAGCTGAAAGGCAATATAATTGATAAATATTTGGCAAATTGAGATGGGAAATTATATTTTGGATTTTATTTCCATGACATCCTCAAGAATTACGTATTCTAATTCTTTTTGAATATTTAATGAGGAGGCTGGTGTCGTAGCATTTCTAGCTAATTTCATTTCATTTCATTCACCAATTTATTCACTAGCACCTGTGTGGAAAGCACTGTTAAGGGAACTTGAACAATAGGAAAATGGGCAAAATAGGGTCCCTCTTGCAATCAATATGAGTACCTTGCAATCATTATGAGTAACATGCCGTTCTGGGACACTTCTTATAATGTAGAAAGAGCAGAGGTCTGCACAGTATATAGCCTAAGGTTGGCTGCCCGGTTTTGTCAATAAAGCTTTATTGGCACCCAGCCATGCCCATTCATTTACATATTATCTGTGGCTGTTTTGGACCACAACAGCAGAGTTGAGTAGTTGTAGGAAGGAGAATTATGAATGGCAAAGGTGAAAATATTTACTATCTGACCCTTTGCAGAAAAAGTTTGCTGACTCCTGACCTAGAGTACTTAGTCTTTTGGAAATTTCTGCTTTTGCCTCTGAATTTGCTCTGATTTCTTATTTCTTACAATGAGGCTCTCCAGTGAAGTAGTGCTCTGAGAGTCCCTATTTTCTGGTGCTTACGGTGGCTAATACCACCATACCAAGGGCTTTACAAGTAAAAGTGCTAAGCTGTCAGTATATATTCGATTTACAGGCTTGTATTTGCTCACTGTAGTTTTTCTACCATGTATTTTATAGACCATTCATTCCAATCCTCTGTTTGTCCCTGTTGGACATAAGCTTCCTTTTTAACGTCATTTCCAGCCCCTACTCTTCAAGGTCATTTTGAATTATAATACAATCCTCTGAGGTGTTAGCTATCCAATTTGGCACCATCTGCAAATTAAATCAACTTGTCTTTTATTTCATCACTCAAGTAACTGATAGAAATATTAAGAAGAGCCTGCCTCAGGACATCCTTTGTAAATGTCACTGTTTCCCTCAAGGTTCAGCCAGAGCCACCGATTAATCTCTGAGTGCGCCTTTAAGCAAGCACTCTAATGGAAATTGGAGCTGGTCAGTAACTTCCAAACTTAAAATGCCAGTCCTTATGCCATCCGGGGTATTCAATATGCCTGCCTCCTTGGTGCTTTCCTCCAGCCACATGGTTTGCCGTATCTGCCATGTCTTCATTCGCCATGTATTCTAGTTCTCTCTCTTGCTCTGAAGTTAAGCAGGGCCAGTGGAGTTGCGGCGGCCAATGAAAGGTGAGGGGAAGTTTAAGTGTCCCTTATGAAGTGAAGTTTTGAAAGGCAGTGCGTGATCCACCAGGTCCCTGTTTCCTGTCTCAGCAGCCGTGGAAGTATGTGTTGAAAGGAACCTTCGTCAGCCTGGGCTCCTGAATGGCTATGAAGAGGAGAGCCTTCCCTGTTGATCTGTGTAAACATGTGGCATGAGTGAGAAAAACACCTTTGCTCTTAGAGGCCACTGAGACCTGGGGGTTCCTTGTTACCAGAGCACAACCTCGCCCATCCTGCCTGATACAGCACCATAACATTTTTCTAGAAAGCTCCCACTACAGCTAGGGACCATGCTTTTTCTGTGTATCCTTTCCCATTTGTATCCTTCACAGACCCTCATCCATAGTGCATATCAATTAAATGCTTATCGAATGGAAAGGAACTAAAAATAGATAAGTAGCTAGATAATGGGCTATAGTATTAGGCTTTTCCATCACTTCTTCATATACAGAATTAATGATAAAACTAACTCCTTGTACATCCAGCTTCCCGAGCATCTTCAAGAGGTTTTGCAATTGAACGCGCCGGTCTTTCTCGATTGTTCGAAGGACGTTTCATGATATGAAGGATGCATCAAGTTTTACCTTTCCCTGATACTTACTTTATGTGGTTCAGCCCAGGCCCACCAAGTCTAATCTTGGTAAGACCATCCTCTGGCCAGTGAGAGCAACCTGGACTGTTAGAGTGTTAGCTCGGGCATTTGTCTATTAATATTTCTATATTGACGTGGAGCTCTAGTTCAACATTCTTGTGTCATGAGAAGTCCAGGGAAATGTTAGAGTTTCACATTCTGTAATATAGATGTGCACAGCCTTTCCTTGAAGATCGTTAGCTGCGTGATAGGGGAGACATGCCTGACTTGCTCGCGGCTGTATTCCTAGGACCTAGAAGAATGCCTGGACCATGAGAGGCATCAATAAATTCACTGGGGATGATTGAAAAAAACACCCATTAGGTATTTTCAGTAATCTGTGAGATGTGTGGCCATTGTTTTCTCTTTGGAGGTGAGACTTCAAAACATTACCCAAGGTCACACGATCAAGACGTGGAACCAGCATGGAAGCACCTTCTAACTCAAAGGCATCTGCACTTCCTTGGGTAGCGTGGTGTACACCCAGGGTGCGGTAGAAATAGCAAGCATTCTAGAGTCTGATGGACTGAGCTTTGAATTATAGCTCAACTACTCATTAGTCGTATGTCGTTGGGAATTTCTAAAATCTGTCCCCTGATGTTTTCCTTAAACCACTAGGGTATTTTCTCCCCATCAAGTAGGTCTTGTATTCTATTTAGTTTCCCATAAGTGCTATTTTTTTGGCCCGGTGTAATTATTCAGCTGTATGCACTCTCTCATTGGGGGCTTCTATGGTTAGGTTGAATTCATGCTGCTTCAGTGACCCAGCCTTTCCCAAACCATTTCTTGAGGCATCCAAAACGGATTTAGCAGAGGGTTATATTCCTTCTTTGAAATATGCTACTTTGAGATCCAAATTTCATTTTGACCTTCCAATTCAATAATTATAGCCTAAGATATTTTGTGTTTAAAACCTAAATGATTGTTTGCTTAGAATTGTAAGAACAAATTTGGAGGCCAGCTTAAGGCACTTAAAGGTTTAGCCTGCCCTGGGGAAAAAAAAATGCATTCTTTGTCTTGCATCAACATGTTAATAAAGTCTAAAGTTCCTGCGTAAACAGAACTTGCTTCAGCGGGAGTTATGAGAACATAAAGGGTGCAGGATCGTAAATGGACTCTAGTAGTGAAAGCCATTTACCTAGCGTGGTACACAGAGTTTTATTTAAGATTAATGAAAACCCAATAAGTAGAAAACGCTAATATTCCTGCCAGTGGGGGAGTCGAGATGAGTCTTAACTTGATGCCATAGAAATGTGTGTACTGCGAACAGAAAAATGTGTGCAATATTTGCAGTTATACCTTCATAATATTTTATAACCCAAATTCGTATTCAATAAAAATATACTTCCTATCTCATTTTATGATCTTTCTGGAGTCATTTTAGCAGTAAGTTATGACTATAGAAAGAGTATTTTAATCAGTTTGTATATTGCGTTTAAACTCTCTGGACATATGATTATTAAAAATTATATTTGAAATGGAAAGCTGCCATTTTAATGTTCTTCTGTCCCTTCAAGTCGAGTCTATTTTTGGAAATTCTACCGGAGTTAAATTCTAGAAGATCTGGGATTTGGGATCTGCCACAAGCTGATCATGAGACTAGAGCAATCACTGTATCTCTGCGAGTTAGTTTTGTTATCATAAAAAGGAAATAATAACGCACATGCTTCCTAGTGTTCCTGTGGAGATATGAAGAGGAACTGTAGGCAAAAATCTTTGCCTGGTGTAAAATGCTATTCAAAGATTAGTCACCGGTCCTGACAGTGTGGTTTTTGCACTTTACTGCTCTTAGCAGAAGCCCTTCTTCTTCTTCTTTTTCTTTTTTTCTTCCTCACAATTTTCAAGAGTTTTATTTGAGCGAACGTGGATTGGAATCAGGTAGTGCTAGGAGCGCCCCCCGCAGAAACTCTTGACAATTGGTTTGTGCTTGTGCTGGCTTAGGTCTGTAAACATTCTCTCCCCTTTCCTGAGCAGGGGCCTAAAACACAGCACTGAGCTATTTTTACTAAGATTGACACTATCCCAGGAGCAGTCACCCAGTGGATGAAATAGGAACAAATGATTCATCTGAAGATAGGTTTTATTTAGCGGGCAGTCTTCACCTCCAACACCCAGTAATAGGAAGTCATGGGTCTCTAGCGAGTCACAGGAAGACTGCAGTGGAATTGGTTAGACTTGAAAAGAATTATTACTTTGCTTGGTGGTAGATAAATGTAGGAGGGGGGGAAGAGCCGATTATTAGACAATTGATATGTCACAGACTTACATTTAAAAACTGTGTTTCGGGGCACCTGGGTGGCTCAGTCAGTTAAACGGCTGCCTTCGGCTCAGGTCGTGATCCCAGGGTCCTGGGATCGAGCCCTGCATCGAGCCGCGCATCGGGGTCCCTGCTCCGCGGGAAGCCTGCTTCTCCCTCTCCCTCTGCCTGCCACTTCCCCTGCTTGTGCTCTCTCTCTCTCTCTCTCTGTCAAATAAATAAATAAAATATTTTTAAAAAATAAAATAAATAAAAACTATGTTTCGAGCCCAGAGTTAGGCCTTGCAGGAGTTCTTTCAAAGATGTAGCTTCTTATCTTCTGAAGTCCAGGAAGCTGTTTAAAAAAACTTTTCCGTGTAATTATGCAAATTCACATGTCTCAGATTTCCTTCCTGAAACCATCAAATAACACTTCAATATGTGGGCTCAGGAAGGTTATTACGGAGAATAAATAGATGTCATTATGTGTCATTTCGCCCATCAAAAAATACGGTAGCGATTACTGCCTTGTAAAGGGAGTAAACTCAGAACGATCATATTGCATTATCTACTAAGGGCCTGGAAAAGTTGAATAACTATTAGTTACTGTGCTCACATAAAGCATTTGAGCCTTATTTGATGGAATTTTATTCACATTCTCTTCCTATCACATCGTCTATTCACTTCTTTGAAAATCATTTCAAGACAAGTTATCCTGGTTTTAAAAACATGGAGGCAAAGGATAACGTCCTGTACTTTGGTTTTTGCTCCCTACGGTGCCTTCGGATAATAGGAGGTTGGTCACAGCTCCTAATATAAAATACTAGCTGTTGACTCACAGTTCTCCTAGAAGGGCCAATTTCACAGACTGCCGGGACAAAGATGATTTTAATTAAATTGCACAAATCCCTTTGTGCTGCAACCAAACCCTGCGTAGGCTGACGGACTCTGAGCCATTCTGGCATGGATAGAGTTAACCAGGTTACCGGGATTCCTAGTTAACTTCTTTCACCAGGAATGCAATTCGTGTTTACCTATATAAGGAAACCTGTTAGGCTGACCTGAGTTTGGCAGATTTTTGCGCTGACTGAGAGGCGTGTAAGCACACAGCCTGGGAAGGGGAGTGATTTGGAGCTGGACAGAGCAAGCTTCCTGAACGCCCCAGCCATTCAGCTGATCCGAGGCAGCCTGCTTGGAGGACCTACAGGTTTGTCTCTTCCAGATCACAGCTGAGGAACAAAAACCTCGTCCTGGGAAAAATGGGGAAGCCGGTGAGTCTTACCGATTTCTCTCTGCTTGCTTCAGCTAAGTGGCACGTCCCCGCGGCTCTCACCCAGGAAGCAAAGGGAGAGGCGTAGCTCAGCCTCCAACCCCACAGCTCCTTCCCGAACAAACACAATGCTTCGCAAATACCTCCAGACAACTTTTCCTGCCTGTTTTACACACCAGGAATTCACAGAGGCAATGATTTTAGCACCTTAGACATTCCAGAGAGTGTTTTTACTAGCCACGAGTTTGTAGACCATCGTGATGAGCAAACTTTCTCATCTTTGTTGCACTCTGATACAGTGGAAATGAGCCTTGGGGTGCTTTGTGAGGAGGCTGAGTCCCCAAGGAAGTAATAGTAAATCTAAGTGGGTTCTTAAAACCACAGGCGGTGTGATATTCCACAGAAGTGCAATTTGTCACTAAAAAGGCAGTCTGAAAGTATCGTTTTTCAGTCATACAGCAGCAAAATCCTTGCATCCTGCACATGTAATAAAGGACACCTTCTGAGCCACTGAGGAAAGAAAGAAGCCGGGCTGGGCTCTTTGTTCTAGACAATGTAAAGATCACTTGTGCATTTTGACAAGTAGCGTATGTCTATTTACATATAAGGCAAGAACGATGAATACGAGCTTGATGTCAAAGGCATTGCAGTTGACTGAGTGAGAACTTGGCTATACTCTGTATGTATACAGAAATCTCAATCTGAATGTAATTAAACATGGAAATGTGAAAGTCTTTACCAGACTTTTCAGGGCAATTGTAGTTAGGCTTGGGAACAGCCAATTATAAGAGGCAACCGAGAAAGAAGAGAAAACTATTCCAACTGAGTTCTGGGGCACAGGTAAAACTTTAGAAAAGAGAGTCGATTTTCTTAGAGCTGTCAAAAGTGATCTGGAATCAGGAATTGTTTTTTATTTGGAAGACTTTTTTAATTTTTGCATGCCGAAGGGGGTTTTCTTAATTGAGTTAGCTGGGATAATTGTCTTGGAATGATCTGACTGCTCATCTATCAAAGAAATAGTGTCGTTTCCTGTCCTGTCCAGCGACTTAATCCTAAGAGCTTGGGGAACAGGACTGTGCTGCTGACTGCAGCAAGTAGCACGAAGACCCGGTTTCCGATTCCTCAGATTCGGAAATTGACCTCCAGAAAAGCCACCAGCCCAAACAGAGTTTAGAGGGTGACCACTTGTTTAAAAATTGAAAGCGATCGTCTGTCCTCTGCTGGGGCTACTGATTTAATGCAGGGATTGGCGGCTACCTACTCATAAAAACAAAAACTATGGCCAGTTTTGTTTAGGGCCCTTGACTTGAAAAAGCATAACTATTCCTGGTAACGTAGTTTCAATGAAACCCGCTCACCTCAAGGAGAGTGAAACCTCGAAAGGGGCACGTGTGATACCGTAGACGTTTTAGTAAATAAAGTTCTCAATAGCAAAAGCAGCAGAACTGAGAAGACTCGTGCAGACGTTTTAGAGCCAGATATCTCGGTGCTGCTCAGAAAAACAGGAGTCTTGATATTGCATTGCTTTCAACGGGAATCAGTAACCCAGGAGACGCAAAACACTATTGGAAAGTATACGGTTAATAACAGATGTTTATACCGGGTTGTCTCACCCTGCCGATGAGATGGCCCCAGGCCAAATCAGCCAGCATGTCCGCTGTTTTTCCTGTGAGTTAATATGTACACAGTTATTATATACTAATTACATCAACAGCCAAGGGAATATATAAGCAGAAAGATAGATAAGTCTCCTGGGGTGGGGAGGGCCTCGGGTAAATGGCGGGATTTTGAATCTCATGTCTAGAGTTCTCCTTGCCACTGGCACATGAATTGCTGCAGATGACTGGGCGGGGGGGGGGGGGGGCGGGGGCTGGCTGACTCCACAATCTACTGATCCTTGGCTCCTCGGCAGCTCATTTGGGGGCAATGAGAGGGATTATTCTAACACCTTGGCTCTAATAGAGTTTCAGGAGGATTCCTTCTTGAAGATGACAGTTATTTCAGTGTCCGAAGTGATCCTGCAGTGAAAGGCAGTGAGTGAGCGGGATGCTGTGTTGTCGCATTGGCCCCTCCGAGCCCCCACTGGCCTGTTGCGTGGAGGGTACAACCATTCAGCAGTCTCTTTAGATCTGGGAGACGTTAGGAGGTGTCTTGGTTAAAGGAGATTGAAAACTACTCGGGGGAGAAAAAGACAAGGGGAAACAGGTCTTCTCAGAGCCTTACCATGGTCCTTAGCTAATATGTGTTGTGCGTCTCCGAACAAGTGTAGCCTATGAAGTATGGTTGGCTGCAGATGGGCCCGGTGGCTTTGGTTTTTCGGCCAATCAGCCTAATGAATATTCTTTCAGACAAAGTTTCCCAGTGGCTGGGCCACAGAGCACTGGTAGACGCGACGAATGGGTCACAGAGCTGCCCAGATGTTGGTCTCTCTTGGCCATAGAGCCGTGCCCGGGCTGGGTGTCTCCCCCTGGAGGTTATCTCTGGGCCACGCAGCTTCCTCAGTGTGCCCCAGTGCATCGCGCAGATAGGATCCCTTTCTGTATCTGTCATGATGGGCGACAGTTAGGAAACTGTCTGACAGTCCAGGCCCAGAATATAGATCGAGCAAGTCAAAATTCTGCTATACTCTGTTAAGCTAGGCCTTGGGGCTAAATGTGAAGGAAAATATCCCAACTTTTATTGCCCTTCATGCTGTGGAGGGTATGTCAAGGCCCTCAATATGTTATCCAGCTTGCCCTCTCTATTACATAAAGAATTTAAAGAGGTGTTCCTGCGGGTGTGTGTGTGTGTGTGTGTGTGTGTGTGTGTGTGTGTTGTTCGTAAAGATCTCCTACACAACTGATGACAAAGTGTTTCCTCATGGGATCCTTTCTAACGTTTCATGCTGGTTTACACTTCCCTTTCGCAAACTGCTATCAGGGTTGGTTTGGCGGGGATTCTGCTGCTGCCACTGTGGCCTAGTCCAGAGGCAAGGACATAAAAGAACCTCGTTTCAAAAGTTATTTATTAAATGTAAATTCCTTCCTTGGACACTGTACCAGATTTGTACACAGCATTCCTGTCCCTGGTGAACTTTCTCTGGCTTTCTCTGCCTACCATTTGACATCAATTACCTTTTCAAAAACATTTCACATTATTAATTCCTGTTACATTCATTCAGCAAACATTTATTGAGTGCCTTTTGAAGTCCTATGCTAAGTACTCTGGAGGAAAAGCGGGTATATAAGAGACAGATGAATTCAAACCAAATCTTCATGCCACCAATAGCATTTCTGCCAAGAGAAATCTCATTGCTTCTTGAGTGTGCAGCATATGAAATATAAATTGCTACAAACTTACTTGACCACTTATTTTTTCTCTGATCATCCTGAGGTACTTTAAGTCAGAGCTTCCCAACCGGTGGTCATAAACCAGGTAACGCACAAGTCATGACGTTCGTGCTTTCCGTGACCAGATGATTTCCACGTCAGAACATGTCGGGTAGGTGCCAACGAGCTTAGCTGTACTTACAGAAGAAAGATGCCACTTTGCTCCCTGCAGAGCATCTGTAAATGACGGAGAGCTGGATGATGCCTCTTTATATTTCGTTAGTGTAATTTTTAAGACCACACTTTCTTGGGGGTTTCGGGGATTCCTGGGGCACCATACGAAGAAGAGATATTTTCAGAATACTGAGTAACTCAAGAGCCTTGATAATGGTTTTTATCCACTGGAGATTACTAAGGTTCAAGTTCCAGTGACGATCCTCATGAAGCAGACGAAAGCAGCTGCTATTACTTCTAAGGTTGTATATATAAGGCTTAGGACTAGGGAGCATGAATTAATAGCTGGTTTGTGTCAGTAGGATTCTCCAAGTATCTAGGGCATTGGCAAAACCAATTTAAAATATATTTATATTTGAAGAAAGGTTAGCTGGCGAGGTGATAGACAAGAGTAGGGTTTCTAGTTAAATGTAAAAGTACATTTCCATATTTTAATTAATTGCTTGCAATCACACGGAAGGGAATCTTCTGTGAGTGAACCTTTCAGAGAAATTAAGTTACTTTATATATTATTGCCAAGGGTTCAGTTAATTTTATTTTTTATTTAAAAGGAAAATAAAAATGGATAGCAGTGCTTTGTGGAATGTAGCATTTTCCAATATGCGTGGTGCTTAATAGCAGGATCTGCATAAAGAATGGCTCTTACTGTACATCGTCATGTGTTCCCTCTCCTGTGAGTTGCCCTTCACTTGTCTAAACTTGAGACAGAAATGAAATTAAGCAGAACCTCCTCAATTTGACAGTTCGAGTTTTAACACATGACAGAACTGGAATTTTGGTTAAAAAGCTTAAGCCAGGAAATGCTGCATTATTTATAGGTATTGCTCTGCAACGGAGGCCTTTGGTTATTTAAACCAAAATTATTTTCCCCCCTGAGTATCTAATTGTGCCGTTATTTAGACTGCACTGACGTACTCATCATGCGTTGCCTCGGGGAACAAAACAGTATATAAACTCTAGAGAATGGATAACAAGTTTACTCGGACGGATATACTTGGCTTAAAGTTAAGAAACAAAGCAGCGGATGGTGGGTTTGGCCACGTCATCTTCAACTTCTCTGGGATGCGGTTTCCCTCATCCGTCAATGGAGACACAAATATGCAAGTCATTGGACAGTTATGAGTGTGGAAAACAGTCGTGTCTGTGAAAGCACCTCACGCAATGCTGGGCATGAGGCCAGCTGATAAGTATTAGTTGGATCCAAAATGGATGTCTTCAAGTAAACAATTGTAAAGGATTGAAGAAGTGGAAGTACACAGGCACTGGTGGCCTGTAGGTAATTTTGCCCCCTCGGCGATTTAGACTGTGTTCTTCAGTGAAGCGTGATGCGCTTTCTAATGTCTTGTTCCAGGATCTCTTTGTGTGCCTGCTTGTCCCTGGAGGTTTTTGTGTTTGAAACCCTTGTTTTGAAGCCTTCCGCCTTCCATAGGCATCTATATGATCTCAAGCATAAGCTTCCTCCTTTTAAGGTGTTTTCCCAAAAGTAACACGTTTTTATAAACAAAACAGAAATACTCACTCCGTACTTACTAATTTGACAGCTTGAAAGCTTTTCCAACAGCAATGGTGGGAGACTGGCCTAGTGAATCCATTGCTGAAAGCCTCTCGTTTTATTAACAAGTTAGAACATTTCCCTGGCTTCAGTTCATAACAACATTTCTCCAGGGGTCTTGAGGATGGACCTCTCTAAAGATGTTATGCCCCCAAAGCTACCCCCAGACCTCACTCTCTTTCTCCCACCCCCCACCCCTACCACATCCCTCTGCTTTTTGGTAGAGACCCAAAGATAGTAGAGAAGCTCTCTCGAAAGAAATGTTGCATTTTGGCGCAAAGCATGGTAGCATGGTGCAGAAAAGCACACACAGGACAACTCCAACTCGAAAGTGATTTAGAGAAGTTGGAGTCTTAAAAAGTTTATCTTGCCTATATTTCCCATTTATGCATGTACAGGAGGAACATACGATTTAAAAAAAAACTGGTCTAAATAAGCCTAAGAGGACTCGTTCAATAAATGTAGCATAAAATATTTAAATGCTAAGAAAACATTGGTTTACAGTCGAATTGGAAGATTTTTCTCTTAGTGTTGTATCTTATCGCAAGTTCAATGAAAGTAAGTCAGACATAGGGGATCTGTACTTTTTAAATTTTTATTTTAATTCCAGTTAGCATACAGTGTTATATTAGTTTCAGGCGTACCATATAATAATTCAACACTTCCGTACATCACCTAGTTCTCATCGCGATAGGGATCTACATTTTGATCAAGGCACTGCTGTGGGCTGAATTGCGTAGTCCTCCCTGCTCTCAGAACCGCACCAGGACTGTATTCCTTCCTCAGACGGTCCTACCTGGGAATGGACTTGTCCATTCACAGCCCCCGGAATATCCACCAAGTCACTACGCTTCTCAGCGAGCTAATACCTTAACCTTTCTAACGACGTGCCCACAAATGCATTAAGAGCCAGCATGCTTGGTGGATTCCATAGATCTCCTGGGTATCTGTCCAGACAACTTCCCTCCGGCCCCACCTGAGCCCTGCGAGGATCTTCCCCTGGCCTGGGGGAAACTGTGCCTCCTTTCCGTGCCTTTGGTAGGCTTTGCTGGGCATGTGACTTCTCCTCCCCTAATGGGTGCGTCTTATTTCAAAGAATGCCTAGAACTCAACAGAAGTGAAAACAGTATGAACTTCTATGACCGAGAAAGTTCATGGGCAGGCAAGACAAATTAGATCGTGACTGCAGCCTAGGCAGCAACAGTGTAAGATACATCCCAATACCAACTATGCTAAATTGGAGAGAATTTCCCCCTGGGAAGTCATGAAATACAGTGTAATGCCCCCACCCCACAGGGATGCCTAAAATCTCAGCATTAGAGAATGATTTCATTATCTTTTAAGGCATCAAGAGTGTTCCAGTAGAAACTAATGGCTCTAGAGAGAGCAACACCGGTAGTCACCATATTTACTGCTCTGGCATGGATTTCTTTCCAATTAAAACCACATAAGGGAATAGGATCCCATGAAAATGGGACAAGCGGTGGGATAGGGGTGAGGGTACAGGAACGGAGAGAGGACAGGGAAAGAGAAGAACAAGAAGGAGAAGCTCCACATCCATTCAACAATACTTAGCAAATTCCTGCTCCGAACAGGCATCACCCACATGCTCAGACTAAAGTAGAGCCTGCGCCCAACGAGATAGCGGTGTCGTGTAGGAGGCAAACATTGATGCGATGTCCCACAAACAAGGGTAAAGGTGCGCCTGGAGCAAAAGCTAGGAAGGGTAGCTGTATATTGCCATGAGATTGTACTGGGGGGCTTTAGCTAACCGGGAAGGAAGTCAGAGAAAGCTTCTCCGGGAGAGGGATGCTTATACTGAGAGCTAGTAGGAAAGGACATGAGTCAGTGTGCTTGGAGGGGTAGGAAATGGCCAGACTGTATCAGGGAGTTTTCAACAAGGGATGCCATTTGTCTTTTGGAAAGGCCCCATGGGCGGCAACATAGAAAAGAGATCATTGGGGTGTCAGAGTGAATGTGGATGAACCAAACAGGAGCATAGGAGAGGGGTCTGGGGAGAGGTGATGTCTACTCTTACTAATACCGTGGCAGTAGAAATGAAGAGAAGTGGGTGGATTTTAGTTCCGTTTCCGAGATGAAAAAAGACAGGAGTGGCAATGACGGGGACATGGGTGATGGGGAGGGACCAGGAGGTGTCAAGGCAGACTCCCAGGAAGTTTGTTCACCTAACCAGAGGGATAGTGGGATCATTAATGACTTAGGGAACAATAACGTTGACCTGGTTTAGGAGTAGGGAGGGGAATCGTTTGTAGCCTGCTGGGGTGGAAAGCGCACGGGCTTTGGGGCTGAAGGTATTGCTGTGGGTTTAAGTCCTGGCTCATCCGTTTAGTGGCTGTGTGATGCAAGGTTTCTCAGAGCTTCAGTTCTCCCGTCTTGAAAAAAGGTCATAAACACCCACCTCACAGGGTTGCTGGGACAATCAAAAGAACTTCACATAGGGTCACAGGTCCTACATACATGAGTTACTATTGTTACTCCACAAATCCACCAGCCGTGAAGCCTGGAGGAGGAAGGGCTGTTTTCACTAACTTCCTGAGGGGTGAGGGAGCGGGGTGGTGTGTGAGAGTCCGGGCAGCTGAGATCTCAACACCCGGTAAGTTTCCCTAAGTGAAGTGTTCTCCTGGTTGATAATGTACAGGACAGCTATTCACTTCGGCTGTCCGGGGAATACCTTCTGATTTCATCCCAGCCCCCTCTCCTCCTCTCCGTCAGCCTGGATTAAGGGATCCCATATAGGAACAAGCTACATTACTTTTCTCAGCCGAGATCCCTTATCACTTGTAAGAGGACTATAGGATTTAGGAAAATGTAACCCGAGAGTTTGCACTAACAGATGAGCACACTCCATTAACTTCACACTCGCTGTAGTGTTTGGGTGAAGGTTTTACCATTCTGTTTTTCTAGCATCAACTTAGCGAGAGCCTTTTATATGACATGTGTAATTCTACTGCCCTCGAGTGACCTCGGCGAATTCCTTTCTGGCTTCCAAACGTGCTCTCGTTAAAGGGAGCCATTAGGCAGTGAAGCTGCGGCCATCGGGTTAGGAAAACCTTGTAAGGGGCAGGTGAAGAGGAGGAGGGGGTTAAGCCCTGTGGAATCCAGGTATTAGCTTCCCTCCCTGCAGGTGTTCTGGAATTGTAGGCTCCAGCTCACTACCAAAATTCTCCTCCCCTCGCCTTGTTCCATTTCTCTCCCTTTGTCCCCGGTACACACTCTTAAGTCTCTTTACTTCAGAGCCACATTCCTCTCTCAGTGAATTTTCAAGAAGATGAAGTTTCCCACCAAGACCATTCAGTCATTTTTCCATGCAAGAAATACTCATTTTCATACAGGAAACCGTGTGGGAGAGAGTGAGAGGCTTTCCATTTTGCCATCTCACTTGTGTCATGTTTGGGCGGCAGACGATGAATACGTTTGTACGAACTTTCAGTTAACCAGCTTGGTCCTCCATCTGGGTACTTGAGATTTGCCCATATACACCCAGACTGGGAGCTGGGCGTGTGGGAGGCGTGGGGAAGGAAGTGGAGAGGAGGCTGTTATCTGAAATAGAAGTCTTAGACACGTTTTTAAGAGCTGCTTCTTCCCCTGCCTTCATCTTTCTTTTTCTGTGTGACCCACTTTGGTGCAAATGCATTCCAAGATATAAAGGCAGTCTAAAGAGGCAATTCTAAATCTGAATTGTATCTCCAGAGGGGCTGCCATTTCGATTCATAAAGACGTGCTTGGCTTTCGTTGTGCTGAGTTCAGGGCGGGAGCATTCCAGAGAAACTTGCATTAGCATGGGCAAGAGTAGTCACTCAGCATCTGGAGGGTTTAGAATTCACAACACGGTATCAGGAAGCCAGAGCTAGACAGGGTCGCCGCAGAGAAAGAGTTTGCTTTGCCCGTGAGTGTAGTTACCTGCCAATAAATAATTTGCCAGTTGTTCAAAGATAACCAAAGAACCTGGTAGAATGATCCCGAATGAAGGTCACAGCAAAGAGAAAGCACATCTAACGTTATAATGAATGAAAAATGGGGGGAACTTCTGTTTTCAGGCCCCCAAATAAAGTTCTTGCAAAAATAAAGATGTGAGCTTTGCACACCATCAGGCCTTCTGGGCTGTTTATCCTGCTTGGAAAGACTGAAAATGGGGAGGAGGAAGGCCTCTGCCAACAGATTGTAGGTCATAAATTAGTTAATAAAATCTGTCCTGTGTTATCTCTGAAACAGCCTATTTTATATATACTTGTCCATTTGATTTATTTGTTTCTCTGCTTACTCCAGGTTGTATTTTGGTAGCATAAGTCAATATATGAGTTTTAGATTGTACAAAAGTTTATTTATAAATGACCTGCCTTCTGTGGAGAAAAGAGCAGTGGGGTGTGTGTGGGTGTGGGTGTGGGTGTGTGTGTGTGTGTGTGTGTGTGTGTGTGTGTGTCAGTGTCAGTGTGTTGTATATAATTGATTGCTGTTGATCAGGAATTTCAAAGTTAACTTCAGATTTCAATATATAATACTAGTGATTCCAATTAAACATGTATTTTGTTATCTGCCGAAATATATTTATTTTTATCATAAATTTAATTTTTATTGCTGCGTCCAAGAACTTTTCAGGGCTTATAGAGTTGCAGCAAATTATTTCCACTTATGAGTGTGAGTACATCCAGTTCTCGTTTAATGTCCTAGAGTCACTATCAATGATAAAGCAACACTGTGTGTATCTATGTACATTTCTATATATATTGCGTATATGTACATGTGTGTGTCCAGTTGGAAGTTTCTCTATATTAAGGAGGGTAAGCTGTAGCCAATTGTTTACTGATTCTTTTCAAAGTCAGATAAAAGATATAAAAAAGAAAATGTCCCAATTTTTTAAGACCAAGTTAATTGTTTGGAAGATAAGTGGAAGTCCACAGAGGTGGGGGGTGGGGAGCAGGGTGAGAAGAACAGGAGAAGGAGAAAAGGAAAGAAAAGAGAAGCAGGAGATGAGAGAGGAAGGGAGCTCCCAACGCAACAGAAATCTCCTCTCCCCTCCCCTGCCAAGCCCACTGTCCCCGTACAGACGAAAGCCCAGCAGACAACCAGGTGGAGGACTAAGGGATCAAGAAAAGAAGGGGCAAGACACGAACTGCTAGAAAGTGCCCAAGACCCAAAAAGAAAACGAGAACAAAAGAAAGGGTGAGAACGAAACAGCAGGGGAAACGCTTGCCCCATGTAAGCAGATGAGCCAAAAGGAAACACAGAAGGAAGCAGGAAACGAGGAGGTCATGTGAGAAACTCAGGAAGCGTGGAAGGAGACAGAAATGGTCACTGTGCTTGAGTGGGCGGGTGGCGGAGAAGACGCTGTTCTCTGGGCGTCTCGATGAGGGCAGCACAGAAGCGAAGGTGGGCAGGAGGCAGGCGAGAACAAGGAGAAGGGGGTACCTTTAGCCCACGTGAGAAGACAGCCAGCCAAGCGCTAGGTCCCAGCGAGTGGCCGCAAGGTCATGCCCTGGGCCGGGGAGGGGGTTCTTCCCGGTGAAACTGACCCGCGAAGATGGCACGGCTGGTCTCACCTTCAGAATTAGTCCTGTGCTGCGATAGGAGCGTGAATGCAGTCTACTTTGTAAATGTCCCTACTCGGCAAGAGTGGTGTAGCAGGAACCCCAGGGTTCCCAGACGTGAGGTGCTCCAGAGGAGGTTACCTGTTCCTGATCTAACGAACAGTTTACTCTGGGGCAGTGAATGATAGCTTGCTGGCCTGAAGAGTTAACCCTCCAGATGGCTTCCGTACTCCCAGGAGTCATTTACTGAGCCAGCAGTACCTGGCTTACTAGTTATTAAACACTTTGAATTTCGGAAGGGGAGTGGGAGGGAGAGGCTGTTGTATCTGAAGCCACGGCCACTGCCAGGTTTCACCCGAGTACCCAGTGCTTGACTCTGTAACTGCCAGGCTTAGAGCCTGCACATGAAATTCCCAATCCAGTCTCCTGTGGCTTTGGACTTGCTCGTTTATTTTTACTGTGATTTCGCTCATAATAACTTATGTTTGCAATTCAGCAACCCGAGGAATTGTTTTTATGGCAAGTTCGGAACTTACAGTCAATCACACATTTCAAGGCCCGGTTCAGGAAACGAGTTTGACGTGGCATGTTAACAGTGAATTATTAATTCTTACCTGCAGCAGGGAACGATACTCAGAGTGGTTGGGAAAAGCTTGCCGGTTGTTGACTCAAAGTGATGCGGCTGCATTTAAAACTCCAGTGGGCAATTCCGAAGATGGCAAGCTTTACTTTGATACCGTGCCATTGCACCTCCATTAGTGCCCTGGTTAGAATGCAAACATCTGCTTGCTTTTATTGCCCATGTGTTACTTAAGATGGTCTGTTTTCTTTATGACGTAAATCACTGGAATCAACGGTTTTTAAAGTTTCTCTCGGTGTTTCCCTGAAACGATCACTCTCTACAATTGTTTAATAGATAATTGGCCCTTTAGCTACACAACAAATTATACAGATCGCATTCTCTACCTTCCTGACCTTTTGCAAGGATGACATTGTGACGAAAGTACCTGGGCCTGCGGTGGAATTTGTTGTCTTCGGGGTTTGTGTGAATCGTAGGTCCATGTTAGCGCATCAGGTCAAGGGAAACCTCACGTTTCCATTTACTGAATATGGGACAGTCGGCCTGCTGATTTTTCCCAGTAACCAGAGCTTTGTGGATTTGCCCTGCAAGGGTTTGCTGTTCCTTCCCTGCATATTTACCTTACCCTGGTCACTGCTGGGCAATCTGTTTGCCCTGCGGGCTGTGTGCACATCCAGACAGACAGAAAAGCTTCGGTTCAGGAAGGACCGTCACTTTCGTTCCAACGGCCTGGCTGTATTCCAGGGCCTCCTGTTGGGAATTTCAGAATTTTACCTTACTTGGATGGCGAGTCAGGGTTGGAAGCCAGTGGAGTCGACTGCTCAAGAAAATGAGAGCCATGAAACCAAGGCTCTACCTATGGGAAAAACAAAATCCACCAATTATGATTCCAGATTTGAGAAAAGATTGGCATAAGCTATAATGGATAGTAAAATGGCTCTCCTTAGCCCACTGATTAGAAAAGCTTGGGAGGACATATCTATACACACTGGGTCCTATAACTCGTAGAATGTTACAGAATAGGCCATCTGGAAGAGTACTCTTGTAGTATTCCATAAAATACGGCTCTTACTCAGGTCTTAGGATTGCGCGGAGGGAGGAGGCTTCCATGGAATTCCCTAGGGCAGAATATTGGAAGGTGATCATTTGAGGATTGTGAGAGCTCCTGAAATGGGCCAAAGAATTAAGACAAGGACTAATTGGGAACTCTGAGAGGCCAGACAGAACAAACATGGAAATGTTAGGTTGTAATGATTCTTCCCACTACTATGTGTTTCTTGCTCTCTCTGGGTGTCAGATACTGGATTTATGAAAATGGAAGGGAAGAAATGAGTGTGTGCCACAGGGAAGGAAGTAGGGGTCGGGGGAAAGTGGCCACTGCCTCATGATTGGGGAGAGAAAAAGAATGGGAGAGTGGGATGGGGAAAAGCTGAAGTCATTGCATGGAGTACATGTAATCACTACAGTGTGGCATTTAAGACATTCTGTAAGTCACAAGTAGGGGGTGTGAGTAAGGGAGATAAATTACAGTCCAAATTAATTTTATTTAATTGGTTGAAAAGACTAGATGAGTGGTCTTCAAACTTTTCCGATATTTCTAAGTATTCTCTCTCTCTCTCTCTCTCTCCCTCCCTCCCTACACACACACACACACACACACACACACACACACACACACACACGATGCAAATTATCCCTCCATAAATTAACCAAAATAAAATTAATATGTATGTATTGCTTCCCACCGCAGCTAAGGAAAGATGTGGAAAAGAAGCACTCACTTTGTTTTCGCAGCCCTCAGTTTCCCACAGCCACCATCACTAGCTGTCCGATGCCCTCTAAAGACATGCAGAATGTAATAGAGGCTAGGAGAGCAAACTTCTGAGCCATGCAGGCCTGGATTAGAATCTCTGCCAAGCCACTTGCTAGCTGGACCTCCCACTCTTAACACTTAACTCCCTGACATTGGTTTCTCTTACCACCTGCATCCCAGGGTCATTTGCTAAGAGTAAATCAGAAGACTTAAGTGCAGTGTTCTGCGCACAGTAAGTGCTCAATACATGCTGGCTAGTATGTCATCCCTTCTAAGTCCCTTGAGAGTGATGGTCTGATAATTTGATAAACACGCGAGCTACAGAACTGTCACTCTGCAGGATGAACCATGCAAAACACCCTGCCTCTGGGTGAAAGGGTGCCCACTAAAAAGTTTTTTAATTTGTTGGCTAGTAACTGCTTTTACTCCAAATCACTCACGGGGCGCCTGGCTGGCTCAGTTGGTAGAGCATGCATGTGACTCTTGATCTCAGGGTTGTAAGTTTGAGCCCCACATTGAGTACAAACATTGCTTAAAAATAGAATCTTAAAAGAATAGAATCACTTGGACTTCCTTCAGAAGTCTGTGGACTTAAGCAGGACTTAGGATCTTTTTGTTAATATAGTTAATGAAAAGGATTGGTAATATGCTGAGACGGTGATTTGCCACAGTTGAAGGTGGACATTCATTTTCTGTCACCCTGTCCTCTGTGAACTGGATCTTTACACCTTTAAAGGATCTGTCTGAGACCAGATCAGCCTGAAGTTTTGAATATGAAATGTTGCTCAAATAAATTTGGACTAATGTTACTAAAATATTCAAGTGATTGCAGGCAACCATTGTAACGTATGTTGGCTCAAACCTAGCTTTTAAGAATTTTGCCTGCAGACAAATTCTCTGTGAAATGCTTGAACAAATTAAACACAAAGTTAAAATTTGTTTGGAAGATGATGTTTTACCCAGACTGGTTTTCTATTCCCTCTTCAATCAGAAACATGTTAGTCCTTCTATTTTTTTTTATTTTATTTTTTATTTAATTGACAGAGAGAGAGAGAGAGACAGCGAGAGAGGGAACACAAGCAGGGGGAGTGGGAGAGGGAGAAGCAGGCTCCCCGCGGAGCAGGGAGCCCAATGCGGGGCTCGATCCCAGGACCCTGGGATCATGACCTGAGCCGAAGGCAGTCACTTAACCAACTGAGCCACCCAGGCGCCCCCATGGTAGTCCTTTTAGAAATACACATGTCTTGTAGACCCATTTCAAGAGAGCAAAAACCCTAATCAACAACCAAATCCTAGTTCTAGAAATATGCAAAAATGGCAGCAATGTTGGATGAAAGAAATGAATATCTGTAGCTCTTTCCTCTTCCTGTCCCTCCCAAGGAAACAGTCTTTTGAAAACCATGTTGAAGTTATCCTAAGATTATTAATAACCATAGAAGTTTTCCAAAGTACTTCATTGCTAAGGTCTTCTTATCATAAGCACTTAATTTCACTTTTTCCTCCTCTTAGACTCCGAGGCATAAATGAAGGATTTACTTGCTTGTCTTACTCAAAGGTAGATTGCAAAACTTGTATCCCTCTGTAGCATTTTATAACCCACTGAGGAAAACACTTAGAAGTTTCTGTCCTTTACACGAGCTATATGAAAATTAAAGAACACAGTTATCTTACCTTAGATCCTTGCTAAGTTATCTTAGATCCCTGAGCCATAGATGTGTTTTCTGCCTTCCCCATATCTCATATTTCAAGAGTGCTTATTTGTCATAATACATTTCTGTGGAAGTGTCGGATACTTTGTCTTACAGAATAACCGACGAGGCAGGGAAACCTAAAAGATCAACTTCAGAGGGCTTGAGACATCCCTACCTTAAAGCCAGAATTTGGATCATCTGGGGAGACTGTGTAATTTGGGTTCTTAACTAGAAAATCTTTGGTAGAAGCAGATGCTGGGGACCGCCTGCTCATCTGGCTGGATATCCATTGCCTCCTTTCTCCTTTATTGTTCCATGAGGGACCGTTCTGAAATTAGCTTTTTCCACATGCACATGGAAATAATGTTGATAGTAAAATGGTTCAGAGTCTATCCAGTGGCACCAAAGATGCAATTTAGTTGGTCGTTGTCCATTCAGCAATGTTTGTAAACCTATGGTGTTCAGGGAAATCTGCTGGGTGCTTAAGGAGAGCCAGAATATGTTCAAGAATCCAGCATCTTCCACAACCTTAGAGTGCACTGTGTAGTGGAGGACGAAGCAATTCTAATATAAAACACGAGCCATTCATTTGTTCAACAACCATTTATTAGGCACCTATTTATTAGGCTACGGAGACACACATTTCCTGCCCTCAAGGAAATTACAGTTTGATAAAGAATTTTAAATAGGTGCTAAGTAGAAGCACAAACTTAACATTTTCATTAGAAACATAACTTAAGTCCAGCATGTGTGAAGAAAGCTATGATCTGCTGAATGTCAGAAATAACAACTCTGGCTCATACATATATCAGTGTTGACCTCATAAAGACTGTGTAATTGACAGAAAAGGACTGAAACTGGTTTGTTGCCTCGTTTTTCTTTTAACTCATTTGCAAGCCAGGCCTTACATTCCCATTGTCTACTGGAAAGAGTTCTGAGATGGTTGAAGACAGCGCTGAAGCTTGAGTGAGCTTGAGTCTCCGGGTGAGAGCCAGTGAAAAGACAGATGGCTGGGCCCCCGCTGCAGACATTCTGAGTCTACTGGTCTTGGGGGTGGGGGAACCTGAGACTCTGCATTTCTCTCGGGTTTATCAGTGCTTTGGCTGCTGCTGGTCAGAAGACCCTGTTTTGAGTAGCACCGGTTTCAGATCCAGACCCACGTTGCAATGCCTCCTAGATTCTGAGAGAGTGAAAGGTGGTGGGAAATCTGCACTTCTGGTCATGGCCAGTGGGGTGACAAAGCCAAGTGCCCACTCTAATGTAGTAGTGAAAGATGTTCTTCCTTGCACCATTCAGGGCCTCCAAACTTGACTGGTAAGGCTTTAGATTTGAGGAATTGTAATCCCCAAACTAGTTCAACCCTCTCTAGTCAGTATAGTCAACTTGGCAACCACGCAGTTATATAACCCCCAGGGGCCTGATGAAAAGGGTTTGTTTGCTGTGGTCACAGAGCTTTCGAGTTTCCCGTGCCCATACACACTCGGAAGCATGATGAAATGTTGTTTGCGTGTTCCCACTCTGCTGTCCCCGATCACTTGCCCGTGCTGTGAGACAGTTTCTCAAGTTTTGAGTGAAAAAGCCACACGAGACCTTTATTGAGGGAGGTTGTGGCAAGGACAGATGGTTGGGTGTGAGCTCACAATGCCCCTAAGAGACAAGTAAATCATGTCCCTTCTTCCAGGATGAGAAACACCCTGTCTTTGGTTGTTTCCATCTGTAATTTTACTGGCGTGGCATGTTAGGGTGAGAGCGATACTTGGCAAGATGGAAGAAGTGATTTGATTTCTTGTCCTGACTCAGCCCACGCTGCCTGTTTTGTGACTTGTGACCTTTTGGGGTCAGTTAAGTGCTCTAGTCTGGACTTCCTGGGTCTCTCAGATAAGAATGCAAGATGGCAGGGAATTTTTAAAGGACCTTTCCCATAGCATCATTTGTTATCAGGTGTCTCCGTGATAACGTTAAAAAGCTTATTTTGAAATAGGTGCAATAGGAATTTTTTTTAAGTAGCAAATGGGAAATCCCCATAGCCCAGAAATTGCACTCTGAGATGTTTATCCCAGAGAAATGAAATGGCCACATAAAAAACTGTATGTGAACCTTCATAGAAGCTCTATTCATGTTAGCCTGAACCTGGAAAGAACCCAAATTTCCTTCAACAAGTAGAAGGTTAAAGAAGCTATGGTACATCTACACCATGGAATACCACACAGCAATAATAGGAATGAACTATTGATACATTCAACCACCTGAAGGAATCTGGGGAATTCAGAGTCAAAAAAAGCCAGTCTACTGTAGGATTCCATTTACATGACATTCTTAAAATAACAAAATTTTAGAAATGAAAAGCAGGTTAGTGGTTGCCAGGCATTAGGGGTGGGGGAAAGAGAGGGAGGTGAATGTAGTTCTAAGAGTAACACAAAGAATCCTTGTGGCAATGGAATTATTTTGTATCTTGATCCTGGTGGTAGATAGACAAATCTGTATATGTAATAAGCTCATATAGACCTAAATACGTACACACACATACACACCAGACACACACACACACACACACACACACACACACACACACCAGTACATACAAAACTGGGGAAATCTGAATAAAATCAGTAGATTATATCAACGTCAATATTCTGGTTGTGATATTATACTATAGTTTTACAAATTGTTACCATAGGACAATATTAGGCAAAAGGCACAAGGGAGTTCTTTGTGCTGTTTCTTACAACTGCCTGTGAATCTACAATAATCACAATAAAAGTAATATAGGATTGTTCTGTGTGAGTCACCCCCTAGTAACCAAAAACTGGTGTTGTTAGATTTAAAATGTCAAGTTACACTCAGTAGTTTTTACTAATTATTCATTGACAGATTTTCTCTTCTACTTTTGTGAACTTGTGAAAGTAAGCCATCAAACATGAAGAAATAAAAGAATGATCTTCTCCAGCAGGGACTGGCAAACTGTGGCCCATGGGCCAAATCCACATCATCACCTGCTTTTGTACAGCCCATGAGCTAAGGATGGATTGTACATTTTTTAATTCGAAAAAGATTTTTAAAAAAAAGAATATATTGTGACAAGTGAAAACTATATGAAATTCAAAATTGTCTCCATAAATAGTTTTATTGGCTCATGGCCACACTCATCCATTTGCGTATTGTCTGTGGCGGTATTTGGGCTACAATAGCACACTTGAGTAGTTGGGACAGAGTGTCTGACTCATGCAGCGTAAAACATTGACTCTCCGACCCTTTCCAGAAAAAGTTCGTCCACCTCTGTGCTAGAGGGATCATTGCCCAGGATTTGCTAGTCTGTGACAGCTTCCCATTGTCACTTGAGTTTCCTAAGGTAGTCCTGACCAGAGACATGTGGTTTCCAGACATTCCCTGAGAAAAAATGAGGCAAATAACGCTAATAGTTCACAACATAAGCTCCGTAGGAAAATGTCCTAAGTGTCACTGCCTGAGTCAATCGCATGTAATCTTGGGTTATTTGGCGTGCCTACTCTGCCCCTCTGGCAGAAACATTACACTTTATAAACTCAGCGCATAGGACAACAGGCATCTGTTTCAAAAGAAGCAGGGTTTCTTTTGGTGCACAGGAAAGAATGTGGTCTCAGAGCGAGCCAGACTTGGGTTCAAGTTCAAATCACCATTCGGTCATTTGCCACCTACGTGACCCATCTTTCTGGACTTTCTTTACTGTTCTTTGAAAGAAAGATCATCATACCCAGTCTCCAGGGTGTCGAGAGGATTCAGTGAGCCCATATGTCAGTGTCTAGCATGTAATGGGACTCAGCAAACGCTACTTCTGGTACGGAAGGCCAGTGATCGCTCCGTTTTGTGTCTGGACTCCCCGTGCCTCACATCTCTCAGTCTAACCCCAGGATCTACAAAGAGGCATAGGAATCCTTTGTCAGACATCACTCTGATTCCGTTTTTGCGGCATCCTACACCAGTGTCTGTGGAGTATCTTTTTTCAAAATTAGATCATCTCCCTATTGCCCAGACCTCTCCACTGAGGAAGCCAAGTATAGGCTCTGACACAATGGAATATAAATCAAATCTAGTTTTCAATTATAGGATGAAATACGTCTTCTGTGCTGGGGGAAACCTGCAGATTGATGTTATCCCAGCAGGCTCAGCACCAGTCTCCAGGAATAGGCCAATTCAGGTTTTAAAAATGTTTTCAAGCCTTCAGGCTATAAAGACAACCTTCTCGGTGAAATCGTACAGTCTGAAGGGAAACGTGCAGGAGACCAGCTTGCCAGTTCATCATAGGCAAACGTTCAATTCAGAGTGCGCTGGCTTGTGATTAACTCTCTGCTTTGGTTCAGCAGGGACCTGGGCATGCTTCCCACACAACTTCTCCTAGGGCAGACCCAGGCTGGTGGCTGGGAGGCCTGTGTTCTGTGCCTCACACAGTCTGGAAAGGACATAAAATCCGGTCTCCGATGCCCTCCCCGCTCAGGGCCAGACAGAGCAGGGCTAGGATGACTCCCGTGCTGACGGACACGTGCATCCCCGATCCGTACTTTGGTCTCTCATAGATGCTCCGAGAGGAGGTGTGTGAGATGCTGCTTTTTCTCTCTCTCCTAGTCTCAGAGAACATTGGCATGGCAGGTGGCCACTGGTTGCTGTTTTGTGTCTGGGCTCTTTCTCTGGGGCCGGGGGCAGGGGTGGGGGCGGGGGGCAAAAAAGCTGATGAATGATTGATGTTTTTTTTTTTTTTTTTTTGATGGAGTCACATGGGTGTTTTGGAGTTTGTCAATCTTTTTTTGCTTCAGAGCTATGGCTTAAATTACTAGTCCCTTTATATCTCCCCTCTTCCCCATGTGTCTTAAGGCGATGGCAACCCAATAACCAGCAGAATGCAACTACATGTATGTAATGAGCCAATATATATTTTTTCCATGTGGCCACTCAAGTTTTGCTGCCTAGAGATAAATGAGAATTCTCTATCCTCATAGTAGTCCGCCTCCGACCCCATCAGTCTGTCAAAACTGCCCCCAAATAATGTCACCGGTGATCTCCTCTTGGCCTAATTCACCTAGTACTTTTGCCCTTACTGTGTTTGACCTCTGTGATCTTTTCTATTGCTTTGTTCTGACATTTCTAATGCACTGCTTCCCAGATCTTCAAATTTTAGGGACCAATATTTTTTTAAGATTTTTATGTATTTATTTGAGAGAGAGCGAGAGTGAGAGAGCATAAGCGGGGGGGTGGGAGCAGCAGAGGGAGTGGGCGAAGCAGACTCGTCACTGAGCAGGGAGACCGACGGGGGGCTTAATCCCAGCACCCTGGGATCATGACCTGAGCCAAAGGCAGATGCTTAGCCGAATGAGCCACCCAGGCGCCCGCCCCGAGACCAATATTTTTTTTTTTTTTAATGTCAGGGGACTAATATGACTTTAAATTATGCCCCTAGTGGCATCACAAAAGAAACCCTTAAAAATATCAAAAAATGGATATTTTGCCATCAAAAAATACAGACAGGATATAATCTGAGAATAAAATGCAGTTTGTATATTAAATACATCTAACTGTATTAAGAAATAAAATTTTCTACATTTTCTTCACTTCACCACTCCTCACTGGGAACTTCATAGAGCAATCCTAGTCCGACCCCCCATGGTTCCAAATTCCAGTATCTATGGCAAAGCTTCTTTGCGATCTAGCCCTGCCTACCTTCCCAACCTTATTTTTCATCACTCACATACATGCAAGTCTGTGGGTCAGAATCACTATCAGTGGAAGGCTCTCTCCCTCTCTGGACTTGACTCCTTAATAAGCACAAGAACTGTATCTTTGTCTTGTACCTGGCATAGCGTCAATCTTCAAAAAGCATTTGTGGACTTTTCAACTCAATGCTTGAGAGGAGAGATTCTGAGACACACTTCCTGGGTTTGAATTTGAGCTTCTCCACTTACCAGCAATGTTCATTTGGACAAGTTTCTCAACTTCTCTAGTCTCCCCCAAGGCAACAACGCTCAGTGCCAGGACAGACCACCTCAGCCAGGGGGGAAGTGAGAGTATGTGAGTGGCCACCCAGCTTCCCCAGCTGTCTGAGAGGATGCTTGGCCAAGAGGCCCACTTCTTTTTTACTCACTAATATTACTCAGGTGATCCGCAAGGCTGAGGGGTTGGGAGAAACTGAGAGCACAGCAGCCTGGGCTCAGAACTTGTTAAAGAAAGACTACTAACTGTTATACAGTTCTTCCTCCTAACCAAATCACAGACTCCATCAGGAAGCCTGCCCACAAGCCACTGGGGACATGTTGACTGCAGACTCCTCTACCACCTGGCCCATGGACAGCCACCACAATCCACACGCCTCACACACCTCACCCACGCCCTCCTTCCCCAGCCCCGGCCAGTCCCCAGCACTTGCTCCCACAAATGGCAAGTGCAGGCCTTTGCAGACAGACAGTTGGCAAGCAAGCGCAGAAAGCCTGCTCTGCTCTGTGGGACTGGGAGCAGGCTCACAAACTTGAGCATTTTAGGGCACCGCCCTAGGGAAAACAAATGGGAAGCTCTCAGCATCCAACCTGGATTTGCAGGATCAAGAGAAGGCATACAATCTTAAGGATCTCCCACCCAAGAGGGAACAAGATGCGTGGAATGGGTGCATCCATAGAAAAGGCCTGAGACTCACGTTAGCTTAAAGACACACATAGGCTCAAAGTGAAGGGATAGGAAAAACATATTCCATGCAAATGGAAACTAAAAGAGAGCAGGGGCAGCTACAATTAGACAAAATAGGCTTTAAGTAAAAAACTGTAACAAGAGACAAAGAAGATCATTGTATGATAATAAAGATGCCAAATTATCAAGAAGGTATAACGATTGTAAATATATGTGCATGACATCGGAGCGCCTAAATATATTGAGTAAATATTAACACATCCGAAGGCAGAAATAGACAGCAGTGCAATAAAAGTAGGAGGCTTTCTTTTTTAAAAGATTTTATTTATTTATTTTGAGAGCGAGCGAGCACGCGCACTAGTTGGGGGAGAGGCAGAGAGAGAGGGAGAGAGAGAGAATCCCAAGCAGACTGCCCGCTGAGCATGGGGCCCAACAAGGCTCGGTCTCACAACCCCGAGATCATGACCTGAGTGGAAATCAAGAGTCAGATGCTCAACTGACTGAGCCACCCAGGCACCCCAGTACTCCACTTTCAACAATGGATAGGTCATCACTAAGGGATCTTAGTGATCACAGAAAATCACTGAGGAAAAACGGGCATACTTTAGAACTACGCTGTAGGCCAAATGTGCCTAAAAGAAATATATAGAACATTCCATGTAATGACAATGGAGTACACATTCTTTTTCAAGTGCACACAGACATTCTCCCGGATAAACCATATGCTAAGTGACAAAACAATTCTTAACAAAATTTAAAAGATTGAGATCACATCAAGTATCTTTTCTGATCACAGTGGCATGAAACTAAAATTCAGTAACAGGAGGAAAGCTGGAAATTTCACAAATAATGTAGAAATTAAACAACATCCTCCTGAACAACCAGCGGGTCCAAGGAGAAATCAAAAGGGACGTCAAAAAAATGAAATAGAAACATAATATATCAAAACTTATGAGATGCAGCAAAAACAGTTGTAAGGGGAAGTTTACAGCAATAAATGCTGACATTAAGACAAAGGAAAGATCTAAAATTGAAAACCTAGCTTGACACCTCAAGGAACTAGAAATGGAAAAAACAAACTATGTCCGCAGTTAGGAGAAGCAAGGAAATAACAAAGATCAGAGCAGAGATAAATGAGATAGAAACTAAAGAAACAACAGAAAAGATCAACGGAACTTGAGAAAGAAAACAAAGCTAAAGGCATCTTACTTCCTGATTACAAACTATATTACAAAACTATAGTCACCAAAACTATATGGTACCAGCATAAAAACAGACACAGACCAGCAGAACAGGCAAGAGAGTCCAGAAATAAACCCATGTATATCCAGTCAACTAATCTTTGACAAGGGCACCAAGAACACACAATCAGGAAAGGACAGTCTCTTTAATAAATGGTGTTGGGAAAACTGAATATCCACATGCAAAAGAATGAAACTGGACCCCTATCTTGTACCACTCACAAAAATTAACTCCAAATGGATGAAAGACCGAAATGTAAGCTCTAAAACCATAAAACTCCTAGAAGAAAACACAGGAAAAAAAGTTCCTGGACATTAGTCTTGGTAATGACTTTTTTGGATATCACACCAAAAGGAGAGGAAACAAAAGCAAAAGTCAACAAGTAGGACAACATCAAACGAAAAGCTTCTGCACAGGAAAGGAAACAATCAACAAAATGAAAAGGAAACCTAGAGAACAAGGAGAAAATGTTTGCAAACCGTATATCTGATAAGAGGTTAATTTCTAAAATACAGAAGGAACTCCTACAACTAAATGGCAAAATCATGAACGATACGATTAAAAACTGGTCAAAAGACCTAAATAGACATTTTTCCGAAGAAGCCAGTACATACAAATGGCCAGTGGGTATATGGAAGGTGCTCAGCC
Organism: Eumetopias jubatus; assembly: GCF_037043125.1. Lineage (NCBI taxonomy): Eukaryota > Metazoa > Chordata > Mammalia > Carnivora > Otariidae > Eumetopias > Eumetopias jubatus. The sequence continues at coordinate 119,712,444 of NW_028274817.1, forward strand.
TCACTAATTATCAGGGGAATGCAAATCAACACCACAGTGAATTATCGCCTCACACCTGTTAGAATGGCTGTTATCAAAAAGATAAGAGATAACGAATGTTGGTGAGGGTGTGGGAAAAAAGGGAATCTTTTTTCAGTGTTGGTGGGAATGTAAATTGGTACAGCCATTATGGAAAATAATATAATTTTTTCTCAAAAAATTAAAAATACAACTGCCATACGATCCAGTAATTCCACTTCTGGATATATATCCAAAGGAAATGAAAACAGTCTCTCAAAGAGATACCTGCACTCTTGTGTGCATTGCCATGTTATTCACAATAGCCAAGGTTTGGAAACAGCCTAAGTGCCTCTTGATGTGTGAATAATGATAATGTGAATATCTATATAGATACAGATCTACAGAGATAGATAGATAGATAGAATGGAATATTTTTCAACCATAAAAAAGAAGGAAATCCTACAATTCACAAGATGGTTGAACCTGGAGGATATTATTCTAAGTGAAATAAGCCAGGTAGAGAAAGAAAAATACTTCATAGTATCACTTGTATGTGGAATCTAACAGTCGAACTCAATAGAAACAGACAGGAGAATGATGGTTGCCAGGGCCTGAGGGTGGGGGAAATGGAGAGATGTTGGTCAAAGAGTAATACTTTTGGTTATAAGATAGTAAGTTCTGAGGATCTAAATTAAAAGTATGGTGACTATAGTTAATAATACTGTATTGTATACTTAAAATTTGCTAAGAGAGTAAATCTTAAATATTTTCAGCACACACACACAAAAGGTCACTATATGAGGTGAGGAGTGTGTCAGTTAACTTGAGCATGGTAATCATTTCACAATGTATACATATAAAAAATCATCGTGTGTATACTTTAAACATATACAGTTTTATTTGTCAACTGTACCTCAATAAAGCTGGGGGGGCAGAGGAAGCAAAGAGAAGCATAATAAATTTTTAGAATAAAATGAAATATAAATAAAATGAATAAATAAATAAAATAAAATGGGGAATACTGTTTAATGGGTACAGAATTTCAATTTGGGAGGATGAAAAACTTCCAGAAATAGATAGTGGTGATGGTTATACGATGATGTGAATGTACTTAATGCCACTAAATGATACACTTAAAAATGGTTTAAAGGGTAAATTTTATGTTATGAATATTTTACCACAATAAAAAATAATTTTTAAAAAAGAGTGGCTTCTGGGGCCCCTGGGTGGCTCAGTCGGTTAAGCGTCTGCCTTCAGCTCAGGTCATGATCCCAGGGTCCTGGATGGAGCCCCAGGATCGAGCGCCACATCGGGCTCCCTGGGAGCCTGCTTCTCCCTCTGCCTCTGCTCCCCATTCAGGCTTGCTCGCTCGCTCTCTGTAGTGCTCTCTCTCAAATAAGTAAAATCTTTAAAAAAAAAAAAAAAGAGAGAGAGAGAGAGAGAGTGGCTTCTCAGAGTGGAGTTCTGAAAAACAGGCATGTTAGCTGATGGCTTCATAGAGACAGGCATAATGAAGAGGAACACCGTAGGGAGGGGCACAATAGGGAGGCACAGTACAAAGAGAGGCATCATAGACTGATTGCATCATAAACAGATTCATCACAAAGAAGGGCATCATAAAAAGGGGCATCATAGAAGGTCTTACAGAGATGGACATCACAGGAAAAAGATTTGATAGTTATCATATATAATCTCATCATAGAGAGAAGCAAACAAAGGATCATCCTAAAGAAGTCCATCAGACAAGACCATGTTAGGGGTTTTTATGTCAGCTTCTACTCTCTGGACACCCAAGTTGTGAGCTCTGTGAGAGCAGGAGTGGGTCTTACTCATCTTTACCTTTCCGACATCTGATGCACACTCTGGCACATAATAGGTACCTAATCTTTTTCGTGGAGTGAATGAATATATGTGCACCATTTCTTCTATATGCAGCTAGTGAAAAATATAAAAAACTATTACCCTTTCTTTTACGCAGACTGAATTGGCCTCGTTTTTAGAAAAATTTCTAGTGTGCTGGATTCCCCTGACTTCCTCCCATCCTGAAAGTCCTCTAGATACCCATTTGTGGTAGGCAGGATTATATATATGTCCTTCCCTAAGCACTGGAAGCTGTGAATGTTATGAGATAGCACTCCCATGACTATGTTACATTATATGGCACAGTTGACCTTAAGATAGGGAGATTATCTGGGTGGGCATGATCTGGTCCCCATGAGTCCTTAAAAGCAAAGAACATTTTTGGGCTGGTGACAGAGGGGGAAGACAGAGAGACTTGAAGCACAAGAAAGATTTGATGCACCATTTCTGGCTTTGAAGATGGAAGGAGCCATGCGCAAGGATGGAAGAGCAGCCTGTGGGAGCTGAGCAACCCTCCACTGACGACCAGCAAGGAAACAGGGACCTTAGTTCTATAACCACAAGGAACTAAAATCGGCCAGCAATCTGAGGGATCTTGGAAGTAAATTCTTTCCCAGAGCCTACAGAAAAGAGCCCTGGCTAGAAAATACTTTAATTTCAGCCTTGTAAGACCCCAAGCATAGAACCCAATAGAGCCTGCCCAGATTTCAAACCTACAGAACTGTGAGCTAATAAAGTGTTTTTTTAATTCACCAAATTTGTTTTAATTGTTATGCAGCAATAGAAAACTAATATATCATTTGTCACTGTCTTTCTTTTTTTTTTTTGTCACTGTCTTTCTTAAGAAGTTCCCAGAATTGATTTCTTAAAAATGAGTATTCTAATAAAATATTTTTCTTTCAGTTCTAAATAGGAAAAGAATTCCCGGGGCGCCTGGGTGGCTCAGTTGTTAAGCATCTGCCTTCGGCTCAGGTCATGATCCCAGGGCCCTGGAATCAAGCCCCCACATCGGGCTTCCTGCTCAGCCAGGAGCCTGCTTCTCCCTCGCCTGCTCCCGCTGCTTGTGTTCCCTCTCTCACTGTGTCTCTCTCTTTGTCAAATAAATAAAATCTTTTTAAAAAAGAAAAGAAAAGAAAAGAATTCCCTGCATCATAACCACACTCAGATATGGTAGAGAATTTGGAACTATCAGACTAGGAATTTAAGATAACTATAATTAATATGCTAATAGCCCTAAGGGAAAAAATGGACAGCATGTGAGACCAGATGGGTAACATAAGCAAAGAAATGGAAACTCTAAGAAAAAAAAATCAAGAGGAAATGCTGGAAATCAAAAATACAGTAACAGAAATGAAGAATGCCTTTGATGGGCTCGTTAGGAGACTATTCGTGGCCAAAGAAAGAATCAGTGAGCTAAAAGATATGCCAATGCAACTTCTCAAACTGAAATGCAAAGGGGAAAAAAAAAGAATGAAAACAAAAAAGCAACAGAACATCCAAGGACTGTCAGATAATTACCAGAATTGTGGGAATACCAGAAGAAGAAGAAAGAGAGAAAGGAGCAGGAAAAAAATAATTGAAGTAATAATGGCCGAGGATTTTCCAAAATTAATGACAGAAACCAAACCATAAATCCAGGAAGTTCGTAAAACCCCAAGCAGGATAAATACCAAAAAGTGTACACCTAGCCATATCATATTCAAATTGCAGAAAACCAAAGACAAAATCTTTCAAATACAGTAACAGCTACTTATTGTGTGCCAAGTGCAATATAAACATTTCACTTATATTACGTCACTTAATTTATATGGAAACCTTTATCTCAAGGACTTTATGTCTATCCCCCTTTACAGTTTATAAAACTGAGGGTCAGGGATGTTAAAGCTGCCTGGTTAGGAAGTGAATTCAGCTAGAATTCAAACTCAGGACTAAGCCCCAAAGGCCGTGTCCTAAGTACTGAGAAATAGTGCTGATGGTGCCTAGCTTAGTATAATGAATAAGTGTTAAACCTCAGTACAGAACGTTACAAATTTCTGCATTTTGCTAATAAAGTTTGGAGGTGTGGTTTCCTATTAGTATGGAAATCATCAGGCATATATTGTCACTTCTGATATTCATACACAGGAACTGATATGGAACATAAAGGCCAATCTGTAAACGAAGAGAAAAACAATACTGAACAAATAGAAGGAATGTTTTAAATTCCAAATGAGCTTTGACTAATTTTTTTTAAAGATTTATTTATTTATTTGACAGAGAGAGGCACAGCGAGAGAGGGAACACAAGCAGGGGGAGTGGCAGAGGGAGAAGCAGGCTTCCCTGCCGAGCAGGGAGCCCGATGCGGGGCTCCATCCCAGGACCCCGGGATCACGACCCGAGCCGAAGGCAGACGCTTAACGACTGAGCCACCCAGGTGCCCCAGCTTTGACTAATTTTTAAAGCCAGGGGAAATAACATAATTTCTCATATTACTAGATGTAATTGGGCCAGACATTTTTTGAATTTGAGTGTTGACTATCTGTTTTAAATAAGAGCTCTGTAAAAGATGGAAACTTTCTAATCCAAAGGACTATTCCCTGATGATGAAGCTAAGCCACACAGAGCTAGCCTAACCAACCAGGATACCAAAATAATTCCTGAGGGGATAACTCAGCCATTCTCTAGTTTTAAATCTCAATTTAGGTTGGAATTCTCTCTAACTCCAGCCTGGCTAAATCAAGTGATTTCTAAAACTCCTATCACTCAGTATGTACTCATTCTTTGTTCATGTATATGAATTTATTACATCTATGTATTTGTTGGCTGTTTCTGGGCCTATTGGTTACATCCTTTCTGGGTTTTTTGTTTGCTTTTTAAATATTTTACTTATTTGAGAGAGCGTGTGAGAGAAAGAGCACAAGTGGGGGGGGGGGCAGAGTGAGAGGGAGAAGCAGGCTCCCTACTGAGCAGGGAGCCCAATGCGGGGGCTTGATCCCAAGACACCGAGATCATGACTTGAGCCGAAGGCAGATGCTTAACTGACTGAGCCACCCAGGGGCCCCTCCTTTCTGTTTTTGACACAGAAGTTAAGTAAAGGTATTAGGCCCAGGTGGCAATGCATTTACTGTATTGTTTTTAGCCTATTTTCTGGCTACGATGTAGTGGAGGAGTTGAGGTATCTGTTGCTTTGAAAACTAGTGTCATTGTCTTCCATGGGTCTCAAACTGGTGGCCACATGTGACAAGTCAAATGGTGTTATTAGGCCATTCTGTGAGGCCCTTGCATTACTGATCTATTGCTGCCTAACAAATTACCCCAGAACTTAGAGGCTTAAAATATTATCTCACATGTTTCGTGGGTCAGGAATCCAGGCACAACTTAGCTGGGTCCTCTGCTCAGGGCCTTACAGGCTACATATGATCAAGGTGTCCACTGAGGCTGGTATCTCATCTGGAGGCTCAACCAAGGAAGAATATGCTTCCAAGCTCAGTCTTGTGATTGGTGGCAGGATTCAGTTCGCCGAGAGCTGTTGGCTTGAGGACTTTATTTCCTTCCTGGCCGTTAGTCAGAGGCCTCCCTCAGTTCCTCGCCATGTGGACCTCTCTAACATGCCAGCTTGCTTCATCAAAGCCAGCTAGAGAGAGAATCTGCTAACAAGATGGAGATCACTGTCGTTTTTTGACCCATCGTGGAAGTGGCATCCCCTCAACATTGCTGTGTTCTGTTAGAAGCAAGTTACTTCAGGGGAGGTAAATACCAATTCATGAATACTAGGAAGTGGGGAGCACTGGGGACCATCTTAGATGTGCCTACCACAGCACTTACAGTGGTTTGAAGGACAGCATAATTCGGTACCTCTTGTGCCTGGTTAATCAAAAAGACCTCTAGAGCCAAAAAGGAGTTTAAATCCCAGATCAGCCACTTCCAGTAAGTCTGGACTTCAGTAGAGTTTCTTGACTTCCTCAGGTCTCAATTTCTCCTTTGGGAAATATGGGGATAAAAATACTGGCTTTGCGGGCGCCTGGGTGGCTCAGATGGTTAAGCGTCTGCCTTCGGCTCAGGTCATGATCCCAGGGTCCTGGGATCGAGTCCCGCATCGGGCTCCCTGCTCAGCGGGAAGCCTGCTTCTCCCTCTGCCTCTCTCTCTCTCTCTCTCTGTCTCTCTGTCTCTCATGAATAAATAAATAAAATCTTTAAAAAAAAAAAAATACTGGCTTTGCCTAACAGTTGTGAGGATGTAGCAAAAGTGCCTGCCGGTCTCCATGTGATGGGTATAAGTGTTCACGGCATGTTACTATCTTTTTACCCCCCTCCCAGCTCTAAATGAGACTCTAATCAGTGTTTAGTATCTCAACCCCACCCTAAACTTCCTGGAAGTTCTGGAAGTATGCAAATTGTCGTGATTTTTGTAACGTCTCACTGGAACAACGTATCAACTAACTCATAGCGAATGCTTTTTGGCAATGGTGGTTTCCAATCATGATATTTTTATACAATAATCCAGCTCTGGCCCTATATTGTCATAAAATTTTTTTCTGCTACCTTCACGCCATGGCCTACCTGCACAATTAGAAACAAGGTTTCTACGAGCTCTACGGCATTTGTTATCCATTGTTGTACTCTGTGTGCTGGTCAGTAATTGATCATTTTGCCCAAACTCAATACAATTACCTTTAAAACAATTTTTTGAGGGCCCATTATGTGTTTGGAAGATGTTAGGTCTCCTTACCCATTAATCCTCACTAATATTTGCTTGAGGGAGCGGGGAAGAAGAAGGATGAATAAAACTTGTATTAAAGAGCAAAAACCAAGGTAAAGTGGCCACATCACAGTAATATTAGTAATAGTAGGCTGGCGGACGAAAGGGTTGATCTGATGACCTCAACTCAGTGCCGCTTGCTAGTATTACACATTTTGAAGGTTGACCCTAACACCACAAAGAACTAAATGTAATATGAATTCACTTTATAAATAAAAACTCCAATGAGATTGAACAAAAACAATAAGAGAATCCACCCACAAATACCATCGTGGTGTCCAAAAAAAAAATCAAAGATACATCTTCCCTTATTCCAGTATGCTGCGTATCTTCCATTCGGGCCCGGAGTATTCGCCGTCAGACCCAGAAACACAAAAATGCATGGCTGCCATCGAATAAATGACCATTAAATGCCAGGTGCTTACAAAACACAGTCTCTAAAATTTCTACAACTACCATACAAGACTGAACTTTCTTGCCCTTCTTTCTTTTCTTCTTTTCCTTCCTTCTCTGCCCTTTTCTCCCTTCTCACACACTCAGCTCTCTCCGTAGAAACACAAATGAGGACCCTGATAAGCTCAGCACGCATAGCTAGCTAGTGACTCCCAAGTCTGCAATGTTTCTTCTTCACTTTCCTGGCTTGCACTAGAAATCTAAGGGACGATAAATCAATAGTAGAAGCCAATGTGGAGTGAGGAATCAAAGTGGTAAATTACCGCTGTAAAGCTGGGTAGAAACTTGAATCAATGAAATGTAAAAAATTCGGATGAGAACTTTCAGAGGCTATAAACCAAAATAGGGGAGGGGAGCATCAAGGCGTGCCAGGCATGGTTTCTAAACCCTTAGGCAATCCAAAATAATGAGCAGCGTATCTGCTTTTGAGGGGCTCCAAGTCCTGTGGACAAGACAGACCGGTCAGGACATGTTTTAATGCAAGGTGACAAAGCAAGGATGCGAACCTAGTGAGGAACGGAGCAGAGAGGGGGATCCCGCGGGACATGTTACGGAGAGGGGAGCTGCAGAGAGTAATTGCCCTAAAAGGAGAATGGAAGGAATTCTGCAGGTCACGGCCATAGCTTACAAGGCCCCATCGGCCAAGTCCGTTGCAGATGTAACGCTCTGCCACGCTCCGTGTAGTCTAGGCATCCGTAACGATGGCTCAGTAGCTCTGTTCCAGTTGGCAGCTCTGACACTGTCCTCGAAGGGGCCTTCCAAGGCCAGCCCCCCAACTCCATGCCTGCTCTCCATCCATTTAAAGAGCTGGCAGAATAAAGGAATAGCTGATTGGCAAAGGCTGAAGAAGAAAACAGGAGGGAGCAAACTGCACTGGTGAGATTTTTAAGGAGTAGCAATGCGTCAGCCGTGGATCTCTGCATAGTTGTTGGTCTCAGAGAGGGAGTAACATATGGGAACAATACTTAGTAATGAGTACTACTGTCGACTGGTACTTAATGCTTGAGTGTCCTATCAAGCCTCGTCCGATCGGGCAGCGGGGTATCAGGGGTTCCATTCACCATGTTCTCACAAGGGGAGCCAGCAGCTCTCCACCTCAGGGCGCCGACTTACTCTTGCAGGCGACGGTGCTTGGACAGAGCCGGCTTCCAGGCTCGCCTCAGCCCCTTGCTTGCCTCATGACTGTGGAAAATTACTTAGCCTCTGAGGAAAATGGGAGAAATGGCACCTACCTCGTAAGATGAGCAGAGGACTGAATAAAATAATGCAGTTAGTAGCACTCATTGCAGGGTTTCCATTCTGGTGCCGATGGTCCATTTGGTTCTTCCTAAAGGGAACCGATGTTGGTGCTGAAGACCACAAATGGATCGTGAAACTCCCCAGAATTGCACCGTGAGAGGTTAAGCAAGCCGAAGGGGGATGTTCTGCTGAGCAGGCCTGATTTCTTAGGGCCCCATTCTCAACATGGCTCCAGTTGTCCTCCTACTTCTTCAGTAGTTACCTTTTAAATAGTATTTTACATCTGAAAATAGAAGACGCAATACAGGGAATGCCTGGCCCACAAAACATTCACTGTGTTAGAATGGATTCATTTATGTTAGATCCCCTTAAAATAAGCAACCAGAGTTTTGCAAAGAGGGTGTATTGATAGATGTGTCTTCCCTGGACAGGGGGATGAAAGGGAAAACAACAGCACTCTTTATTCAAGTAGTATTCAAATCATCCATTTCCTTGGCTTACAACTACAAGATGCTCATTATTCACGATCAGTTATTTTAGAAATTATGGGAAAGTAATTTGGAAGCATGTAGACTCCTACGAAACTGAGTCCAAAATGCCAGTCTGCCCCCCAAGCAGCTGTTAAATTAGTTGGTGGGACACCTATAGAAAGGAAGGGTGTTTAAATGGCCATTAATTAGAGCTCAGAAGGCCCCTAATCAAAAGTTAGACAAAGGGCCCAGACTTCCCAAACACCTCACCCTCCACGTTTGTGGTGAGCCACTGTTCTTAGAAAAGAATGCTGGGTACACGCCCACCCTCTCTGATGAGCCACATTCTTTCCAGCTGATCACCCTGAACATGGCCTAGTTTGGGTTTTGTTAATAAGAAAGGCAAGGTATTAAATAGATCACAAGATGCAAGCTACTCATAGAGGGCTTAAAGCAAAACCACAAGTTAGATTGACACGGGCTATGTCAAATATTTTTCTCTTCAGCCAAACAAAAATGTGGGCTTGCACAAAGCAAGTCACTAACCCATCAGGGAAAAAAAAAAAAAAAAAAAGATTAAAAATAATACTAATCAACTTTTCATCTCTCTGTAAACAGCCTTTTAAAGAAATTATACCATTCGTGCCAAATGTGCATCTGGTGCTAAGTCAAAACCCATAAAATATCGTACAAGAAAATCATGAAAGCAAACGAAATCACACAATACTGTGAGTATGGGGTAGAAGTGTTACATCGGGCAGCTTCCTGTGCAATGTGAAATAATCCATGTGTGATTGTCAACAGCCTTGCAAATGCACTTTTTCAATTAGAAGACATTATTCCTGGGCAAGTAAGAAAGTTTATGAAAATCCTGAAGAAAAGCTTTTTCTAAATCCGTGTCGGCTCTACATGAGAAGGCTGATGAAGATTTATGTTTGATTTCTTGCTTAGCCTTCCTTCCCACTTGCTGCTTCTTGGTGGACGAACTCGCAGCCTCATTCCCCCATGGGAAAAACAGTCTGTGGGGATTTGGTTGATGGCCTTTACCGAGGCAAGGCAGATAAGGGGTTTTATGGGTAGTGCGATTTAGACTTGGAGGATTTACCCTTGGATTATAACCAAGACAAGGGAATGAGGTGGTTGGAACAAATTTTCTTTAGGTTGTCTTTACAGATTGTTTACTGATTAATGGCCTTTTCAGAATTGTAAAATCTTGTAAGGCCGATACCAGGACTAGTCCTGCTCTTTCTGTTGTTAATCTAAATACATCGTCATTAAGAGAGGTTAGTTATTTTAGCAAAAGACAGAGATAAACGACTTGTTTTTTCATTGGTTTCAAACTAAAATCAGCTCTCTTCTTTCTCCTTAAAGAGCTCTTCATCCAAATATTATGATCTTTAAATGGCTGGTTTGAAAGCAGTTTTAAGATCCCTCCACCAACTACAAATATTGCTGAGTTTCAGACGCATTTAAGTGTAATCTTGGCATACAGTCCTTGAAGGCATAAAATTCTGCAGCGGGTTTCAGGGAGTCGTCCTGCAAGAGCAGCACTGGTCTTACAGGGTTTCGGGAAGACGCAGAGCAAAAGGCCTTGCTCTCTGCGTGGCGTGTTGGTTACTCTGTGGTGCTGCTCGTCTTACTCAAATGCAGCAACAAATGATACTGGGGCAATCCGTGTGTGTTCTGGATTCGTAAGTGTATAGTGTACAGGAAATAGAATGTGTTGGTCTATGTTGAAAGGGGAAAATAATTAGAGAGTATTCGCTGATCGTTTTTCTTCTTCTTCTTTTTTTTTTTTTATGTATACTGTCTTGAACGGTGGTTTTCAACCTGGAGTGGTTTTGCCCCCCAGGGAACATTTGGTAGTATCTGGAGGCATCTTTGGTGGTTACGGCTGAGGGGTGGGTGCTCCTGGCGTCTGGTGGGTGGAGGCCAGGGGGGCTGCTCAGCATCCTGCAGTGCCCGGCACGGCCCGACAGCCCCTACCACAGAGAATTATCCGCTCCAAAATGTCAGTAGTGCCTAGGCTGAGGAACTTGGCTCTAGACTCATCACCGAGTCCATGGGAAGCACTAATTGTGGGGAGATGGAGTAGGTGGGTGAGTATGTTTTCATTGGCTCAGTACGTGCGTGTGAACTAAGGAAAGGTCAAAGGCTTGACATTTTTCACCTTCGAGTCTCTTAATGGATCAACTGTTATTTCAAAGATTAAAAAGGAGAAAAAGCCTAGGTAAGTGCTGAATTTATAATGAAGTCATGTCCCTTCTTGTTCCTTGATCTGCTTCCAAAAGAGGAAAGAAAGGAAATCACCCACAGACTGCAGTTTACGCTTCTTTTGTGCTTCGGTTAATTAAACAGAAATGAACAGCAGTCACCGTCTTGGGGAAGGTGGTATCCGCGTCTTAATTATAGATTTGCTCCCCAATGCGTTGCTCTCTGGGGAGTGAGGTGGTTACCCTGAGGTGCTGGTGCAAACTGTCATTTTACGCTGTGAGTTGCAGGGTGTGTCACCTTCAGTCACTCGGTTAAAGTTCCTTAGCTGTGCGCCTGCCAACTGGTTTCTCTGTGATGGTTGATCTTGTGTTGAGAGCAGCTAGCTGGGTTTCTCTTAAATGCCCGTGTCTATGTTTGCTACATTTCTATGACAATGTGTTCGCACCAATATAATTATGACTGCATTAGCACTTGCCCTGTAAACCACATGATTCAGGGCTTTATGAGTAGGTAATAAAAACTCTCTCCAGGCAGAAACTTGTCTCAGACATGGAACCTTGGGGGTGGGGGCAGGAGTAAATGGTCAGTGTTGGTTAGGACCTTCTGAAGTCTGTGGTCATTAGAAGTCCCATTTATTGGTTAACCCTCTGCAGAGCCAGGACCGGGTGCTGCGGGGTTAAGATCTTTAATCATTTAGCTACACATGGGACCTCCGCCAAGTTTCGTCTGCATTCATTAATTCTTTCAGGAAATAATTTGAGTGCCTAAAACGGGCTGGGGGCAGGTGACCCTTCAGTGAACAGCACAGGAGTTCATGTTCTCCTAGGGCTTATGTTCTAGAGGGTGGGGGGGAAGGGAGAGAAGACGGAAGAGAGGGAAGAAAGCAGAAAGGAGGAAGGAAGGGCGAAGGAGAGAAGAGAGAGGGAGGAGGGGGAAAAAATATCAGATGGGAAGGGCTTTGCAGAGAGTTAACGCACAGTGAACCGTTGCTATTCCAGGACCGGAGACAAGGCCAGTCTCCGTGGGAGGTGACCTGAGTGCAGAGTCAGCCATGTGAAGGGCACTCCAGGTGGCGGGAGCAGCGAGGCTGCATGCGAAGGCGGGCCCCCAGGTCCGTGAAAGAAGGGCCAGGGGCAAGCGGTAGTGCGTGTGCTAGCCGGTGGACCAGGGCCTCTGGGCCCCTCTAAATCCGGGTGAGGGGCTTGACTTTTTCAGGGGGAGCGGGGCATGGGTGTATGAGCGATGGAAGTTTTAAATAGATCCCTCTGGCAGCTGGGAGCAGGAGGCACAGGGAGAGCGGTTGGGAGGCTGCTGCTGAAACCAGGTGGCCGCAGCGGGAGCATGTTTGCGCGGCGTCTCATGCACCCCCTTTCAGGGAGAGGGAGCACGGCTGAGGGGCGATGAGCCAGTGCGCGCGGTGTGAGTGAGGCGTGGGCACCGTCAGCCTGAGATCCGTGAGACCCGGGATGGGGGCAAGAGCCTTTGACAATCAGTTGCTCATCTGTAAAATGGGATTTAGAATGCCCCACCTGCAGAACCGCTCCTCGCCCAGCGCCCAGCGATAATCATTTTATGTCCGGACAAATCTGGTAACTCATATAAGCAGATCAGCTCTCTGTGGCCATCTTCCAAGGGTATGGGAAGGTAAAGTATTACCTTTTGAATTGCTCTCAGAACGGGATCGAGCCCCTTTTGTGTTCGAATCGATGTGTATGGAAGCATCCCCGTTGCTGAAATCATTGATTTATCTACTTCCTTGCTTCCTTCCTTCCTGCTGCTCTTCAGTTTCCACATCTTCTTAGCGCCTGTTTCTCCTTTGCTTCCCACACTTGTAGGACTTTGAGTACATTAATATGTATTGCCTCAAGTTACCTTCCAGAAAGATGGAAACATTGTATGAGAATGTCCTACTCCCTCTTCTTAATTGAGATCTAATTCATGTGCCATAAAACTCACCCTTTGAAAGCATACAGTTCAGCGGGTTTGGGTACATTTACAGAGTTGTGCCTCCATCACCGCTGTCTAATTCAGATCATTTTCATGACCCCCAAAAGAAACCCTGTGCCCGTTAGCAGTCCTTCCCCATTTCCTCCCCAGCACCACCACCCCCCCACAACCACTAATCTGCTTTTCTGTCTCTATGGATTTGCCTCTTCCGGACATTTTATACAAGTGGAATCATAAAATATGTAGCCTTTTGTGTCTGGCTTCTTTCACCTACCATAATGTTTTCAAAGCTCATCTATGTCACACCTCCTATTTCTGAGCTATATATTTATTTGTATTTTTCACAGTATAATGTTTTTGAGAGAGAGTGCACGTGTGCAAGCAGGGTACCGGGGTGGGGGTAGAGGGAGTGGGAGGGAGAGAGTATCAAGCAGGCTCCATGCTGGGGTGGGGGGCTCGATCTCACGACCCTGAGATCATGACCTGAGCCAAGATGGAGAGCCGGACGCTTAAATCGACTGAGCCACCCAGATGCCCCCCAAATAGGATTTTCCTTAACATAGTAGTCGTAGCTGCTAGGAAATTCTACCCGTGACTTTTATTTTGTCACAAGGAAGAATATGTAGTCAGTTACTCACAGTTTATTGATTTATCGTCACTACCTTAGTACATCGTACAACTAGAATGTTCTCCTTTTGGTACCCGTGCAGGGTTGCCATCAATGATTTGATTTTTTTTCACACTTGTTTTATTTTTTTTTTTAAGATTTTATTTATTCATCTGAGACACAGAGATACAGACACAGAGAGAGCATGAGCAGGGAGAGAGGCAGAGGGAGAGGGAGAAGCGGGCTTCCCGAGGAGCAAGGAGCCCGAGGTGGGGCTCGATCCCAGGACCCTGGGACCATGACCTGAGCCGGAGGCAGCCGCTCAACCATCTGAGCCACCCAGGCGCCCCTTTTCTCACTTGTTTTCGAGCTGTCTCCCTTGTTCCCAGTTCATTTTCTTCCTTTCCTTCTTCATAGTCTGGGGCAGGGCTGGCATACTATAGCCCACAAGCCAGATCTGGCGGGCCATCTATTTTTGTACTCAAAGTTTGCCGGAAACATGACTATGCCTGTTCATTTACGTATTGTCTATGGCTGCTTTCACATTATGATGGCAATGTGGACTTGTTGCAAGCGAGACCGTGTGGCTCACAAAGCCGAAAATATTTACTAGCTGGCCTTTATAGCAAAAGTTTTCCACCCCTTGCTCTTGTGTCTGACTGAGGACAGGCCCTCGGTGCTGACTTGGTTCCAATCAGAATGATTTGTGACTCATTGTGACCTCCGTGGACTGGGGCAATTCACTGACAAAATTATGAAGATGATAAAAGCATTTGTTGAAATAACTGTTTTCCTCTACACAGGAAGGTTAAAAAAATATTATTTCAATGAAAAAAGATGTTAGAGTATTTCTTAATATTTCCAGACAGAAAGAATGTTGGTGAACATAACTGTTACCTTGAGGATTATAAATGTCATATTGTAATCACAGAGGCTCATTCATACCACCCGGTGGCACACAGATGCGTATCAAACTTGACAGCGCATAAATGACTTAAACCTTCCCGAACTCGGCAAAGGCAGCTTTCCCGGGAGCACTCGAGCTGGAAGCTTCCATGATCCCATTCCTTGGGCTTCCATGACGATCAGGACTCACATGTCTGGAGTCTTGGAGGAAAACCCGGGCAATTTTCATGTTATTGCCTCTTTACCTGTCAGTACCAACTGGACCCTTCTCTGGACTGAGACTTGATCCCAAAGCAACACATTTGGCATGAATGTGGCCTTCCTCCTTTCCTCTCTGAATTTGAGAAACAACAAAGAATGTGTGGTTGTGGTCGCCATTGTTTTTTGGAACAAAACGGAAGCATGCTTTTGTTGTATTTTTTTAAATTTCCAGATGCCTCCCTTGTCAATCCTCCCACTTTGATACCCATCTCTTTCTTGACCCCCTTGTGCCCCTGGCTCATATGCCCCATTATCTTTACATTTCTATCTTCCCCACTGCTCTGTGAGCCTTTGAGAAAAGACACTGTTTCCTTTTCATGCCTCTGCTCCCAGTGTGTGATGAAGAATGTGGTACTGGCAAGGTCTGAATAGATGTCGGTTTGAATGCATGCGTCCATGCACAGAAAGCTTCGAGCAGTCTCCTTCGCATGTGTCATTTTATTTATCCATAAATTCCTTATATTGATATAGTTTCTAAATGATTTATTTCATGAAAAATGCAGGTGTCTATTCTCAACAGGGGCATTGTCTGCCCTTTAATCCGTCCATTCAACTGTCACTAACCAAACAGCCATGATCCCTGGAGAACAGAACTGTGCCGGAGAACAGGCAACAGATATTACACAAAGAACCAAAATACAAACATGCATACACACATTTCTAAAACGCGGTAAGAGCTCAGAGTAAACATGATTGGAGGCTGTGGAAGAATCTACATGAAGAATAATACGAAGAGTCTATACTGATTTAGATTGAAGAGTGTGATTGCCAAAGTGCTGGCCAGAAACAAAATTCACTTTAGAGGTTCAAATGAAAATTTGTTAACGAAGAGGCTACTTCCAGAGGTGGGGGCAGGGTTAAGGGAAGACAGGAGAGATGCCAGCCTAACCCAAAACTAGCATCAACTGGAGGGGCAAGGGGACGGAATGGGGCACCAGGGCTTAAAGAAAGCTGGAGCTCTGGTGCCCGTGGGAGGAACTTTCTCCCAGAGTGGAACCCAGATAGGAAAGGGGGTGCAAGTGCCTGGATATCCATTTCTTCCAGCCCTCAGAACTCTTGCGGATGCTTCCCATTGGCTGAATCCAACCCAGAGTCAGCTAGCAAGGGTGCTTAAGTCATACAGACACCCAGGGGTCAGGCAGACAGAGCAAGGCATGGCAGGATGGAGAATGGATAAGGAAGGGGCTGAAAGGAAATGGGAAGTTGTGGGTTGCCTTTTCTAGGGCATGATATTTAGGTCATGATATGAAATGTAAGGATTTAGTGGCAGGGGGAGGAGATTTCCAGTTAGAGGAAACAGAATGTGTGAAGCCTCTGAGTTGGGAAAAGAACTTAGGGACCACTGTGGCTGAAGTAGAGCGAACAGGTAAGGGTATGAGGTGGCAGGGTCTAGGTCATGGGCACCTTGTAGGTTTTGAAGCAAGGTTAAATGTTATCCCCAGGGCAGTGGGAATTTATTAAGAATGCTGAACAGGAGAAAACCTAATAATCTTGGTGTACAGCAGTCTGGAGAGGGAGAAATGATGGGAGCCTGGCCAAGGGTGGGGCAGAAGAATGGGAATTCATTCCCACAAAAATGAAGAATCCCCCACCCTTCCAAATTATGTATTATTAACCCACTTCTAGAAAAGTTGTATTTTTGTTTTTAACCCCCAGACAGCTAAAACTAAGATTAGAGCACTCCCTCAAGAGGAGATTACTGACACTGTTAATCTACCTATTATCATGGAATTGTAAACTCCTGTACTTTAGCCAGTATAAATTTCCTCATTTAAAATCTGAAGAGAATGATATGCCTTAGCGAACGATTTCTAAACCTTGGCACTATTAGCATTTTGGACCAGATAATCTTTGCTGTGGAGGCTGTCCTGTGCATCATAGAATGTTTAGCAACATCTCAGGCCTCTACCCACTGACTACATGCTACCCTCACCCCGAGGTGTGAGAACCAACATGTCTCCGGATACTGTTGAACGTCCCCCTAAGGTGGCGCTGTCACCCCTGGTTGAGGACCACTTTGGCTTGGCACGTACTCTGGTATTGCTCTTCTTTCTTCCACATGGGGTTATGATTTTACACCTATTTTTCCATGAATTTGGGGTTCCCTGAAAGCAGGGAAGATGCCTCATCCTTTTCCCATGCACACAATAAGCAACATATTGAGAGATCAATACGTATTTGCGGAACAAGTGAATGAACAGTGAGTGGACCTTAAATGTGATACAGCTGTGAGCATGGGATTGGGGTTCAAGGGGACAAGTCGTTCTCTCCCACTGCTGCTGCTTCTCATTAAAAAAAAAGGATCATTAGAAAGAGTGTGAAGGGAAGTTATCAGAGACCTCCCAAGCGGTATAAAATGTGACGATTTCATACATAATTGCTTCAAATAAACCCATTAAACTTTACAAAATCCTTAATTGTCTAGATTGTGGTTGTTTAACTTCTCTAGTCAGATTCAGTTCATCAGTTTCTCTGAGCTGCATCTGATTGAGTTGAGGGAATGTAGTGGTTGACACCTGGGCTTTGCAATCAAAATTTGGATCAAATTCTGGCCCTGCCACTGCAATCAGCCAAATGCTTTAACAAGCCTGAGTTTCAGTTTCCTCATCTGTAAAATGATGATGGTGAAATCTCACTGCTATATTAATAAATGCGATGATAAATGTAAAGTATCATTTCTAAACTATAAAGTATTATATAAATATTCATTATCATTAATGAGAGCTAATCAGAGGTCATTAGGGAGCCCTGTTTAATTTTTTATTACATTTTCCAAAAAACCTTTTCTTCAAAAAAACTTGCTTTTGTGAGGTGCCTGGGTGGCTCAGCTGGTTATGTGGCTGCCTTTGGCTCAGGTCATGATCCCAGGGTCCTGGGATCGAGCCCCGCATCGGGCTCCCTACTCAGCGGGGAGCCTGCTTCTCCCTCTCCCTCTGCCTGCCGCTCCCCCCGCTTGTGCTCTCTCTGTCAAATAAATAAATAAAATCTAAAAAAAATGCATTGAAAACTTGCTTTTGTTTGTACTGCTTTTTAGGAAAAAAATCCTTTGTCGGGAAAAAAAAATATTTCTTTTGCTTTTCTTTAAATAGAATGTTTTTTTATTTTCTTAAAATAATTCTTCCTTTTGGTTTCACAAGTAGTACATGGAAACATTCTTATTATGAGAAAGTCAAACGAGCAAAAATACAGAAAGTAGATTTCTGAAAAATATATTCCTCATTACTCCCACCACCATTACTCACTCAAAGGAAACCAGTTTTAACACTGTGGTGTTCAAGTTCTTTTTCTGTTTTCACATCTGTTTACTTTATTTTTTTACATAACTAGAATTATATATGCGTGTCATCTTTTTTATGCAGTTATCCATATGTCTTAAAAATATTTTTGCCATTAGGTTCTAATAAATGGTGCATTATTGAGATAAATACATTATCTTCTCTTGGACCACCAGCCCATTCTTCATCTAAATTAAATGCCCACAATAAATTAGAAAGTATTGCCTCGAAAACGGCATCTTTCCAAGCTGCTCAGAACAGATGGAAAAGAACATCAAATGTGTCATGTGCGGACACTTAGAGCTTGTTGCAGAGTGTGCTTTTCCACTATGGCACAATCAGGCAACCTAAAATTTTTGAAAATACAACTTGTAAGGGGAGTTGGCATTAATGTTAGTTGGTGAGTTCCCATAATGAAAGGCACACAGAAAACTGTCAATTGTATTTGACATTCAGATTTTCAAATCTAATATGAATGCTGCCATTGCCCATTGTTGGGAAGCAACATACGTTTCCCATTCACTTTTGTGTGAAGGCATTGTGAAGTGTTAAGTTCTTTGGAGTGCTGTATTTGTGAGTCACTGTGAGTATGTAATCCCTATAAAAGTCTAATGAGGTTTATTACATTGATGGCAGAATATACTTAATTATTAACCACCTTGATGTTTGGTTTGGTGTGGTTAATTTCATGTATTTTAATTTTATAGCTTTGTAAAAACAGGGTCTAGTTAGAACTCTGAAATAAAGTAGAATGAATTGTGTTTTCTTCTCACCTTTTCTGTAAAAAATAGACATTATTTGTGTTACTTGTAGCAAAATATTAGTCCATTCAGAAGTCTAATATCTTTCATGAAATTGATGGGAAAACTGCTTTTATATCACCAGAAAAAAATGTTTCTCCAATAGGAGTGCTATTTCCAAAAAAAAAAAGCTACGTGTCTGTTTTTAATTTCAAATTTAGTTAAGAAACAATTCTGATGGAGGTAGAGGATTGCCAAAGGAAAATGGTTTCCTGCTGCTAAAGAAATGATGAGGCAGGCACTGTGTTTATTTTTATAACAATGTATTTTGATCCTGTGACAAATGTTTCACCATGGCTTTAACATTTTTTCCTATTCTAAACTAAATTGTGTACGTTAACATTTTGATCTGTCTCGACTTCTAAGAACACTAGGATGTATTGTTGGTGTTGAAGACTTTTCTTTCTGGTTTTGTGTAGGTTTAATTCAGTTACATGGTTGGTAAATGCCTCCCATTTGCAAAGTATCAGAGAGGTGCTATCATGGGATAATAGATGATTAAACCAAGGGCTGTCCATCTGGGGGAGTGCGAACTCATCCCTAAGTAATCTGGGCACGAAGCAGAGACTAATAAGTTCTATAAGAGAATGAGAAGAAACACTGTAGAAGGAAAACAAGGAGGAAAGTTAACTTAAATAAGGAAGATCCTGGAAGTCTTCTTGGAAGAGGTGAGCACATTGAGAAATGGGTGAATTTTCATAGGTTATTATGAGGGTGCTGGGGTTGGAAAACGAATATTCCCAGGTGGACTGGAAAGCTTAAAATACAGCATAGAGATGACACTGCAGCTGTCTGCTTAAGGGTATAGTACAGTCCAATATGGAAGCCACTAGCCACATGTGGATGTTTAGTTATTTTTCTCTCGGCTAATGGTTCTTTATTAGTAGTTATTTTTAAATTGAGATCTAATTGATATATAATATCATTTTCGTTTTCAGTGTGTGACTATTTAGATTTGAATGAAACTTGATAAAGTTAACATTTTTCTCAGTCATATCAGCTACAAATGCTTAGTAGCCACCATGGGCTACAGGGGGGTTGAAGGAGCGCTGGAAAGATTATTAATCAGTGTATCTCAAACGTTAGCTAGAACCTAGAAGGCTTGTTAAAACACAGATTGCCAAGACCCACTCGCAGAGATTCTGAGTCAGTAGGTCTGGGGTGGGACCTGAAATTCTGCTTCTCTAACAAGCTCCCAGGTGTTGTGGATGCTGCCTGTCTGGGGACCGCACTTGGTAGAGGGCTCCTGTAGAACAGTGCTTCACAAATGATCACTGTATGAATTTCCAAAGTGTGGTATCCCGATACATATATTTTCAACAGTAAAAATGAATTACTAGAAGAAGGATATTAAAATATTTTTTAAATTTACAAAACCGAAACCATATTGGTAGACTTGATGGATGTAGAACTACATTTCAATGAAGATAATCGGAACAAATATGAGAAAAAAAGAAAGACTGTCTAGGGAGATTTCTAGATGAAGACTCTGTATTTTTCTATGTATCTCCATGGTGAACCACACCAAGGGGTTCATGGGCCGCATCGGTCCATGGACTGTACTATGGTAGCTTGAATATCGGCTCGAGGACCCTGTATTTCACGCTGCTTATAATAGAGATTCCTCACAGCTTTTGAGCAGGGAAATTATATAAGCCAAATCTTAGGAAGGGTAATGTGGTGGCAGTGGAGAAGAGTAATGGGGAAAGGAGGCTGCCAAAGCTGGGGAGACCAATTCCAAGGCCATGACAAAATCCAGGCAGGAAGAAGTAAGGGCGGCAGACAGGAGGAGTCAGATGCCAAACATGTTGAGGTCATAGAATCAGCAGGATTGGGCAGCTAAGTGGATGTGTGGTGTGAGGAAGAGGAGAGAGGTAATGATGACTTTGAGGTTTCGATCCTGAGCAACTGGAAGGGCAGCAATGGCATTCACCAAAATAGGAAACACCAGAGGCACCTGAATCACCATGTACTGAGGAGCAGCTACAAGCCCTTTTTGTAATCCCTCAGATCAGATTTAAGTTTCACTCATCTGTGTGGTTTTCCTTTAGGATATTAGTGGACTCTTGTTTCAGAGGTGTACTTTATAGGTCAGTACTACACACATCGGAAAAACATCCTGTTGGGTGAGCGACTCACACGAAGATTATTTGCATGTGAGATTGGACATTTAAAATGGCACTCTTGCCATTTGCAACAACATGGATGGACCTAGAGGGTATTACACTAAGTGAAATAAGTCAATCAGAGAAAGACACGTACCCTATGATTTCACTTATTTTTTTAAGACTTATTTTGAGAGAGGGCGAGAGAGAGAGCGGGAGTGAGGGGTGGGACAGAGGGAGATAGAGAATCTCAAGCAGACTCCCCACTGAGCACGGAGCCCAAGGCAGGGCTTGATCTTGTGATCCTGAGATCATGACCTGAGTCCAAATCAAGAGTCGGACACTTAAACAACTGAGCCCACCTAGGCACTCCTACAATTTCACTTATATGTGGAACCTAAAAAAACAAAACAGGTGAGATATGGATAGCACACCTTTATCCATTCCTCTATCAATGGACACTATCAATGGTTGTTTCCATATCGTGGCTATTGTAAATAATGCTGCAATATACATAGGGTTGCATATATCTTTTTGAATTAGTGGGGGTTTTTTTCCCCCCTTTGGGTGAGTACCCAGTAGTGAAATTACTGGATCATATGGTAATTCTACTGATTTTTTGAGGAACCTCCGTACTGTTTCCCACAGTGGCCACACCAGTTTGCATTCCCACCAGCAGTGCACAAGGGTTCCTTTTTCTCCACATCCTCACCAGCACTTGTTATGTCCTGTCTTTTTGTTTTTAGCCATTCTGACAGATGTAAGGTAATATGGTGGTTTTGATTTGCATTGCCCTGATGATTAGTGATGTTGAGCATCTTTTCATGTGTCTTTTGGCCATCTGGATGTCTTCTTTGGAAAAATGTCTATTCAGGTCATCTGCCCATTTTTTAAATTGGATTATTTGGGGTTTTTTGGTGTTGAGTTGTATAAGTTCTTTATATATTTGGGATATTAACCCCTTATCAGATATATCATCTGTAAATATCTTCTCCCACTCAGGAGATTGTCTTTTGTTCTGTTGATGGTTTCCTTTTCTGTGCAAAAGCTTTTTATTTTGGTGTGGTCCCAAGAGTTTAATTTTTTGTTTCCCTTGCCTCAGGAGACATATCTAGAAAAATGTTTCTATAGCCATTGCCAAAGAACTTACTGCCTATGTTTTCTTCTAGGAGTTTTATGGTTTCAGGTCTCACAGTTAGGTCTTTAATCCATTTTGAGTTTATTTTTGTGTATAGTGTAAGAAAGTGGTCCAGTTTCATTCTTTTGCATGTAGCTGTCCAGTTTTCCCAAAACCATTTGTTGGAAAGACCATCTTTTCCCCATTATATATGCTTGCCTCCCTTGCCATAGATTAATTGACCATATAAGCATGGGTTTATCTCTGGGCTCTCTATTCTCTTCATTGACCTATGTGCCAATGATGTGCGGTTTTTGTGCCAGTAGCATGCTGTTTTGGTTACTACAGCTTTGTAGTATATCTTGAAATCTGGGATTATGATACCTCCAGCTTCATTCTTCTTCCTCAAGATTGCTTTGGATATTCAGGGTCTTTTGTGGTTCCATACAGATTTTAGGACTATTTGTTCTTGTTCTGTGGGGAAAAAAAAATGTTGTTGGTATTTTGATAGGGATTGCATTAAATCTGTAGATTTTGGGGGGTTGTATGGACATTTTAACAATATCGGTTCTTTCGATCCCTGAGCATGGAATAGTTTTCCATTTGTTTGTGTCATCAGCAGTTTCTTTCATCAGTTTTTTATAGTTTTCAGAATACAGGTCTTTCACCTCCTTGGTTAAATTTATTCCTAGGTATTTTATTCTTTTTGGTGCAACTGTAAATGGTATTGTTTCCTTAATTTCTCTTTCTGCTACTTCATTATTAGTGTATAGAAATGCAATAGATTTCTGTATATTAGTTTTGTATCCTGTAACTTAATTGAATTCATTTATCAGTTTTAGTAGTTTTTGGTGGAGTCTTTAGGGTTTTCTATTAGAGTATCATGTCATCAGCAAATAGTGAAAGTTTTACTTCTTCCTTATCAATTTGGATGCCTTTTATTTCGTTTTGTTCTCTAATTGCTGTGGCTAAGACTGCCAGTATTACGTTGAATAAAAGTGGTGAGACTGGGCATCCTTGTCTTGTTCCTGATCTTAGAGGAAGAGCTCTCAGTTTTCCATCATTGAGTATGACATTAACTGTGGGGTTTTCATATATGGCCTTTATTTTATTGAGGTATGTTCCCTCTAAACCTACGTTGTTGAGGGTTTTCATCATGAATGGATGTTGTACTTCATCAAATGCTTTTCTGCATCTATTGAGATGATCACGTGGTTTTTATCTTTCCTCTTATTAATGTGATGTAGCCCATGGATTTGCAAATATTTAACGACCCTTGCATTCCTAGAATAAATGCCACTTGATCACAGTGAATGATTTTTTAATGTATTGTTGAATTCAATTTGCTAATATTTTGTTGAGGATTTTTGCATCTATGTTCATCAGAGGTTTTGGCCTCTGTTTCTCTTTTTTGGTAGTGTCTTTATCTGTCTTTGGTATCAGGGTAATGCTGGACTCGTAGAATGAATTTGGAAGCTTTCCTTCCTCTTCTATTTTTTGGAATAGTTTGAGAAGAATTGTATTTACTCTTCTCTAAATGTTTGGTAGGATTCACCTGTGAAGCTATCTGGTTCAAGACTTTCATCTGTTGGAAGTTTTTTGATTACTGATTCAATTTCATTGCTAGTAATCTATTCAAATTTTCTATTTCTCCCTGATTCAGTTTTGGAAGGTTATATGTTTCTAGGAATTTTTCCATTTCTTCTAGGTTGTCCTGTTTGGTGGCATATAATTTTTCATAACATTTTCTTATAATTCTTTGTATTTTTGTGGTGTTGGTTATTATTTCTTTTTCATTTCTGATTTTATTCATTTGAGTCCTCTCTCTCTCTCTCTCTCTCTCTCTCTCTCTCTCTCTCTGCTGAGTCTGACTAGAGATTTATCAATGTTGTTGATCTTTTCAAAGAACCAACTCCTGGTTTCAGTAATCTGTTCTATTGTTTCTTTAGTCTCTATTTCATTTATTTCTCCTCTAATCTTTATTATTTCCTTCCTTCTCCTGGTTTTGGGCTTTGTTCTCTTTCTAGCTCCTTTAGGTATAAGGTCAGGTTGTTTATTTGAGATTTTTCTTATTTCTTAAGGTAGGCTTGTATTTCTATAATCTCCCCTCTTAGGACACCTTTCACTGCATCCCAAAGATTTGGGACCATTGTGTTTTCATTTTCATTTGTCTCCATGTATTTTTTTAATTTCCTCTTTGATTTCTTGGTTGATCCATTTATTGTTTAGTAGCAATAATTATTTAGTTTAGTTATTTAGCCTCCACGTATCTATGTTCTTTCCAGATTTTTTTCTTATGCTTGATTTCTAGTTTCATAATGCTGTGGTCAGAAAAGATGCATGATATGATTTCAGTCTTTTTCAATTTATCAGTACTTGTTTTGTGGCCTAATATGTGATCTCTTCTGGAGAATGGTCCGTGTGCACTTGAAAAGAATGTGTATTCTGCTGTTTCTGGATGGAATGTTCTGAATATATCTGTTAGGCCTATCTGGTCCAGTGTGTCATTCAGAGCCATTGTTCCCTTGTTGATTTTCTGTCTGGATGATCTATCCTTTCATGTAAGTGGGGTGTTAAAGTCCCCTGCTATTATTGTATTACTGTCAATTACTTCCTTTATGTTGATTTATGTATTTATGTATGTAGGTGCCCCCATGTTGGGTGCATAAATATTTACAATTATTATATCCTCTTGTTGGATTGTTCCCTTTATCATTATGTAGTGTCCTTCTTTGTCTCTTGTTACAGTCTTTGTTTTAAAGTGTATTTTGTCAGGGCGCCTGGGTGGCTCAGTTGGTTAAGCGACTGCCTTCGGCTCAGGTCATGATCCTGGAGTCCCGGGATCGAGTCCCGCATCGGGCTCCCTGCTCGGCGGGGAGTCTGCTTCTCCCTCTGACCCTCTTCCCTCTCGTATTCTCTCTCTCTCAAATAAATAAATAAAATCTTTAAAAAAAAATAAAGTGCATTTTGTCTGATTTAAGTATTGCTACCCCAGCTTCCTTTTCACTTATATTTGCATGGGAAATGTTTCTCCATCCCTTCACTTTCAGTCTGCATGTGTCTTTAGGTCTGAAGTGAGTCTCTTGTAGGCAGCATATAGATGGGTCTTGCTTTGGGGGGGTGGAGTCTTGCTTTTTGACTTGTTCTTCACCCTGTGTTTTTTTATTAGAGCATTTAGTCCATTTACTTTCAAAATAATTCTTAATAGGTATGTACCTATTGCCACTTTGTTACTTGTTTTATGGTTATTTTTGTAGTTTTTCTCTATTCCTTTCTTCTTCTCTTGCTCTCTTCCTTTGTGGTTTGATGGCTTTCTCTCTCTCTTTTTTAATGGCTTTCTTTAGTGATATGCTTGGATTCCTTTCCCTTTATTTTTTGTGTATCTGTAACAAGTTTTTGATTTGTGGTTACCATTAGGCTCATATATAACATCTTACGCATATAGCAGTCTGTATTACATTGATGATCATTTAGGTTCAAACCCATTCTAAAAGCACTAAATTTGTACTCCCCTCTTCCCACATTTTATGTAAATGAAGTCATACTTTATATCCTTTTACTTTGTGAATCCCTTGACTGATTTTTAGAGATAGAATTTATTTTACTGCTTTTCTGCCTTAACCTCCTTACTGGTTTTATAAATCATTAATCTACTACTTTTATTTTATTATGTGCTTGCATTTACCTGTGAAATTTTTTCCTTTCATAATTTGCTTACTCCTGATCGTGGCCTTTTCTTAGAAAAGGCCAAACAGAAATTTTTTTTTTTTTTGAGAGAGAGAAAGAGAGAGAGAGAGAGAGAGAGAGAGAGAGTGTGCGCATGCATGAGGGAGGGGAGGGGCAGAGGGCAAGGGAGAGAATCTTAAGCAGGCTCTCTGCCCAGTGCAGAGCCCAATGCAGGGCTCAATCTCATGACCTGAGCCAAAATCAAGAGTCAGATACTTAACCAACTGAGCCCCCCAGGAGCCCCCCAAACAGACTTTTCAATACAGAAAACAAAGTGGTGGTTGCCAGAGAGGAGGTAGGTGGGGGATGGGCAAATTAGATCAAGGGTATTAAGAGGCACAAACTTTCAGTTGTAAAATAAATAAGTTACAGAGATGAAAAGTACAACATAGGGAATAAGAAAAAAATGGCAGATTTTTTAATGTTCTAGTAATACTAAGACCGAGGAAAAGTACTATATAGCTTGCAGATTTAGGATTGGTCCAGAGTTCTTGAAACACCTTGAGAGCTTTATACAACAACTTAATCTTTCAATACTTAGAAGAATGTATTGTTGTTTTATAAATATAAAAATCACATCTCCAAGAACAGTGACAATACTGATCCAACTTACTGGAATGTATTACTAATTATCGAAAAGATCATCCTAAATACCATTTTGACATGGAGGTCTAGTGATGGAAGTAATTAGTAGGTAGTGTTTTAAACCCACAAAAGCAAATGATAAAGTTACCTTTGAATATAACAGGAGTTATGGAATACTTGAGGATTTTAGCAACAACAAATTAATGTCATATAATGCACTAGGAAGGCTCTGGGAAATCTCCTCAGGTCACTAAAGGGAATTTGATGGTTTTCTTTCTTGTTCAATATCCATAACACGTCTATCACCTTTAAACCTACAGACAGCAGTGTGGCCGTCTTAAGAATACTATTTTCAATGTACCTGCACATCACAGGGTATACACTAACATCCTAGGTGTTTGGAGCAAATTTTCATGATGCCATGCAAGGAAATTTTGTTTTCAGATATAACCCTTACTTCTTACACTTTTCAAAAAGTGGAAAATGTGTTATTTCCTATGTGACTGAAAATTCTTATGTTCACAAACTAAAGGAGTTTTGATATTAGAAAGTTGTTTTGATTAACTCAAGCAAAATAACATTTTTCTTCTTTCTTTTGCTGACTTATCTAGGCCATTTCAATAATCAATCCTCAGCTTAAAATGTAAACACTCAGCCCAGTGGAACTCAGGGATTCATTGTCACCTCCTTCATCCATGTTTCTCTGAGTCTGGTTGGATTCATTGCTTCTCTCCTCCCAAACTATATTTAAAAATATGCTCCTGGCTGAAATTAATGTTTCAACAATTAGTTTAGTCTAACTCCCAAAACAGATTAAAAGATCTCTCTCTCTCTATTTAGGACCAAGTGCCTGGATTAAGTTTTTTAATTCTTCTTGATGCTCCCTGCAACTTACACAAATACAATCCTTACTTTCAGTTCTCCACCCTTCCACACCCACCATCAGAGCCCTGGTGATGGATGTAAATTAATGAGATAAGTCATGAAAACCACAGGATTGGGAAGACATCTAATTTTCTCAGCTAATGGACACTTGAAATGTTATTGGTCGCTAGTCTCATGTTATGTGTTCACACTAAACCCATAAACAAAGATGGGCTCCCTTAAAATTGTTACTTTTAAAATTGAGACTTCCAGAGAATCCAGCCTTTATCCACATTCCCTTGTCTCTTTCTTTAATATCATTACCTGTCAGCCTACAACATGTTCAGATAACCCACAACTTCAAAAATTAGCAAACAAGTAAGTACTCAAACACTTCTCCCTCAACCGACCCAGTTCTCTCCCTGTTGCTCACCCAACTTTCAAGAGAAGCTTCTAGAAATCATGGACTATCTTGGTCTTGACTTCCCCACCTCCCATTCACTCTTTCACTGGATCTGGCTTCCATTCCACAGATTTACTGGCGTTATTTTTGCTGATACCACCAAAGACCTGCCATAATGTCATGTCCAATGCCCTCTTCTCTGAGCTCTTCCCACTTGGCATCAAAAAAGACTTTAACTTAACTGACAATTCCCTTACTAGTCATCTCACCAGACTTTTATGACACAGCCCTCTCCAAGTTTTCCTCCCACCTCCTTCTCATTTCTTTTGCTGGTCCCTTTTCCTTTGTGAAAGCCTCCAAAGTGACTGTCTTCTAGGGTGTAACACTAGCCACTTTCTGGTTCTTGCTCCTAGTGATAACCCCTCTTTACCCCCTTGGCATGGCCATCACCTATATACTATACTTCAGACACCCAATTCAGCATATGTACCCCAGCTCTGGTCTGAGTTCCAAGTGGGTGCCCCACAGGGACTCAAATTCTTTTTTTTTTTTTTTAAGATTTTATTTATTTGACAGAGACAGAGACACACAGCGAGAGAGGGAACACAAGCAGGGGGAGTGGGAGAGGGAGCAGCAGGCTTCCCGCGGAGCAGGGAGCCCGATGCGGGGCTCGATCCCAGGACCCTGGGATCATGACCTGAGCCGAAGGCAGACGCTTAACGACTGAGCCACCCAGGCGCCCCAGGGACTCAAATTCTACACACATAAAATTGAATTCGTTATTTCCCTCTTTGTCCCCCTATTAGTTTTCTATTGACGCCATAACATAAGCTTATAACATATAAAATTACCACAAACTTAGTGGCTTAAAACAAGGCAAGACATCCAAAATGGTTCAGCATTACTGCCTTTCTTCTGGTGACTCTAGAGAAGAATCTGTTTCCTTGCCTTTTCCAGGTTCCAGTCGTCACCCGGATTCCACCTCATGACGCCTTCCTCCATCTTCAAAGCCAACCGTGAAGCATCTCCAAATCTCTCTCTGTCACCTGTGCTTCTATTGTCACATCTCCTTCTCTGCCTCTGACCCTCCTCTCTCTTACAAGACCTTTGTGATTATGTTGGGTCCACCTGAATAATCTCCAGAATCCAGAATGATCTCCCTACCTCAAGATCCTAAGCTTAATCCCATCTACAAAACCCCGTCTGCCTTATGGTAATATTTTTAGTTTCTAGAGATGAGGACATGGACATCCTTGGGGACATTATTCTGCCTACCACACCCCCAAACCACTCCTGTCTGCGTCCCTTATCTCAGTGAACACTTGTCCAGCACTCAGCCAGTGAAGCTGGAAACTTCCTGGCCATCTTCTGTTCCTCTCTCTCATCCCTTACATCGAAAGTTTCTTAGGTCCCATATGTTCTACATCTGAACCTCTTCATATATATATACAATCTTTCCACCCTAATCATTACTGCCTCTATTCAGAACCTCTGCCTTTCTACCCCGGACTTATTAAACACCATCCAAAGTTGCTTTCCGGACTCCTAACCTGTTCTTCTGTTCCAGGACATTTCAGACCCCGTTTCCAAACTCCAGATCTCCCTAGTCCTCAATCCCGCTTGTCATGCTCGTTCATGTTTTTGTGACTTTGTTTGTATGTTCCCGCCTACCTGGAATGGCTTTCTCCCTTCTCTACTTGAGAGACTTGTGTCCATGCTGCCAGGGCCAGTTCAGCGCTGAGCTCTGCAGTGCTTCCTCACATGCTCACGCAGGAGTTGCTAGAGGATGTGCTAGCACAGCGCTCCGTGTTCATAAACACAGAGGCGCTTACAGTTTATTGTAGCTCTCTGGTCATATGGCTGTCATTCTGGCTATGTGATAAGTTTCATAAGGGCAAACAAGGTGTGATGTAACTTTTCTAATCAGATTCCAAATTCTCCCTCTTCCTCCTTCTTTTCTAGTCTTCCTTGCTCTTCCCTCCCCACCCGACGAGCCCTCCTTGCAGCTCAGTTCATTACAATCTCTTCTCATCTGCATGCTCACTGGAAACTTCTCTCGCTCCCCAGGTTGACTTTCAGCTTTCTTTGTGATCCCACTGTTTCTTATATATGTGCATCTCTTTGCCCTAGAAGGAACCTCATTGCCTGGCATTCAGCTATTACATTTATGTATCTATTTCCTAGAGATTCTGGAGAGAGGGAATCATGCACCTTTTTATCTATGTGTCTCCAGCCCGTGGCAGCACAGTGCACGGCACGTAGTAGCTGCTTAATATATATTTATTGAATAAACAATTGAAAATAAGTGAAAAAACTGATATGCCCATTGCCACCTTCTCCACCTGGGAAAACCTAACTCATTTAATTGTTTGTTGTTGTGTTGTTGTGTTGTTGTGTTGTTTCCTGTTTCCTTATCTCTCAGGCTGAACAATATGCTTAAAGCTAGGAACTGTGTCTCATTTATTGTAACCTAAGCACAAAAATAGCATCTAGAGTACTAGTCTAGGTTCTCAGTAATTGCATGGAGTTGAAATGGTTGCTCTTTTTTCATCACTGTTGCAAGAACTTAATTCAAATAAAGTTAAATAGAATTTTAATTCAGATGAGAATGCTGAAACTGGATATTCTGGCTGACATAAATACTGGAATAGACGTCAAGCTTCCTAAGCTCTGTCTGGATTCTATAACTGACTTGTTTGGAGTGCCTTGAGGTTAATCACTTCACCTTCTAGAACTTCTGTGTCCCCATTTTGAAAACTTGCCTGCCCCTACTTCACAATGTTATCAAGACCAAACGGGAAAGTAGAAAGCATCTTGAAAAGGGGCACAAACTGCTATATGAGTGCAATTTATTATTAGGAGTCTGCCTTGAAAAAAATGGTGTTTTGCTTTGTCTAATGAGTTAAGGCTCTTGGGAATCCTTCATGCTGATGGAGAAGAATAGAGGGCAAGCCGTGATGCCTTTATGTGATCTGGACATTTACCTTAAGAATTCAATCTCTTCTCTCCATCTGGCCCCTCTAGCTCATGACTATTCAGAGGAGAACAAGCTTCCTCCATTACCTACCTGTCAGGAGCTGTTTGTGTAGGAACCTGAGGTTTAAGAACCTTTGAAGCAATCACTGATTAAATTAGCAGAAGAAATACCTTTTTCTCTAGGGTCACCTGGCTTTGAATTAACCTGAATATCCAGGCTGGCATTCTTGGGTCCCATTACCCACACATGGAATCCAAGGAATTGCCAGGCTTCAGGGAGGCCAAAGCTAGCTTGAAGGGTCCCATGCAATACAATCCCCTGACAGGTCGAAAGAAACTTATAGTGTCTCCGCCTGATGCCAGGGCTTCGTTAATGCCCGCATTTTTCTGTTTTATAACACCCAGTGCTGTGCTTCCATATGAGGCGTCTCAATGTGATATCTCAAAACAAATAATTAATTCATGACTCAATTAATGAACAATTTTTCTTGACCAGTATATAAAAATGGGTGGATACTCCTTGCCTCCTAGCCTCCCCTTCCTTCCTTTCCTTCTGTTAGGGAGCAGCTAAAGCTCGTTAGTGTCCAATGTGGAGAAATGTCTATTGTAAGGTTTCTTGACCTTCTCCCTTTCTTTCCAGTCCGCTTTGCTCTTCCCTTCCCACGCACCTAGCCCTTCTTGCAGCTCAGCTAATTATAGGTAATCTCTTCTTATTCACATGCTCTATAATCCCCATTCTCTGTCCTCTCTCCCTCCCAGCTCCTGCCTGGTGACCTTGGTGACCCCCACTGGTGCCTCCTACTCTCTCATTCTCCTTGCCCCATCCCCAACCCCTGCCCCAATGCCCAGGGCCATTCAGGACCTCAAAAAAAAAAATTGCAATTTGCTTCTTGCTAAGATACAAAGCATTTTAGAGCTAAGAGATAGTTTTGGGATCATCCACACAAAACAGAAGAATTAGAATTATACCACTTTCGCAAAGAAAATAAATGTTGAGATCTGAAGTGGACTTAGATGTAACAAAAAGCCAAAGATGCCAATATCTAAAGCCTGTGAAAGTGCTTAGAGGCCCCCTCAGGATTTGATGAAAGCCTTTGACCACCTCCATGCTGGCTGGTAATCAAAGCTGCTTTTCCTGGTACCAGAATTCAAGTTAAAGTCATGTTTAAAAGTAACCCTAGGGGCGCCTGGGTGGCTCAGTCAGTTAAGCGCCTGCCTTTGGCTCAGGTCATGATCTCAGGGTCCTGGGATCGAGCCCTGCATCAGGCTCCCTGCTCAGCGTGGAGTCGGCTTCTCCCTCTGCCCACGCCCCTCCCCTGCTCATGCTCTCTCTGTCTCTCTCAAATAAATAAATAAAATCTTTTTTAAAAAGTAGCCCTAATAAATTTTATTTTTCTGTTTTTCACAATAATTGCTTTTGTGATTTTCTCACAGAAGAGCTACGAGGCTCATTTATTGTTACTTGTAAACTGACTCTGGAGGAACTTTTAGAAGAGCAATTCTAAAATTCTTTTTTTTTTAAATTTAATTTAATTTAATTTTATTATGTTATGTTAGTCACCATACAGTGCATCATTAGTTTTTGATGTAGTGTTCCGTGATTCATTGTTTTCATATAACACCCAGTGCTGCGTGCAATACGTGCCCTCCTTAATACCCATCACCAGGCTAACCCATCCCCCCACCCCCCTCCCCTCTAGAACCCTCGGTTTGTTTCTCGGAGTCCATCGTCTCTCCTGGTTCATCTCCCCCTCCGATGTTCCCCCTCCTTCATTTTTCCCTTCCTTCCCCTAATGTCCTCCATGCTGTTCCTTATGTTCCACAAATCAGTGAAATTTCTCTGCTTGACTTATCTCACTTAGCATAATCTCCTCCAGTCCCATCCAGGTTGATGTAAAAGTTGGGTATTCATCCTTTCGGATGGCTGAGTAATATTCCATTGTATATTCTTGAACAAGGCTGACTCAATGAGAGTTTACATGTGAGCTTCCAAGATGGCTCTTCCCAAGGACCAACGCTCGTGTAGATGTGTAGATTCCAGCATGTACCTTAATCATCACTCCTGGAGTTCTGTGTCTTTAGTATTATTTGTGTCCCATGGAACGTGTGCTCCATGCTCCAAACAACCAACTTAAACATCGACCATGGGCCTGCATGTGAGCCAGGCCTGCTTATATCTTGCGTCAACTCTAAACTCTTCAACTAATCTTTGCAACAATTGTCAGGAGTTTCTTGTGGCTTTATACCTTCAGGCCCTCTGTGGTCTCAGATGAGGGGTTTTAAATCTGATGTGCAGATACCTGAAATAAAGAGTACAGGTGTGGAGGGAAAATGGATGCAAAAGGGAATAAACAGACAGATGCTTTAATGCTGTGGGTACTGTCTCTGCAGAGCGAGGACCCAAGGTGGCCATTTATTAGCTCTGTGTCTTGGGCAGTTTTACTTAACCTCCTCGTGCCTCAGTTTCCTTGCTTGTAAAAATGGGGTGGAAAATGACTCATTAATCCAGTCGTTCTGCTACAGTGCACTGAGAGCAAAAACATCTAGCATGGGTGGGGTTTGCATAGCTTCATGTTAGCTTTTTCCTTCTGTGGCATGCAAGATCTGTATTAGTTTGAGAAGCTGGAAGAAAAGCCCCCCAAGGTATGTTTCTGATATTCTTTGATCGTCTTATGCTGTCATTTCCTAGATAAGCCCTACCGTATTATTTTCATGTAATCTAATAGCTAGAGATGGTTTTTATTTTTTCTGGTTCCAACTGTGAACGGCATTACTTTTTCACTGGTTTCAAAATGTCAATATTGCTTTTGGGCATTCATGCCAGTTGACTTTTGTAAAGTTACTCTTTTGCTCTTCCCTTTACGCAATCCTAATTAAGACTATTTTTTTAAAGGTAACTCCTTTTGGGGCACCCGGGTGGCTCAGTCGGTTGAGCGTCTGCCTTTGGCTCAGGTCATGATCCTGGAGTCCCGGGATCAGGCTCCCTGCTCAGTGGGGAGTCTACTTCTCCCTCTGCCCCTCACTCTGCTCTCGTGCTCTCTCTCACTCTCTCTCTCTCAACTAAATAAATAAAAAAAATAAAAAGGAAGGAAGGAAGGAAGGAAGGCAGGAAGTCAGGAAGGCAGGCCCTCTAGGGCTGTACTGTGCTTTATAATGGCCATTAGCCACATGAGGCTTTTTTAATTTAAATGAATAAAAATTAAATAAAATTTAAAATTCAGTTCTGCAGTCACAACAGCCACATGTCAAGTGCTCAGTAGTCACTTGTGGCTAGTGGCTACTAAATGGGACAGCACAAATAGAGAACATTTCTGTCCTCGCGGAAAGTTCTACTGAACAGCAACGTGCTAGAATGTTCCTGTTGGATTTCAGTGTAAGATGGGTCTACAATGGCACATTAAGGGGCACTATTTCTATTCTTATTTAATCCTTTAAGAAACTATGCATTCATTTTTATCAAATATCTTTTGTTATATCTTGAAATGTTCATATGATCTTTCTTATTAGAGTATAGAATGCTGCATTAATGGATTTCTATTTATTGAACGATCTTAATATTTCTGAAATAAATCATCCCGGATTTGGGATTAAAAAAAAAAATCACTAGATTCTATTTATTACTAAAATGTTTTGTGGGGCACCTGGGTGGCTCAGTTGGTGAAGCAGCTGCCTTCGGTTCAGGTCATGGTCCCAGGGTCCTGGGATCGAGCCCCGCATCGGGCTCCCTGTTCCGCGGGAAGCCTGCTTCTCCCTCTCCCACTCACCCCTGCTTGTGTTCCCTCTCTCAATGTCTCTCTCTCTCTCTCTCTCTCTCTCTCTCTCTGTCAAAATAAATAAATACAATCTTAAATAAATAATAAAATGTTTTGTAAGGTTTATCAGGTTTTAGAATTGAGGCCATAATTATCTCCAAAAAAGATTGCTAACATGAGAGACTCAGAAGAAATCACCAATAAATCCATAATGTCTTGGTGTCCTTTAGAATTCTGAGTTTGGTATGGGGAAGGTCACTTAAAACTTTCCATTTCTTCTCTTATTCAAAAGAGAGTGTTTATCCTCTTTATTGTTGAGGTTCTGAAGTGGAGGCTCTCTTTATTGTTTGATTATTACTATCTTTTGAGTTATGGTGAGTTCTCAGAATGTTGGATATACGCACTATTGAAATACATCCAAATCCCCACCACAATATAAGTAATTTTAACTTTCTTTCTGTTATTTCATTTTATTTTTTTAAAAGATTTTATTTATTTGACAGAGAGAGCACAAGCAGGGAGAGTGGCAGGCAGAGGGAGAGGGGAAGCAGCAGGGAGCCTGATGCAGGACTCGATCCCAGGACCCTGGGATCATGACCGGAGCCGAAGACAGACACTCAACCGACTGAGCCACCCAGGCGTCCCTCTTTCTGCTATTTTAGATAGATGCCTAAAACTTAGAGTTGATTATGTAGATATCATTGTAACAAAGATACTGTTATTTAATGAAGTCGTGTTAATGAAGATATACTTTATGTTTTAATTAAATACTTCCAGGAAGATTAATGATTTTATCAGATTGTTTTCATCTCAGTTTTAATTAATTTGGCGTGATCTGTTGATTAATTAAGTTTTTACTAAAATGCCATTTGTAAGTGCAGTTTGTTGCATTTCAGTAATTCGACTTCAAGTAAGTGAGGACAGGAGAAATGAAAACATTAATTTGAAAGGGTTGGGTACACAGAATCTTGGAAGATACTGGAGGTATTTGCACTGGGGACAGGACAAGTATGTTCAGCAAATATATACGATTCCTCAGTGAGGGATTTGTTACGTAGCCTGCCTTGGGCCAGAATGGAGCAAAGAATTATGGGGGGGGGGCGGGGAGAGAAGCTATATCCTTGATATGACAAGAGGTTTCCAATAAAGCTGAGCAGATTTAACTATTACACAACAAACGATACAACATAGTGTGTTAAACAAGACAAGAAAAATCTAGCACTTAAGTTCAAAAAAGGTCAACTGCACAACAGCAGAATCAGGGAGATTTTGATTTACATCAGTTCTGGCAAAAAAATACTTGGCAGTTATCAGTTGACTAAAAGCTCTAATATGAGGCACAGAATGACTCAGGGACCAAATCACATATTCTGAGGCTGCGTCAATAGAATCATAGCATCTAAAGTGAACAAATCATTAGACCTACTTTTCTCTCCACTGGTCACAATGCAATGATTAAGAGAGGAGAGGCATAAAATAGCTTGGTTTAAAACACACACACACACGTACACACACACACACGCGCGCGCGCAACACGCACACACGTGATGGCTCTCAGTCAACTTACCGAAAGCTAATACGTAAATTTTCTGATTTATTTAAAAAAAGGCATTGGAGCATTCCAAGGAGAGCTTTAAATAGCTTTTTTTCCCCTTTTTTAAAAGATGTATGTATTTGTTCATTTTTGCCCCTGAGATATATTGTCAAGCTACATTCTTTTTTTGTTGTTTTTTAAAATTTTATTATGTTATGTTTATCACCATACATTACACCATTAGTCTTTGATGTAGCATGTATCATATGATCTCACTGATATGAGGAATTCTTAATCTCAGTAAATAGCTTTAACAGAACTCTTCCACCTTAGTATCTGATGATGGGTTACATGCACCTTTTCTATACAATCAAATTAATAATTGATAAAGCATATTAAATATATTTAGACATAGATTGTTTCATTATTTAGTCAAAATATCAGAATTGACTGCTTTTCAGTTTAAGTTACCTTTTAATGTACTTTGGTTTTGCAGTCATCTTTCAGCAATTTTAGTGGTTTTAACCAATTTATTTTTGTAATCCTTCATGTCCAATTATATACTTATAGTTAATGTATTTCACAATTGAGCTACCATTCAGTGAACTCTTCATATGGCCCTTCCGGGCTACCATACACCTTTTCTGCTCCTTTATATGATCTTACCTCTCAAGTCTTTCAGTAAAGTCTCAACTATTTAAAACATACAGATGTATGGGTATAGATATATTGCTGTAGGTGTAATCAAACCATAAGATGGAATTGTTTTGGCAACTTATGAATGTTTACTTTTGGATTTAAATTTCAGTACTTTGAATTAAATTTTAACTTAATTCTCAATTTTAAATGTCAACTTATCTGGTCCGTTTTTCAATTTGTATTTAAAATTTTACTTGTACTTATTTAAAGTTTAATTTAGTTTAATTTCTATTAAATTTTTAAATGTTGTGAATTGCTAGTTATAGTAGGAAAAGACTGACAGTCCTTTACAAAATTAGATAAAAGGTTTAAATTAGAAAAAAAAAAAAAAACAGGAAGTGTCATGTAAAAGCATCCAGACTGAATCAGAAGTAGCTGAAACAGTCCTATTACATAGAAAATGCCAATTTTTTTTAATTAAAAATAGTTTTCCATATGGGAAGCTTACATTTACTTCTCTTTGGCCAGATTTTTGGCATTTTTAGAATTCTTATCCTACCCTTAGTTTATTTAACTGTCCAAAAATAGGTATCGGTCACTAAAACCCAACATTCCACTTAAAACTATTAAAGTAATTAAACCTGCAGTAAGTATACTTGGTGTATTTGGCTTCTGGGAAAATTAGCTTTTGGCAAATTGGCCTCCTTGTGTGAAAGCTAGGTGAGATCCTAATTTCAGTTTATAAGGTGTAAAAATCTTGAGGAAGATAGTTTTGAGCCATTTTCGACAAGTTTAAGAATAGATCAAAAGAAACGGTTAATTATGGTAAAATGAAGGATTTGGACTAACTGTTCAAATTAATCTTCTCTCGTAAAGAACACCAATAGCAGGCACATCATTGATTGAAGGGGACGTTTCTCCTGAGTCCTGAAACGAATCGCTTGCCTATGTAAACATTGGCCTTGGAAGAGTCCAGTCAGTGACTTATGCAGATTTTCAATAAGTGATCTTCTAATAAACAGAGAATCTTTTGCCTACCTTCTTAATAGGTTGAAATTAATCCCCTGGTGTATACACTAGACTCACCTTCTGCATTATATCACCTGCGATTTGCCCAGTCGCGGCCAAAGTAGAATTGTTCGCTGTCTTTCCCCAGGACAAAGGGCTCAACAACATGGAATCCCTCGGAAAGCACAGTGTGAGCCAGCAAGTGAGCAAATCCTTTGTGCAAAGCAAGTCCTCAGAGGCTAATTAAATTTGGAGAAAGACAACTAAAAATAGGAGGGAGCGTTTCACGAATGGAAACAGTCTTAAGACCCTCCCTCATCGCCAAAACTCACTGTTTTCAGTGTGTCTGCCATGTTAATTCATTAGCAAGGGCAATGTGCACAATTTCCAATCTGAGGGAAGAGACCAGGGTGGACCCTGTCTGCCGTGTTACCATAGTGATGACATTTGAGCATCTTTGGAGTGGTGAATCTGATTAGTCAGTTCAGTGTTTTCCCTCATCTCACTTTGTTACACGGGAAAAGAAACTCCTCAGAAGACAGTTTCGTGTGTATTTGTATTTGATTAAAATATACATGTTTCTCATGCCAACTCATCTATGGAAATGGCAAGACAGTCAAAAGCCCAGCTGTATCATCTCAGCTAAGAGTTTACACAAAAATCCGTTTGCCCTGATGCTATAATGAATTGAAACTTGAAGCCAGTGAGTAGAAACAAACAGCAGGCTTCATGCTAGAGTACTTGTAACTCAATTATCTTTGCTTCCTTCTGTCCGTCCTGGTGGAGCTTGGGCTAAAGATTCAAAGTCTCCATGTATTTGCGTGGATTGGTTGGCAAGCTTGTAGCTAATCTCTTTATTGAAAAGAACAGGAGTAGAAAAAGAAAATGAGGGAGTTAAAGGTGATCTTCTGTTTGCTGAGAAATGGATTTGTTGACGGCCAAGCTGAATCCAAGGTATTTTCAGTTCTTGTGGGCTTCTTTAAAAGAAAGGAAAAAGAAAATGGGTCCCCGGGGAAATGCAAATGTTTTTATCGTAGAAGGAAGCCTTGTCATCTTTGTGTTTCAGAGGGCGTGTGACAGGGAGTCCCAGGGCACAGAGGCAAGAGTGAGGAGGGAGCCTGCTTCTCCCTTTTCTCCTATCAATTACCTTTGTTTGGTGGCCCTGATTAGGTAACCACCTATTAGCAAACAGCCAGCAGATGGCGCTATTTGGTTTGGTGCTAAGGAGCGCCTCCTGGTTTTGTTTTCTGTTGGTTTTTTTTTTTCAAAGGAAGTAGGATAAAGAGGATTTTGCTTTTATTTTCAGCTTATTAGCCTGTCATAAGGTCAGCCTAAATACCAATTCTAGCTATTATAAAGTATCATCGTAGGTCATTTGGATACATTTTCTGCAATCAGAGCAGGATAAAAGGGAAAATAAAATAATATGCCTCTTTTACAAAGGCATGACACGATATTAGAGAGCACAGGCTTGGTGTCATCTTCAACTTTTTGAAAATGATAGAAAATTAGAGGGAAAAGTAGATGGCAGCCTTCACTTTCCTCTCCTGCACGCAAACACATGCAACCCCCCCAGCCCCACCCCCACACACGTATCACTGTCAGGCAGCTCTCAGAAATTATTTGTCTCCATATACTATGTCTCATGGCACCCCGTTGCTCATCTGCTGACACAGAAAAGGAACTCATTGAGGTTTGTAGCCATTACTATCTAAAAATTGGCAAATCTTGCAGAATGAACTCTAACAAATTAACAGAGTTGGGAGAAAGTATGAGTAACCCTGTTGGGAACGTCCTCTAAGGTTGGTGCCCTGGACGGAAGTTTGGCCCTGCTCCAGAGGACTTGTCCTGGCCATTTCACCCGTGGGGGGAAGTGAGGCCCATGATCTCTGAGGGTCTTTCCAGAACTAACATTCTTACATTCTCTTTAATAGTCCCGGGAGGGACTATAGGCAGCACCATTGTCTTATCTGCCCGGGGCCACAAAATCCTTTTTGGTTTCCTGGAGGCAACTGGGGCACACAAGAGTTGGCTCCAGACATCCTGCAGCTTTGAAACCTGGAAAGTGATGTGCCTTTCTAACACATCCCCTCTGCTCAATGGGAACATCGTTTCTTGATTGCTAAAAGACAAGTTTGGTTGTTATTACTGATTCTTTAAATGTTTAAGGCTGGCATTTTCTTTTCTTTTCTCTTTCTTTCTTTCTTTCTTTCTTTCTTTCTTTCGTGTAGAAAGGGCTATTTACAGTTATGTAGGCTTTAAAGTTATATTAACTATTGAAGTTACAAAAATCAAAATATTCCTCAAGCTTTTAAGTTCAACTTACAAATCTTATTTTTTGGCTTATAATTCTAGGAACTTTTTTTGTATATAATAAGAACAAATAGTTTCACAGAGGGTTTTGATTAGTGTTGAATCAATTTAAGTTGAGCAATCTAAACTCAAACAATTGTTCTCATTTCTAAACTTAATTAGGTAAAATTCCTTATATATTTTAATCTACATTTATAAAGTTAATATATTCTGTTTTCGGTTTAACCTTTCAAGTATCTGTCTAACTGGCAAACTTAAAACCCTAACAGGCAAAACCTTTTTAAAAAACTTAAAACAACTTTTATAAATCTAATACATGCATTCACAAATGTGTATATTTAAGTTTATTACTATTTAAACTTCAAATATTTCAGCTTATTGCCACTAAAACTTTTCAATATTAAGTTTATTAAATATTTAGAATATCCATACTTCTTTAGAGAATGAAGTTCACCTGAAGAGTCAATGTTATTTACTACTTAAATTCTGTTATACTTTTCAATTTATAATCGCAAGTCTAAAATCAGTCTCTCATTTAAAATTGGAATCAAAAGGCTAATACATTTAATCATTTGACAAATATTTACTGACTAGGTAAATATGTCCATTTGCTAATATGCCAAAATACTCTTAAACATTGAAAGTGTTTTCAACTGCATGCTCAGATCGTCACTACATTTACTGTTTTTCTAAATTTAAAAGAAAAGAATTAACCCTATAAAATTCACTTATTAACTCAATTGAGTTTCCATTGGGTTGACCAGGAATGCTAACATGGTGGCTTATGGGGTAGAGATTTGACCCAGGATGTGGGACATGGAGGCTGCTATCAGCCAGGGTGTGTGCTCTGAGCCTCAAAGGATATCCGTTTTTTAGAATCACCATGTGAACATGTGACTCTAAATCCATTTCTTTACTCAATTCTTTAATCTGATTTGGGTTGAAAGAAGTTGGCTTTCTTTGTGTTGTCTTTCTGGCAAAAACTCTAAAGATATTTTAATTCTTCTCATCTGGCTCTAAAGATAACTTGAAGCCATTCCATCATATCCTGGGTAAGTCTCAGTCCTTTGTTCGGTTCTGTTCCTACATGGAAGGTTCCCACATGTTCACATCAGCCGGAACCTCCGAACTGCTGCCCCTAGAGAGAGCTGGTGCTCTACAGTTCACCACAGACACCCCTCCCAAGCCCCCTCCCAGGCCAGACAGGGTTTCTCAGCCTCAGCACTACTGGTATTGAGGACCAGATAATTCTGTGGGGCTGCCCTGTGAACTTGGGATGTGCAGCAGCCTTCTACAAATCCTCTCTCCACTAGATGCCAGGAACATGCCCCCCCCCCCCAAGTTGTGACAACTAAAAATGTCTCTAGACGTCACCAGATGTCCTCTGGTGAGCAAAATCACCCCTCTACCTCGCTGCGCACACTTTGAGAACCACTAGCTCGGGGCAACCAAGTGTCCACCAAAAACCGACGCAGAACGATAGAAACATCTGTGGCATGATTGTGTTGTTCTTCGTCTTACAACCCCTCAGTGCCTTCGGGTCCGCCCCCCACCCCGCCCGTCTCCCCTTGGGCATTTGAGCATATGTGCCCTACTTGGACCCTAAGGCAGGATGCTCTGCTTTGAGGAATTGAACCTGTTCTTTGGTTTTTGAATTGTTTTTGTCTTTATCTTTCAGCCTCCATGACATTAGACAGTACGCTTCCTAGATAAAAGAGCTCTGTGTCAGCTTTTAGCTTTGTATTAACAATTGTTACATAAATTGTGCTATTAAAAACATCCGTTTATTTTCATATGGCATCAGGAAGTGAGCTTTTAAAAACACTGCTGTCTCCACACATCCTCATTGTCCTAACGAGGACTCCGGTTTCACATGAATTTCCTGACTCTATCTTTCTTTACATGAACAATGACGAACTGGCATTTTTTTTAAGCCCCCATTGGCAACGTTTTTGGTTATAAGGGTTTGAAACCAAAAACAATCAAAATCTAGGCAGCGAAAGAAAA
Source organism: Eumetopias jubatus (assembly GCF_037043125.1). Taxonomy (NCBI): domain Eukaryota; kingdom Metazoa; phylum Chordata; class Mammalia; order Carnivora; family Otariidae; genus Eumetopias; species Eumetopias jubatus. Next base: position 119,754,243 of record NW_028274817.1, read on the forward strand.
TACAGAGTCTTAAAAACTTGGGAATACAGACAGGCTGAGAGATGAAAGGGGAGCCTGGGGCTTAATCTGTCACATGCTCCATGATAAATCATTTCTTCTTGAGGACAAGAGGGACATGCATCTTGCCTCACGAGAGGGATATATTGCACGGTCTAGCTTTATCTCAGAATACCACACTTGGAAATTAAGGACAGGTTAAATCGCCCGATAAAATAAATCACACAGTGAGATTGCGGAAACCCAACTTGGTAAATGGAACGTTTTTAAAGATGGAAAGCCAGAAGAACTTCACCTTGAGCTAGTCCGCTCTGCAGCAGGCTCGAAGTTACGGTGGAGGTCTCCAGGAACCCTTCACCAGCTTCCGCACACCGATCTTGGCTTGCACACAAATGCCACCTTAGCGGGTCAGGGCAGCTGGGTTCGTGCGAACTCCGTGGACGTGTGTGACTCCTCTAACACGTTTCTTCTGGGCTGAGTGTGTTCGTTAGCCAGTCTTCCCAAGGGTGAGCTACAGTGATTTTGGGATTTGGGTGAGATCCTGTCAATATGAAGAGGGGCGCAATAGAAATGGCAGTAAGGGTACCAGGTAATGAGGAGCTTTCGGAAGCCAAGGAGATTCCCCATGAAAGTCCTTGGGGGAAAATATGTATTTTCTTTGATATTTCTGTTGACCCTTATTTGGAAAACAAACCAAAAATGTATTGTCCAATATGGTCACCATCAAAATAGGATTGAGCAATATGCAAATAGTTGGAAAATAGTACTACATTTGTGCTACACGGGCCCAATGTTGATATATGTGGAAATAACAGAATAAATGTCCTAAACAGAATAATTAGATAGAAATTGAATTAAATCAGCCTGCTGGCAGGATTTGTCCTAAGAAATTCTGTCCCGCATATGTCGGGAAACTTTGGGCCATGACAATAGAATAAATAAACAATGAACGACTAAAAGAATAAAACCCAACCTTATGATTGTCCTACATAGAACCTTAAAAAATGTTCTAATATTTATTTTTTTAAAGATTTTATTTATTTATTTGAGAGAGAGAGAGAGAATGAGAGATAGAGAGCATGAGAGGGAAGAGGGTCAGAGGGAGAAGCAGACTCCCTGCCGAGCAGGGAGCCCGATGTGGGACTCAATCCTGGGACTCCAGGATCATGACCTGAGCCGAAGGCAGTCGCTCAACCAACTGAGCCACCCAGGCGCCCAAAAAATGTTCTAATGTTTAAAAGCAAGCCCAAAAGGTACTTACATACGGTGTGGATTTTAGATTAAAGAACGTATTTGAGCCTCGGTGTGGCTAATTTTGCATTAAAATCACCATGACTCTGGTCTTATAGTTTATTGTTTAGAGGAGCTGTCTGCAAACTATGGCCCACCTGTTTTTGTACACAAAGTTTCATTAGAACACAGCTGCACCTATCTGTTTACATACTGTACATGGTTGCTTTCATGCTACCATTGCAGAGTGCACTGGTCACAACAGAGACCATGTGGCCCCCACGGCTGAAAATACGAAAATGCATAATATCTGGCCCTTTTCAGAGAAAGGTTGATCGACCTGGCAAAATCATTTGACAGTCCCTTCCAAACGATGATCACTTCTGTAGCTGCAACAGAAAGGAAGGCAAGCATTGTGTTTTCGACATTGCTGTATACACACTGGGTCATGGGTCTAATTAGAAAGCATCCCAGTTACATCCAATACTTAATCGAAGAAGTCTATAGAGAAGACAGGGGAGAGCAAAGAACACTCACTTTTAAAGAAAGACATTTAATGATCTGCTGTACTTGATTTTCTTTCAAAAGAACTTTATGTTTGAAAATTTGTCCTAAACATGAAACTTGTGTCCAGAGCAATATAAATAGCTCAGTGGGACTTACCACTTTTGGTAAATCATCCCCTCTGGGCACTGGGCAAAAAGAATGGCAGACTTTATAGTTGGATTTTTCAAAAGACCTAAGGCAAGGAAAAGATAGGAGTTATATAAGTGAAACCAGAGGAAAATGAGCAAAGAATTAAAAGAAGAATAAAAAAAATCATGGAATACAAATAATGACTCAAGTATAAATAGACTTTCTCTTGCACATTATATCAAATAAAAATAATGCTAACATTTATTGTTCTACCCTATGCTGGGTAAATGACATGCTTTATCCATTAATTCATACTCTTCAAGGTAACTGTGGTAATTCTTATTTTACAGATGCGTAAATTGAGGCTCTGGAAGACTAGGGAACTTCCCCTCCATATGAATTTAGAGCCATCTGATGCAAAAGCCAATCTATTTCTATTAGGATTCTCTTAAAATGATACTGAGTAACATTACTTCATTGTTATATCACATTAAAAACTAAGTTAATCAGATGGACCCCTACCAGTCAGTCCTATAAACCAAACCTGCCTGATAGTGATTTAATGATGCATCAGTTAGGTAATGCCACATAACGAACCACCCCCATATGTAGTGGCTCAGAACAATCATGATTTATTATGTCTCCCAAGTCCGCTGATCAGCTGGGTGTTGGCTTATCTGGTCTTGGCTTGGGAAGGGCTCTGCTGCAAGTGCCTCTCATCCTTCTCGGGGACCAGCAGGCAAGCCCAGGCTTCTCATTCTCATGGCAGAAGCAGAGTTCCAGGGAGCAAGTGGAAACACACAAGGCCTCTTGAATCCTGGGCTGGAGACTGGCACACTGCCACTCCTGCCTCATTCCATGGGCCAAAACAAGTTATGTGGCCAAGTCAAGAGGCAGAGAAGTGCACCCTGCCCACAGTGTACCATGGCAAAGGGCTGGAGCCAAGGAGCCAATCTTCCCCTCATAGACTGATTAAAATTAAGAGGACTTTATTCCAAATGCTAGAAGTTTGAATTATCTGAAAGGCAGGTCCAGAGTTAACGCTTATTTTCCATTGTAATTACCCTATAACCAAGGAGGCAGCCAACTATTGTTCTCTACTAAGAGTTCATGAGAGCAACATCTGAGGTCCACATGGAGGATCCCAGACACACAACCTCAGAGTTCCTTGGACCCTTTTCAACCACCTGAGTTCTGTTTTATTCTAAACTCTGCCCCAAGAGTAGCCAGCACTTTGGTGTCCTTGGTGAGAGAACAAGGTGCTGTTGGTGCCTGGTGGAGTTCCATTATCTTGATTAAATAAGGAAGTCTTTGCCAGTTAAAGAAAGCAGCATCTTCTTCACCTAGAGAAGATTCAGAAGTGCACAGGTGTGTGTGTGTGTGTGTGTGTGTGTGTGTGTGTGTGTGTGTGTGTGTTAGCAATAAAGGAACTGAACGAGGTTTCACACAATTAGACTCTTGTAACAATTCACTTAAAAGTACTAGTCTACATTTTGGGGGCACCTGGGTGGCTCAGTCGCTGAGCATCAGACTCTAGATTTTCTCCGGTTGTGGTCTCGGGTTGTGGGATCGAGCCCCACCTCTAGCTGTAGGGTCCACGTAGTCTGCTGGGGATTCTCTCCCTCTCCCTCCGCCTCCTCCCCTCGCCCTGTGCTCGCTCACTCTCTCTCTCTTTCTGTCTAAAAAATAAACAAATGCATCTTAAAACAAAAAAAAAGTGCTACTCTGCATTTTGGTAAAAGGAACCACTTCCTTACTGTCAGTCGCTCTAAGTAAGAGATAGCGGTTGATTACAGCTGTGTGATAACGTCCTGCTGTTCTCAGGTGCTTATACAGTCATTAATAGAAAAGAAAAGCGATAGTGAAGCTTAGACAATTAGTGTCAAGGCAGGAGGTATTGATTGGCGTGACTATTCTGTAGATTCTGCTCCTGCTAGCAGAGCAGGCGAGACGATTATGGACTTTTCCCAGTGATTAACGGAAGATTTGGGCAACGCAGTTTTTTTCTCAAGATGAGTGCAGTTTTCCTTTTTGTTTTATTTTTTGACAAGACAAAGAAAACTTCATATTAGCATCTTCCCAAATAATACAGCCACAAAAGCACACGCAATGTAGGAGATGTTATGGGGCCAGTAGAAAAAGGAAATGTAAGTTGTTTCTTCATGTTCTTTGCTGTCTGAGGCACAGTGAAGAACGTAAGAGTCATTTTGCAGTTTTGGAATGAAGAATGGAGGTGATATTACCTCCTCCTATCTTTAGGGAGGGAGGCCCTCACGAGGTAAGCCAGCAGAAAAACGAAAAGAGAAGGCTGAGCGGCATTTCCAGTGGAACTGGTGAGATTGTAGGTTTCTAAGAGACAGTACGTTATGCTTTCATCTGCCCCCGAGATAGCCTTCCCTGCCCTTGATTAGCCAGGACCCCCGTCACGGTCGTGCACTGAGCATTGGTCTGCCAGAGGTGTGGCTGCTGGTGAACCCGGTGCAAAGCATTTGACTCAGAAAACAGATTGGTTTGGAAGAGCACTTCCCAGAACGGTGAGAGGCCAGTGAGTCCTCTAAGGGGAGGCCTGGGCCAAGGGGCAGCCACACGGGAGAACGTGGCGGGAGGGGACGGGCGGGTCTTCCGGGACCGAGTGACAGATCCAGCCCGGGTTCCCACTGGGCCTCCTCTTGCCTAATACCCGTGGCAACAGAATTCACTTAGAATAATTTTTATGTCTGCCTTTAAGCTGTGCTTTACCAGCCGCACGGACATTTCTGATGCTAGAGAACTGAATTCCCCAAAGAGAGGATTGAAGATGGAAATATGTGTGTTCGAAATGCATGCAGAGAGTAGGGTAGCAGGCCGGCAACTCGGCGACCAGGGAAGACCAGGGAGGATGGGGGAGGATGGGGGAGGCCGGGGAAGGTGAGCTTGGGGCACTCTCTGGAGTAGGGACCCTTCCCTTGGTGCTCCCAGGGCAGGAGGGAAAGCAAGGTGGCTTCTCCAGGCAGGGAAGAAAGTGACTCAGGTCACCTCGCCCGGGCGGGGGGGGGGGGGGGGAAGCGGGGGGGAGGTGGGGGACAGAGATCCCCAGAAGCTTTCCTAATTGGACATCACCTCAGAAACCAGATTTAGTGTGTCTGGGTTTCCAACCCCTTCATACAGCAGGAGAAACTTCTGAAAATCATTAGAGCCCCTCGCTCCAAGCCAAGAGTCCAGCCTCCCCCTCGACCTCCTTCCAGCGTTGAGCTGTGGTGCAAAACAGAAATGTTTCGGAGGCTGGCCCTAGGGGAACGTCTGCTCACCTACCTCCAAGCTCAAATTACTAGAGAAAAGGCATGATTTCAGCCACCTTCATCAGCGCACAATTAGAATAATGTAGATACCTGTGAGCAAGGCTCCCTTGAAAATGGAGTATTTTCTATCTGGGGGCTCCTGAGAAAGGAGTGGTGTTTTACTGGATAAAAGATGCAAACCAGGAAAGGTTACGTGTGGGGAACATCTGTAATAATTTGCCTGCCAGTGCAAAACTAATCAGCCGTGTACAGATTTTAAAGAGTTCACTTCATCTGCTTGTTATGTAGATAGAATTTATCCTTTGCATTCTTTAAATTTTTGCAGCTTTTCTTCAAGCTTGAGAAACAAAATGTTAACTCTAATTCAATTACATTTGGAGGAGAGTGACATAGTAAAAAGTACTTCTAAAGATTGGTTTTGAGAGGACGTGGAGCCATTTGGAGACCTGACCAAACTTTTTGTCAATGGTCTACAGATTCAGGGGCGCCTGGGCGGCTCAGTTGGTTAGGCAACTGCCTTCGGCTCGGGTCATGATCCCGGAGTCCTGGGATCGAGTCCCACATCGGGCTCCCAGCTCAGCGGAGAGCCTGCTTCTCCCTCTGACCCTCTCCCCTCTCATGCTGTTTCTCTCTCTCAAATAAATAAATAAATAAAATCTTTTTTAAAAAATGGTCTACAGATTCAGATGAAGGTTAATAAAGAGAATAAATGAATGAGTTTAGAACAAAGATTTGAATCTTGTCTTAATAGATAAACTGGCCTTTAATGCAAAATATAGAGTGAATTATGAGAGCAGTTGATACACATTTATATGGTTTAAAACCATTACCAAGATTTATAAATAAAATGTCGAGTTGCCTTCAAATCCATATCAAAATTATTATTTTTTCTTTTTTGTACACATTGAGTTAGTCGAAACAGGAAAACTGCTTTCCAAATAACTACATTGCTTTGGAGAGCAGGCTTGAGCAGAACATTTATTTCCTCATTTTGATGGAGTTTCATTTTCTGCGGAAAACTAAAATCCAATAATAAGAACAAGAACTATGCAATACTTTTCTTCAAAGAGGAAGCATTCAGATGTAAAGTTGCCATAATTAAAACGTTCTTTTCTAATGAGGTAGTTTCAGAAAGAGTTAACTTAACCCCCAAAACTGACTTATAAAAATTCCCCACACTTCTTGGAACTGCACGCATGAGCCTCAACAATTACGATAATTACATTTAGCTTTTATTACTGAGACAGCTCTTCTTTTTATTTTTATTTTTTTAAACATTCCATCCCATTGATCTTGCATACGGAGACCATTGAAACCCCGCTTTGGAAAATTTTTGTAATGGATGCTTGTCAATATTTTCCTGATGACAGTGCTAGAGATCTCAGGCTTTGTCGCTGCTTTCATCTGCAGGTGCCGGGTGCACACACACCCTATTTTATGTGGTCTGATAAAAGAGCATCATTTCATATCGGTTCAGTAATCCTATTTCAATCAACTTCAACTGTGCTAGTGCAGTGTCCTGGATCCAAGTGTGGTCTGCGTGCGGAAATGCACGTTCTTGGGCCCTAGCCAGGCTTACTCTGGAGGTAGAGCCCAGCAACCTGTCTTAAGCCCTCCAGGCGATGCAGACCAACGCAGGCTCAAATTTGAGGACCACCGTGCTAGGATGTCTGGGTGCACGCAGGAGGCAACGGGGGAGGGGGGCGGGTCAGGAGTGAAACCGAATGCTCCAGGTATGCATGGCAAAGAGGTGATTTTTCACTGGGGCAGATGAGCTGGGGGTGGGGTTGGGGGTAGTAGCTTCAGGGAGGAAGTGGTTTTTAAATAGGGTGAGAGACCTCCAGTTTCTGAGGACAATGCAGAGATAACCTGACGCTGTGATTTAGGTCCGGTCCCCTGGGAAGTTGCTGGTACACTTTACAATCAAATTGGGCCCCCTCATTATTTTTCCTCCATCCTAAAGTCCATATCTGCCACCCAAGCTTTCAGCTCACAACAGGAAGGCAAGACTTCACATGTGATGAATTCCTCTTCGGTGCAACGTGTGTTTTCTCCACGGAGGACCGTGTGTTGCCCCCACTGGGAGCTGCATTGTTTTCACATCCTTTCTTGCTCTGTGTGTTCCAGTGTGTGTCTATCTCCCCCTTCTGATATATGCATAAATGACCAGACACACAGCCTTGACCCAAGCTTGTGTGTGTGTGACTTCACATGGTAGGAATGTCCGGGATCTCAGGCTCCTCGTTTGTGAAGGGAGGGACTTGGACTGGGGACTCCCAGAGGCCCTCCGTACGAGTCCACAGACCCTACATGTTTGTACTTGTCTTTCTTTGTTCACTATATGATTTAGCATTTTAATTAGATGCGATCAATCTTAATATTCTTCAAAATGTTCCTCCCAGAATTAAAAGCTCCTTATGAAATTTCTCTACTCTGCTCCAAACATGCAGTGTCCTGATTTTTTTAATTTCACTGCTGGCTTGTAAATGATTACATCACACTCAGCCATCAAATAATCTGAGAAACTTGTTTGAAAACACTTGCATAAATCAATGGCATGGGCTTTCTTTTCCTTCCAAAGGAGCTTAATTTACATGGACTACAGGAACCGTCTGTGTGGTGAATGGTTGTTGGCTATATGCTTTTAATTTTGCTTCTCTATATGAGCCTGTATGGGCGCATGTGTGCATAAATAGCGAAACGAGGTCATCGCCTTGATACCTTGTTCATTTCCCAAGGTGGTATCATGTCACCAAGAAAATTAGTGACAGATTCACATCAGAGAGTGTAAAATTCTATTCATTCAATATTGCTTACAAAGTACACCTTCTTTTTCCATTTCCTGGTGGTAAGTCTTGGTGTGTGGGATGCAAGCATGGGAAAGCATTTCACAACCGAGAATCAAACAAGCCATGTCACAGCCCAGTTTTCTCCTTGGATTTCTCTCCTTCGGTGGACCGACTCTGTCATCCTGAAATTTCTGGAACTCCGTTTCCCTGAAAACCCTAACGAGATGCGCTCACAAGGTGCTCCTAGGCGTCCCCTGGTAAATTGCTGACATTCTTTCCCGCTGAACGCGGCTGGCTCGCTCTTATATTTCTTAGTTCATCTGAAATTCCACAGCTGCCACCTGGGCTCTTATGCTGTCGATAAGGCCCCCCGGCTTGGGGGTTGGTGAGACTCTGGTTCGGCCAGGCTAGAGTCTGCCTTTTACCAAATGTCTTTGCTGAGAAATGGATAAATCTGTTCTTTTTCTCCTGCTGGCTGTGAAATGACAGGTAACTCCCCTTGCTCTGTGAAAGCATCGTTTGATGTTTACTTTGTTGGTTTTAAAAATTCATCTTTCCACGCTCCTTGCCAGGTTGGCTCTACCTCCCATTAGCAACTCTTGCAAAAAATCTGTACTCTGGACAGTGGAAATGACTCAGAGTTCTTCACTGTGTCTACTTTTCATTACTGTTTCGGGGGGGCAGCAGATTTTTGTTTCCTACAGTCTGCTCCATGAATCCCTTTTGCTGCCTCGTAGCCTAACGGAGGACGCATTTGGATTCACATCGCTTTTTGCATATTTCTCTCAAGCATCTCTGCTTAAATCATCAAGGTACAAACTTCGACCACCATCCACCTTCTAACCAGCTGAACAGGATTCACACCAGTGTTTTCATGCTTTTCCCCTTATGTAAATGTCACTTTAAGGTGGCTTTTTCAAACTTTACCTGCAAGTTCTCTGGCGTTATACTTTTGATATGACAAACAGCCTGGTTTAAAAAAAAAAATCACATATCCCAGAATGAAACTTACAAGAAAAAAAATATGTTTATGATAATGTTCCACTCAACATTTTCATATGTCTGGGGCCGACTTCTTTGAATCGGGATACCTAGAAAACAATAAAAAGAAAAATGGCGTTCGATGTTGTTCTGCCACTGAGTAATTTCTGTTTTTGAATAATGAGACTTTTCATTTGCAGTGATGTGAACTTTCCAAGGGAGATGTTCCCTAGATCTGCGACTGATCGTGGAGATTACAGGGTCAGTAGACACTGGCCTTCTGCTCCCGCAGGTCAGGCTAATCACTTCTGTTCCATCACACAACGCACCTCGCTCAGGAAATGAATACAAGATAGAACAGGAGAGAGGTTTTAGTCTTCTCAGCCCCTCTCTGTTTGAGAATTATTTGTTTTAAGAGGTAAAATTCCATTTTCGGGGGTCCTCCGAGATAAAATTCAAATAGAAAACCTGTCTTCAGTGCTTTAACAGTTTACTTGTCCGAAGGTTATTTATGTACGCGTCGTTTTTTTTTTTTTTTTGCTAAAAAATATCACCGAGTTCGTTTCTTAGTGAGAAAAGCTGAAATTGGAACTCACCCCCCTGAAAACATTCTGTACATGTCACCTCTAACGGTGGCTCATGTCACAGCGATAGGCCCGCAGATGACAACAAAATTATCTCGTCTCCTCTTCTAAGACAAGTCAGTATAAATAGATGTCAGAATGCTTACTTGACACAAAAATGTCTTGAGTTCAACAGTATCTCTCCTTAGGAATTCAGCACTCAGGCAAATATTTCGCTTGCCCTCATAATATTAAAAAAAAAAAAAGGAAGAAACTGCTTGCTTCTTTTGGCAACCTCACTCTCTTTAAAACATGCTCCATCTACTTATTCTCCGCCCCCCCCCCCAAGCTAAAACTATACCATTTGTACAGTTTTGCAGGAGATTTGCAACAGGTCTGAAGAAGAGCTGAATTTCTTATTTGGACTTTTGACAACTCCTAGTAAGAATATATTGTCCAGGTTATGTGGCTTTGTAGCCTAAAACATCAAAGGGCTTTGCTTAGTCAAAATTATGTAAATAGCCTCTTTTAGTCTTTTCTAAAAAAGGAGAGTAAGAAAAAAATTTTCCACATTCTTTTTGGCAACCAGTGTTCTACCTGCCAATACATACATCCATATTTTCTAAATGTGGCTATCTTTTGACCACAATATGAAAGTATTTTTATAACTTTTTCTTCTAAGTGGGCTCCACTCCCAACATGGAACCCAATGTGGGGTTTGAACTCACGACCCTGAGATCAAGACCTGAGCTAAGATCAAGAGTCAGACGCTTAACCAACTAAGCCACCCAGGCACCCCTTTTTATAACTTTTAAAAATTTTCCCCAAAATTCATTTTCAAATTCCAGGTCAGGAAAAATGCCCCAGACTTAGGGGTTTTTAGCATTTTTTTTTAAAGATTTTTAGTTATTTATTCATGAGAGACAGAGAGAGAGAGAGAGAGAGAGAGAGAGAGAGGCAGAGGGAGAAGCAGGCTCCCAAAGAGCAGGGAGCCCGATGCGGGACTCGATCCCAGGACTCTGGGATCATGACCTGAGCCGAAGGCAGACACTTAACCATCTGACCCACCCAGGCACCCTTTTTAGCATTTTTTTGAGCAAGGCTATATTTTCCCAACATTGCATTTTTATCCTGTGAGATTTTAAATGCCTTTCATTTAAAAGTTTTTTTTTAAACTGTGTCCTGAATATGTCTAATGAATAGTCCTTGAAAACAGAATCACCTTATTTATAAATTCAATTCTCTTTCCATTCATACGAGGAACTTTATCCTTCCTCGGGGCATATATTTAATAACCATTAATGAAATCTGAAATTATATATGAGCACTGAGACCCAAATTTGCTACTCATTTTTTTTTCCAGTGGAAATTTCATAAGGGTTTTGGCATGGGAACACAGCAGACATTTAAGGCAGATGGAATAATACAGTTGGCCACAATGGCTCCAAAGGAATCATAACAGTTTATAATCAATAATTTGCTTACTGGGGAAGACAGCCTTTTCAGCCAAACCAGCACAGGGCCTACCACTCACCCTCCCAGTTAGCCAACTACCGCCACCATTCTTGCAATCTCGAGACTCCCGTGGATGTTATGTGTAAAAGCTGGGGGGGCTCAGCACTCATTTGTTCTGTCTTTTATGATTTCTATTTCCACCCTCCCCTCCCCACTACATGTCCCATTCCCATTTCCCTTAATACCGCTTAATACTGCAAAAGCCATTTGAGCAAAGCGGGGCAACGGGGGCCAGATCCAGCAGTCATCTGCAGAAGGGGACCAGACTTACAGGGGAGGAAGACCCACCCCAGCTGGGTCTAGGTCAGAGATCCCCAGACGAAAAGGGACTTGTGGAGCAGGGAAGGTCAGGACCATTGGAAGTTCAGATGAGTTTTGACTGGGCCTGTTAAGAGCGAAGTCCTTGCAGAATTTCCTTTTGAAAAGAAAGTGGAGAGAACCATAGTCGACTCTCGACTCTGAAAGGTGAGGTTAGCAAGAACAGTGTCCCCACTTGGGTGCCAGTTTCCCTGTAGAGAATAAAGCAATCTGGGTAGCCAAGAGGCCGAGGAGAATGGGGTCTGGGCAGTTGACCTCCATGTGCTCTCTTGCAGGTTTCTAGGTGAAGGGACTATCTGCGGAGCGGATTGACAATGCCATCTACTAGCTGCATGGCCTGGGATTTTTCTCATTTAATCCCCTCGGCAGCTATTTGACATAGGTATTAGGATTATCCTGCCTCCTATGGGCCAAGCTGCGGCACAGAGACTCTGGGTAACCGGCCCCAGGTCTTGTGCTTTGCAAGAGGCTGGTAGGATTTGAAGTAGGCAGTTTGGCTGGGGATTGACAGTCTTAGCCCGTGCGCTGTACTCCTTTTGTTGGCACTTTTGAGGAAATGCCAAACGTAATGTAAGTCTGTAATTTCAAGTCCTCGTGGGCAGTAAGTCTGAAGATGGCCATGGATTTGAGAATGTATACTGGGTTACTCAACGACCAGATCCTGACATTGAGGGCCATGAAGTTATGATGGCAGCACAAAACCAGTGGTAGGTGGGAGCTCGTCGGGACAGCGTGATCTACTTAAGGAGATCCAAATAACAAGCAGCTGCAGAAGAGGCATACAGGTGCTTGCTAAACATGGAGATTCTTGGGCCCCTCCTCAGATCAGTGGAATCGGAATCTCTGGGGTCTGATCTAGAAATACGTATTTGTAAGTAGTGAGTCAGATGCCCAACCTGCTTTGGGAATCAAGGAGTAAAACAGTGCTCCAGAAGAGTCCTTGGCAAAATGGCCAGCTTCTCGTCAACCATCTTTTCAGTCATCTTGGTTTGGCCATCCTTGCTCCTAACAACACTGCTCTTCTTTCTTCAGGATCGGTGCACTCAATGTAATTACACTCAGTGTGATATGCACTCAAATAATCCTGTTAAAATGCAGACTCTGACTCAGCAGGTCTGGGGGGGGGCCTGAGATTCTGCATTTCCCCCAAGCTCCCAGATGCCTAACGCTGCCGGTCCGCGGACTGCACTTCGAGTAAGCGAAGTCGTGGTCTCCTCTGCAGGCCGTTCCTTTCTGGTGACGACGTCTCTGCTTGAACCCTCTGTGCCCTCCTCTTCCACCTCACGTCTGCAATGTGTCAGTGTCCTGTAGAGACAAAGCTCTTTCTGGTCCGGTCAGACATTGAGGAGGGACCCCTGTGATGAAAATACAGAGAAAGTTGAAAGAGAGATGGGGAAATTGTGGACTATTAGCAGAGGCATTTTTGGCAGTGAAGAGATACAAAACACTCCACATTATATAGTGTGGCTGTGCACAAGGATAGCCTTAGAACCTTCCAGAAATAATCTGCTCTGCAGAAATGTAAAATATGCACCACCCCGGAGCTGACCACAGAGGAGCTGTAGAAAGAAAGGACCCTTGCAATAGCAGCAGAAAAGACTCTCTTGCCTTACGGCAGCACCTGAGCGTCCCTCCCAACCCCGCCCCCGTGGCACTGATATGTCGTGTCACACGTTTCTCTGGCACATTTAATTCGTGAGGCTGAAAGTACCAGGGCCCAGACCCTACTTAGCTTACAACCCATCATCTACTGCACGCTGTGGATGAGGCCATTCTTCTTTGGGGCAACATCACACATATTGTTACATGACCACCAACACGTGTATTGATAACCTCGAAACTGGTTTTACATCTCCCCGAACCCTACTTTGTTTTCCATTCATCCACTTTATTATAGTGATTATAGTTCCCACTAGCTTTGGGGGATGGGTTAATTCATGGCAATAAATTACTCAGATGATAACTACCCAACATTATAGTCAATTCATATAAATTAAGAGCAGAGTTGTCTCAATGTAAAGGCATCAATACCTTATAAATACGCATTTATTTAGAACCCCGACCTCCTTTTGAGTTTTCCGGGATAGTCTATAAATCTCCAACGCTAGCAATATCGACTTGCACCATCTCGACTTGCTTGTTGTTTCATTCCAGACTTTGCAAAGTGCACCTAATAAATCAAAGGTGCGTTTTCGCATGTAACTGTTTTCTGTCCCCGGGGCTGGGGGGAGTGCTCTAAATTGAACCTGGACCTGGGACAGTGAGGCCCCAGCCTTGCTGCCTCTGCTGCTGTGGGCTCTGTGTCTTAGCATAGTGACAGCCTTCTAGACGCGCGGGGGGCCAGGGAACAATAGGGCTGCTTGGAGGGAAGCCCTGTGGGCTACAAGCAGGGGAGAGGCCAACCCGGTGGAAGAAGCTGGAGCCAGTTGTCACCAGACATGTATTAGTCCTAGGGGCATCAAGATTGTGTACGTTCCTAATGATTTGGGCCGCTAGAATCGCGTGAACTATTGTTGTCTCCCACTCGCTACATGGATCCCAGAAGCTTAAAGAATTGGCACCACTTAAAAAAAGTCCCCCTCTTTCCTCTGCAAGAGCAGGCCTAATGTTTACAGTTTTTGGTTTTGAAGGAGCATAGGTCGTATGTGAAGACTGTTTAGAAGGTGTGTGCAAATCTCAAATGCATAAATGTGTCTTCTGGCCAAATAACTCTCACAAATTTGGGGCGCAAAAGAAACACTGAATGGGTAGCTTCTAGATACACACAAGCAGGAAGCTAATGGGATAGAGAGCCTTCCATGAAGAGATGAGTTTAAGGCCTAGAGGGAAAAATTTTAAAACACACCCAAATGATCATTGATTCGGTAAATGGTAAGATATATCTGCAATAAATTAATAGGCCAAAACAAAGATTCATTGAGAGGCGCCCGGCTGGTGCAGTCGGAAGAGTGTGCAACTCTTGATCTCGGGGTCGTGCGTTTGAGCCCCACGTTGGGCGTAGAGGTTACTAAAACAAATTAACTTAAAAAAGTTTTTTTTAAAAGGTGCATTGAGATCATTAAAGAAAATTTTAGTGACTCTCTCAAATAGTCAAGCCAGGTAGGCGTCTGAAGAGATTAGGGCATGTGAAATAATGTTCAACATGGATTTCAAAACCCGTCAACTGTCATTTTATTTTCTTATTACCCACATCCCTTGCCTTAATTAGGAAAACTTCCACATCAGTGACATGAGGTCACAAGGTTGTGAAATTCGAAGACTTGCTCTCTGGTGACATGCTGCAGACGTTTTTGACTCCTCTGACCCCCAGGACGCATATCCCAGCTGCCACTGTATTACCTCTCACAAGCATGTTAATCCTCATCTGGTATGATGGCCTCAGCTCAGATTACTCACGTCCTTCCGCTCGTCTCTCCCCTATCACATCCACCCTTCACCCTTTCCACAGGCTGACCCCGCTAACACCCAGATTGAGCACCTAAGGCGCAAGATCCAGAGCCTTCCATGGCTCCCCTCCATCTGCCTGGCTGGCTTATCAGTGACACTGACAACGCGACCCATGCTCTTTCTCCCCTCTTTCCGTCACTCTCCCCCACCTCCTGAACAGTTCACGTTAGTTTCTTTTCCTAATTGATGACTTGTCTGTAGAATAACAGGAAATTTACTATTACCTTTGTGGCTGGCATCAGACTTCTTAGAGGAGTATTTTTTATAGGCTGTATACGGTGGATAGTGAAATCCAAAATACCTATTTGAGCAACAAGAATCAGTTTCTAAACCCCTGGGCATGAGACCAGTGGAAGAATCGGTTCTGCCCCTAAGTGGAGGAAGATAATTGCTCTGCCCTCACACAGGAAGAATCATTTGGGTTCCCAAAGAACTCTGTAATGGTAGAGAGAGTGTGGCTAGGAAGATGGTAGAAGGCTGTGGAGTTTGACAAACCAGAACCTTCAGAAAAGAGTCCTAAACTCAGGAATGTGAGTTGAGGCGTGTGAGTGATTTTGTTGGAATGGAAAAGAAATGGGCAGAATTTTACGAAAAAATCAAAGCAGCAAGGGTCAAATGTGCTGGGTCCAGGAGGCTGAGCAGCCTCAGAAGTGGTAACCTGCTGGCCAGTCCCAGAAATCTTGGCTTTGGATATGTACGATCCTAAAAGTTGGTGGTGGGCATGGCCATGGTGTCAGGTCACTCATGCTGACATTTCTAGAGACATAATGAGCCTCAGCTACATCTAGATCCTGTCAGAAGAGATTAAGGCTGCTACACCAACGTATCTTGTGTTCTAGCCACCGTCCTCGTTGTGTCTTTAGCTCTTCCCAAGCACACGTGCGCCATCCCGCCACCCTGACTCCATGACGGTTCTCTCTGCTCAGCAGCACCTCCCAGCTCTTCTCTGCCTGGTGAACGTAAAAGCTCAGAACAAATATTATCTCTCTTGGGTCTCCTCCTGAGGCCTCCTCCCAGACATAAATCATTGCCTCTTCCGCTGGGCTTTCACTGCTCTCTTGGCCTTTGTCTCTGGGTCTATCTCAGTGACAGACTGTGAACACCAGAACAACGGTTTTGTTTTCTTGCTCTAACCTCAGTGTAAACACACAGAAGGTGCTCAGTACATTAATTGATGGACTAAATCTTTGCTTCAACTCTCCCCCCCCCACCCTTTTTTTTTTTTAAAGTAATCTCTACGGGGCCGCCTGGCTGGCTCGGTAGAGCATGCGACTCTTGATCTCAGGGTTGTGAGTTCGAGCCCCACAGTGGGCGTAGAGATTACTTTTTTAAAAATGTGTGGAAGTGGCCTTTATCACAACGCCAATTCTTCTCTTGCCCTCTAGGAAAATAGTAATGATTTCTCCCCTACATTCTCAAGCTCTCTAGAGTTTATACTTGTCAAAAGGGAAGATCATTTCAATAGGGCTGTAAATACATAGGGTAACTCAATTTCCACCCTTTGCCAAAGTGATGCTTCGCCTTAAACCTTCAAGTGGCAGAATCAGGGCCAGGACCTAGTCTTTCTAGTGCTTCTGTCCAGCCCTTTTTTATTCTGTTGCTTGCATTTAACTTAGTGAAAACCAGGGATTCTTTGCCTCTAAGAGTAAGTACATACGCAGGCTAGAACATCCGCACGGCGGCAGCAACTTGGGCCTTGAGTCGGGGGGTACGGTGGGGGTGATCTCCGTCAGCGGTGCCGCGACAGCAGATCCTCGCTCTGTGGTCACGTCGTGTCCCTTTGTCTCCATCCCGGACGGGCCACCTTCCGTGGGGCTCACTTAACAAGTGGGGTGAAAAGCAGCTGTTCCAACGAACTTCTTCACCCAAGCGTGAGAGGAGAGGAATGGTTCTTCCCCACTCAAGAGATTAATAGAAATATTTATGGACTACTCTGTGTCAGGCATGGTGCTAAAGGCTTTACATTGCATTTTCTCATCTAACTGTCACCTAGAGTTTTGGAAGGTGGGAACCAGGGTCGTCTCAAGGAACTCGGGAACCAGCGCCATACATTCAAAGGATCTGGGGAATTTCTTTGTCTCCTCTCTGCATGTCTTTGCTGGTTAATGTCATTCTCTTCCTCAGTAGACCAGCTTTATCCACATGATGGAAATGTGATCGCCAGTAGCCCCTCCAACTTCACCACTGGAAAGAAAGGGTCTTGCCCTGAACATATGTGAGCCCATACCCTGATCTAGTGCTTAAAATCCCAATGGCAGTACATTTGTATCTTTGGGGTAAATAAGGGTATGTGCACCCCAATGTTTACAGCAGTAATGTCCACAATAGCCAAACTATGGAAAGAGCCAAGATGTCCATCAACAGATGAATGGATAAAGAAGATGTGGTATATATATAATGGAATATTATGCAGCCATCAAAAAAAAATCCCGAAATCTTGCCAGTTGCAACAACGTGGATGGAACTGGAGGGTGTTATGCTAAGCGAAATAAGTCAATCAGAGAAAGACAAGTATCATATGACCTCACTGATATGAGGAATTCTTAATCTCGGGAAACAAACTGAGTGTTGCTGGAGTGGTGGGGGGTGGGAGGGATGGGGTGGCTGGGTGATAGACATTGGGGACGGTATGTGCTTTGGTGAGCGCTGTGAATTGTGCAAGACTGATGAATCACAGACCGGTACCTCTGAAACAAATAATACATTATATGTTAGAAGAAGAAGAAGAAGATAGTAGGAAGGGAAAAATGAAGGGGGGCAAATCGAAGGGGGAGACGAACCATGAGAGACGATGGACTCTGAGAAACAAACTGAGGGTTTTAGAGGGGAGGGGGGGTGGGGGGATGGGTTAGCCCTGTGACGGGTATTAAGGAGGGCACGTATTGAATGGAGCACTGGGTGTTATATGCAAACAATGAATCATGGAATGCTACATCAAAAACTAATGACTTAATGAATGGTGACTAACATAACATAATAAAATTAAATTAAAAAAAAATCCCCATGGCAGGATTTTGGTCAGCCGGTATTTGAGTCATTGCCTGAATAGTTGGACCAATTACTGTAGCCGAGGTGGAGGTGGTTTTGGGGGGTGTTGGTATTCTTCTTTGTAACCCCCACTAGAGCCTGTGTTGGCTGGGAATTCTCCCAAAATAACAAGGGGGGGGGGGGTCTGTTACCAGGAGAAAAGGGGGAAGTGGTGCTGGGCTGGAAACAAGCATGCATCAGGGTTATAGTATTATGCCCCTATTCAATACAAAGAGGACTCCGAGGCTTTAAGGGGGTTTATATAAC
This sequence comes from Eumetopias jubatus, assembly GCF_037043125.1. NCBI lineage: Eukaryota > Metazoa > Chordata > Mammalia > Carnivora > Otariidae > Eumetopias > Eumetopias jubatus. The sequence continues at coordinate 119,772,291 of NW_028274817.1, forward strand.
TCGCCCAAGGTCACCAGGCAGAAGGATCAGAATTTGGCCAGACCCCAGAGGCTACATTCTGGGCTTGTGGGCTGTGCTGATCGTGTAAGTTACAAAATATGTCTACTTGATGCCTATTTAGAGCTAGCTAGCTGGTTAGCTCAGGGCCAAAGTCCCTGTCTGCTTTTGATGGGGCTGATCAAGTCAGGAATGTGGGTCGCCTCATTGAGTCCTTATAAATGAACTCATAGGACCCAGGTCTTCTTTCAAAGAAGAGCTATGGGCTACCAGGTGAGCCAGTAGCAGAATGTGGCTCAGGCCTAATCCCATCCACCGTCATTACTAGGAGAAAATAACACAAAGCATACCTTTTCCCACAGGGCGCCCGCAGCACCATCTCAGTAGGAGAAGGGCCCCAGGCTTTCATTTCCCTTTCCAGATCTTCTTACATTTTCCCTAACAAGGCTGCCTTCCTTTTCATTTTCCCCACAGCAATGGCCCCTGCTGGGCTGAGAGGCAGAGCTATGGTGGCTGATGTTATCACAGCTCACACCCCCTCTGGCCATTATTAAGTGGCGGCCTGTGTTCAGTTGCATGTTTCTTAGCAACCACCATACGTCATGTCCTCTCCTTTCCTTCGTGTCTTCCTTCTCCAACCTAGGGGGCAAATTCAGTAAGAAATGAACCCCTGCCTTCTCGGCTTTCTAAGCCATGGAAACCAGAAAATTGACAATGATTGCATTTTCAGGCTCTCAGAATGATGACCGATTTCATGGACTGGGGGTGGGGGAGCAGAGCCCTTTTCTCACGTGTTGGCAGTGGTTTTGCAGAGCCCGGGTGATTTATAGCGTGCATAAACTCATCTTTAGGGAAATTGATTTAAACTGAGATTCTTTATAAGATCAAACACGTCTACTGCGCTGTAACTCGCTGAAGTGCTAGACATGCATTTGAGGCTAAACATTTCAAAACACGAAGACGGCTTTCTTACAAGTTTCCAGCGGTAACAGCCAGTTCCGCTAGCCTCTTCCTTTTCATATGGTGTGCACTCAGTATGGCTCTGTTGGAGAGGAAGCTTCCCAAGACAGATGCTTAATTTCTTATAAGCAAGCCAACTGCTTGTTCTTATTCCTCGTACATATGAATAAATAACCCCACAGTCCCACCCACCCCCACCCCCACCCCCGCCCTAAACACAGGATCCTGGAACATGGAACAAAGACTAGAATTCTTTTGCTCACAAAGCTTGGAATCTTGGCTTTAATTTATATTAATCTGGTTTTATTTGTTTGCTTTTATTTTGCATTTTTAGTGCTGCTGTTTTGTATTTGTCTTTGGCTTCTGTGTGCTTCTTCCATCACCACCACCTCTCTGTAATTCAGTCTCATTTGGGTGTTTGCGCTCAGCTGTAGTCATGCGGGTCATCCGTACCTACACACGTTTGGGAAGCTGCGAAATCGTTTATCAGACGGTGTTTCCAGCGCAGATCGTGAAAACGGTCACCCGGCCCCAGAGGCAGCCACTGTGACGCATCCCGTTCCTTCTAAGCCACAGTGGTATTCTTCTGTCTAGACGCAGTCTGTTCTCTAGAACAGATGACTGTAATCGAATATGTCAGTTTGCAGGGAAGACTTGCTTCTAATAAGCTTTTAATTCCTAGTAACAGAATTTAGTGAAATGCAAAGACAGTTATATTGTTTAAAGCGAGGCTTTTGGAATGGACATTTGGGGCTTGGCTCTACTAAACTGCCATGTAACCTTTCCCCTGCACATCATCTGAGAGGACCAGAAAAGTCAAGTTTACCTCATTTGTTTGAATGCCCCCAATAGGCTTTTCTGTAGACCAAATATTCAAGCACACTCGGTTTTAGTTCATTTGATAGATTGGAGTTAACGCATTAGTCATAGAGACTGCCAAAATCAACCAATTGTTCCAATGACTGGAGATCTGAAATGCCACAGGGCCACTTATGTGAGGATGGGGACATGCAAATCTCATAGACTTGTGAAGAAAACGAGTCTAATTTTTCTACTGAGAATAATTTGTATTATTTGAATAAATCAAGAAGTCAGGGATAAAGTATCTCGCCCTCTGGATGTTTAAACCACAAGCAATTTGTCTTTCACCATTTGAAGTGTTTTTAAGGTACTAACAAAGAAAAGTCATAGTAAGGTATTGTAGAAAATTCCCTTTCTTTGCTGTTTAAGAAAAGTAGATTTCATCCGGTTGGTTGTTAGAAGGGCTAAACTCTACCTTCTGCAGTAAGCGCCTCGTGCCTTCCTCAGGTCAATGGTTTAAATACATAGAGAGGGATTTTTTTTTTTTTATTGTAGCGTGTTTTTATGAAGATCCTTCTTGTTGGTCCTTACCTCCTCAAATTCCCTTTATACATCTTCCTACTTTCTGGCCACAGTCTTGAGTGTCATGTAAAATGATTACTTTAGCATTAATCTTTGATCCCTATTAAAATGCAATTCTGGAAAGGGGGAGGTAGAATATGGTAATCTCATATCAGTTTTATAACTTTCTTTTTTAGTTTTTGTAACTTTATAACTTTTATAACTTTATTTTTTTTTTTTTTTAGATTTTTATTTATTCGAAAGACAGAGCATGAGCAGGGGGAGGGGCAGAGGGAGAGGGAGAAGCAGGCTCCCCGCTGAGCAACGAGCCCGATGCGATGCGGGGCTCGATCCCATGACCCTGGGATCATGGCCTGAGCCGAAGGCAGACACTTAACCTACTGAGCCACCCAGGTGCCCCTATAACTTTTATAACTTTAAATGCCGGGGTTTCAGTCTCTCACCTGAGATCAGGAGTTAATGGAGGGAGACAAGGAAGGCACTGGGCCGTAGAGAAAGATGGTAGTGAGGGAGGGTCTACAGTAGCAGCATGAACCAAAAAGGGGAAAACAGAACAAAGTTGGAAGATGGAAGCCTCAATATCAAATTCAACTTATTTCAAAATGTTTCCTAGGTTTGCTTATTCCCACTGGTATTTGTCATCAAGAGCTTTATAGAAACATAACGTGCTTTTTTTATTCCCTTGAATGAAGCTAGTTTTATTTTTATTTTATTTTTTTCACATTAAAAAAAGCTTTTATTCAAATTCCAGTTAGTCACCATACAGTGTAATATGAGTTTCAGGTGTACACTATAGTGATTCAGCACATCCATACATCACCCGGTGCTCAGCACGACAAGGGTGCTCCTTCATCCCCAGCACCTACTGAACCCATCCTCCCGCCCAGCTCTCCTCCGGTAGCTAAAGCATTCCGACATTTCACTTTGAACAACATGGAGTTATCAGTAACTAAGATGTTAATGAAACAAATGTGGGAGCATGTGTGAGCAGCTGAAGGTAATGAGTCTGTAAACCATAGCAACAAAATAGCCAAAGTTTAGTCAGGACTTAGAAAATGCCAGACAATGTTGTAAGTTCATTATGTGGTTTTTTTGTTTTGTTTTGTTTTTTTAAGTTTTTAAAATTTATTATTTTTAAATTCTAGTATAATTAACACAGCGTCATATTGGTTTCAGGCATACAATATAGTGATTCATCGATTCTGTACATTGTTCAGTGCTCATTATGATAAGTATACTCTTAATCCCCTTTACCTATTTTACCCATCCCCCCCCCCACCTCCCCTCTGGTAACCATCAGTTTGTTTTCTATAGGTAAGAGTCTTTTTTTTTTTTTTGGTTCTTTGTGGTTTTTTTTTTAATTTAATGTAATTTTATTATGTTGTTCGTCACCATACAATACATCATTAGTTTTTGATGTAGTAATCCGTGATTCATTGTTTTCGTCTAACACCCAGTGCTCCATGCTGTACGTGCCCTCCTTAATACCCTTCACCAGGGGGTGCCTGGGTGGCTCAGTCGTTAAGCGTCTGCCTTCTTGGGTCATGATCCCAGGGTCCAGGGATGGAGCCCCGCATCGGGCTCCCTGCTCGGCGGGAAGCCTGCTTCTCCCTCTCCCACTGCCCCTGCTTGTGTTCCCTCTCTCGCTGTGTCTCTCTGCCAAATGAATAAATAAAATCTTAAAAAAAAAAATACCCTTCACCGGGCTAACCCATCCCCCACCCCTCTCCCTGCTAAAACCTAGTTTTAGCCACTTATTCCTCCAGACGTTCCACTTCATTGTCACCTTGAGTACCACTTATTCATAAACTATTTTTTTTTGAAAGACAAAGCATCGGGCGCCTGGGTGGCTCAGATGGTTAAGCGTCTGCCTTCGGCTCAAGTCATGATTCCAGGGTCCTGGGATGGAGCCCTACATCGGGCTCCCTGCTCAGCGGGGAGTCTGCTTCTCCCTCTCCCTCTGCCTCTCTCTCTGTCTCTCATGAATAAGTAAATAAAATCTTAAAAAAAAAAAGGAAAAGAAAGACAAAGCATCTAAATTAAATGTCACTCAGTATTTTTATTTTTCCTCATAAACCCCCTTTCTTCTTTTTTTTTAAATTCTTTTAAATTTATCTATTTGACCGAGAGAGAGAGAGAGAGAGAGAGAGAGAGAGAGAGAGAGAGAGCACAAGCAGGAGGAGCAGCAGAGGGAAAGGGAGAAGCAGGCTCCCTGCTCAGCAGGGAGCCCGATGCGGGGCTCCATCCCAGGACCCTGGGATCATGACCTGAGCCGAAGGCAGACGCTTAACCAACTGAGCCACCCGTGGTGTTTCTGCTGTAAGCTCAGCAAATTATGAACCATTGTCTCCTTCCCCCAGTGGACAGGCTTGGAAGAACTACCTTTCTCTGGATTCTTAGTAGCTATAAAAGGAACAAAGATTATTTTCAAAGACTGAAACCTTTTTTTCACCTAAGAAGAAAAGAATGGATTGGAAAAAAATAAGAAAGCATGTCTTTGCCCGACCTTGTTATCACTTCCATTAATTTAGGATGCAGCCAAGAGCCCGAGGCTATTGTCTTGATCTGCACATGCTGTCTGCACACAGATCCCTAGCATGTAGGTCGCTCACCATGTCAAAACATTTCCAGAATTCCTCCATACTTTGACCCTCTTTGCATTGAAACTGGTAGTCTTAATTTATTTCCAAAGTCTATCTTTTCTCTCCAAATTAAATAACAGTGTCATGAAGCGCTTCATCTTCTAATATCCTAGCAGCAAAGTCCTAGCTTTAAAAGTCCCAGGTTATCTTCTGGGCTTTAGAAATTTGGAAGCATTTAAGCTAAAATAATGTTGACAAAGCACACATAGCCCCTTGCAAGATCCCAATGAACATTTTCCCCGTTGGGCGTATTTCCTCCAAGCCAAGCTACTGTGCTACTATGCTTGCTTCCACATGACTGATTCCTGATACTTTGCCCCCTTCTGAAAGATGGTTAGCAATATTTCTATGGATTGCTTTCACCAGACTTTAAGATAAGCTACTTTTCAGTGAAATTCTTAGTCTCTTCTTTCAAAATGCCTGATTCTCTTCGAGCAAGCCCACCGAAGTCCACAAGCCACATCTTAGACTGATAGGCAAGTCACCACCGAAGGAAAGAGTTACAATGATGCTAACAACAAGTGGATGTAGAGGCATTTTCGATGATAAGAGCTTCACGCGTATGAATTTAATCCTCCCAACGACAAGAATCGAAACCATTGTGAGGTTTCTCACCGTGAAATCCTTCACTTTTCGGTGAAGGAAATATTATTAGGGGCATCCTACTGTCAGAAAAACTAAGACTGAGAAAGGGCAGAAACTTCTGCGTGGACATGCAGCTGGTCAATGGAGGGATTTGATTTCAGGACTCAGTAATTAACCACTGTTCTATACTTCTTTCACCTTTCCGTGAACCGCTGTAAGTTATACGGGCACAAATAAAGGTCCTCAAGGTCAGTTGCCTTTGTATGGATCCTATGGCATTTTGCAAGTCACCCCTGGTGGAGTGACAAAGCATGAACTTGAAAGTGAGAAGTTCTGACACTGGTCACTGGCTGGGCCTTATCTCTACGATGGCATCCATGATTCCTACCTCATAGCCATGTTGGGGGGATCCCACGTGAACACGTCCCCATCCCCAAGTCCTGTGTAAAGTCTGAAGCACCACGTGAATATAAGTTCATATCTGTCCACATATTGGATTCTCTCCATTTATCTTTCCTTCACATGCCATATGGCATTCCAGTTCTAAAAATAAGGGGAGGGGGGAGTGACGGTGGTATGGTTCTAGAATGCCTTTAACTTCTGTGCCAAAGGCACAGAAGATTCATTTTCAAGTATGCAAGCATTTGTAGAAACATTTTCTAGATCAATACATCTTCTTGGGTTGCAGTTCGCGGCCCTCTCTGACAGGAGGTCACTGCCCACACGTGGGGCATGAAAGTATTCAAAACAGATGCAGCCTGGCCTCTAAGGTCCAACCTCCCGCTAATTTTTCCTGAGTTCTAAAACGCTGTGGCTACATGCTCAGAAAAAGAGAGTGTGCATTTTAGGGTGGGGTGGGGTGGGGGTGCGGGTTGCGGAGGCAGGCACTGACCTCCGCGTTAAATATTGCCCCATTCGGTTTGGTTAGGTTTGCTGTTTCTCCCTGGCAGGAGTACTCTTTGCTCCAGTTATTGTTTCTAATGTTCATTTTACAGTCTCACTCTTCCAGATACATCGCCACAACTGTTATCCCCCCGCTCGTAACTCCACATTCCACTCAACCCACTGGCACTTAACCAAGACCTGCTTGAATCCTTCCAAAGTTCATACAGTGCCCTGATGTCCTCTGAGAATATCTGATGGGAAGTCGAAAATCTTAGCTAAATCAGTTTTTTTTTTTCCTTCCCATTTCGTTTCCTATGCTAATTCCTTCGGGAGGCAAGCAGGACACACGGCTCACAAAACCAACGAGGCTCCGTGAGAGAGTTTTTCGTTGGAATTGGAGAGAAGGCTCTTCAGAATATACATGGGCCCGGTTTTTTAAATCAATGCCAGAAAAGTCAGGGTGAGATAGGATGTCAGAGGTCATTTATTCTCACGTCCCACCCACCACTCCTACAGGAAGGCGGTAATAGAGCTTCTGGACAGGGGATCCATGCTACGCACACACAGGAACAGGATGTCCAACTGTGAAATTCCATCTCCTCAACTGCCCCTCCTCAATCTTATTTCTGTTCCCTTGATCCTCACTCCACAAGAGAGCCAACCAATTGACACCCTCCCCAACATGTCCCAGGCTTTCTGCTATTTGAAGAGGTAAACAGTCTACCCTGAACGCGCCCGATCTCGTCTGAAGAGGCGAACATCCTACTTTTTGTCTGAACAAAGCATTGCAATCAGGCAAAACAAGGCCAGAAGGAAAAAAAAAAAAAAAAAACTGGCACGCGGGACAAAAGTTTAGGAAATGTTTTGCATTCAGCAGAAAATCGCTATGCTGTGAGGGTATATCCTAATATCTGTGATGAACCAATAGAGATAAAAAGGGTGGACGAGACAGTGGAATTAGCTAGTGGAAAGAAGTTGAGAAAATAACTTGCGGGGGGAGGGGGAACAGACCTGAAACGAGGGTCGCCGGTTCAAATACAGGAATGTCCAGTTCAGTTTGTATCTCAGACAAACAAATATCAGTAATATCAGTTCACCCCAAACACTGCGTCTGTCTCTCTGTCCCTGCCACTCTGTGTCTCTCCTGCCCCTTCCCACTTTACCCCCCTTTCCAGAGTGTTCTGTCTGTTTCTCCCTCTTTCTGCATGGGATATACTTACCCTAAGAAAAAAAAGTATTACTTCTACTAAAACATTATTCATGGTTTATCTGAAATTCATATTGAACTAGACGTCTGTATGTGTATTTGCTAAACCTGCTAATTCTGGCTGATGTGCCCACAGACTTCCTGCAGAAAGAAGTTTCCAGACAGAGAGCCCTGATACCATGGCCATTCTCATTTGCTTTTCCACCTGGGTCTTGCTCCTTCCTGGGCAGGGCCTCCCTCTGTTACCCGTGGAGACAACGTTCACCTTGTGAAAGGCAGTGAGAACTGCTGTGGGCGGTTCCACTGTAGGGTTACAGCTTCTGCTTCCAGACTCCAGCCCTCCCTGGCTTCCCCGTGGTTCTCCTGTCAGGCGCGCTCTTCTTTTTCTGAGCCCTAACCAGGGACGGAGTCGATAATGCCTCTTGTAAGTCATCGAAACATTGAGGCCAGCGCCCCGACATCTGTATCTGCGCGAGATCAGGACTGCCTGGGGATTGGAGACAAGAGGCACCGCCAAGCTCCCTCTGAGATGGGCATTTCAGGAGACCAGAGGGGTGTCCGACCGCTCCCGGGGGGGGGGGGGTCTCTGGCTTGGCCGCCAGCACTGTCCGTCCCTGCACACAGCCTCCCTCCCGCTCCTCCTCTTCTTCTTTTTTTTTTTTTATTAATTACTTAATTTTTTAAAGATTTTATTTATTTATTTATTTGAGAGAGAGAGACACAGAGACACAGCGAGAGAGAGAACACAAGCAGGGGGAGTGGGGGAGGGAGAAGCAGGCTTCCCACCGAGCAGGGAGTCCGAGGCGGGGCTCGATCCCAGGACCCTGGGGCCGTGACCCGAGCCGAAGGCAGACGCTTAAGGACTGAGCCACCCAGGCGCCCCATATGTATATTTTTAAAGATTTGTATTTATTTGACAGAGAGAGAGAGACACAGCGAGAGAGGGAACACAAGCAGGGGGAGCGGGAGCGGGAGAGGGAGAAGCAGGCTTCCCGCCGAGCAGGGAGCCCGATGCGGGGCTCGATCCCAGGACCCCGGGATCATGGACCTGAGCCGAAGGCAGACGCTTAACGACTGAGCCACCCAGGCGCCCCCCCTCCCGCTCCTCTTCTATCCCTCCCTTCCTCTCTGCCAATGTGCACCCCTTCTCCCCTTTATCCGTCCACCTCCCTCTCCTTTACGGGCGCCCTTTCTCTCCATCCCTCCCCCTGGGTGATTTCTGTCTCTCGCCAGGTCGTCCCCTTCTCTTTCTGCTCTCGTGCGCCCCTCCCCCTCCCATCCTAGCAGCCTTTTCTGCAGTTGTCTGGGCAGCCCTCACTCCCCCGCCCCGCCGCTCCCCTCCCCGCCGTGACTGCTCTTCTCCTGCCTTCTTCTTTCCCATCCTGCCCCTCTTCTTCCTCGGTCCCTTTTGCCCCCGCTCTCCCCCGCTTCCGCCTTCTCTTCTCCTGGTTCCCGCCGTCTCGCGCGCAGCCATCGGTGCGCCAGGGAGGCGGCCTCCCTGAGCCTGCGGTACTTGTCCTTCCGGCTTTGCCACTGGCCACAGCGACACGTTCAGACGCGGTTGGCCCAGATCTGCCCAGCACACCTGCTGAAGTGGGCTGCACGATGCATCCCGAGGGCGGATTTCCTGAAACAAAGTGCAGGCTTTTCTAGCCTCTGAGCGCTGCTCGGGCCTCGTTCACAAGGGCCCTGGGGTGTGCGTTCGCTGCATTCGCTTGGTTCTGCAGAAACCGGTTTTGCAAGAATTCGGAGAAAATCTGTCAAACCACCCTTATCCTCGGAGCTTATGTTTGTTCCTAAGCGTATTCTTGAAGGGATCAAAATAAGGTTTTCATAAGCTCTTTCCAAGTTCTTTGTTGAGAATGCAAAGCAATATTCTAAGACTCTTTATTTCCCAAATCTGGAGGGGAAATGCAAAGACTATTTCGAAATAAGAATGTGCATATATATTTGTCTGAGAGTATATATATATATATATATGTATATATATATATGCATACGTATATACACAATGTCAATACAGTAACTCCATACATGTCCTTCCTTCAAAATATACTTTATATATTTAAACTGTATCTGACTGTGAAGCTATACCATGTGCATATACATACAAATCCTCTAAAGCCTGTGGTTGTATATAAATACCTGGTGATAGAAGAAGACTGCTTAGGATGATATCACGGACCATGGTTAGGGATGAAAGAATGAGGAATTTGGGGTTTCTGATTTTATTTAAAGATACTATGCCACTTCTTGCTTTAAGCTTAAATTAAGTTTAAGCGCTTTCATATAAAAAGAAATCTTAAGTAGCTCTCACAAGTAAGTGTAAAAGGAAATGAGCCCTAGCTCAAAGAATCCTTTGATAACAGGGAAAAGAAGGCAGCCGTGGCAAAAGCAAAGCTCAGAATTCGGAAGTTTGGCATTCTGGTCATGAATGGACTCAGTGCCCATGTCACTGTGTCTCTTCTGCTTTCTGCCACATGTCCAGGGGCTGAAGACAGCCTGGTGGCCTTGAGAACCACACGCCACCACCCTCATCAAACCCGAACACGTGTGAACAGCCATCTTTGGTTGCCTTTGGGGGAGGGGTTGGAATTGGCGTCTTGAATTAAAAAAAAAAAAAATGGCTCGTGAACATCATGTGCAAAATGTCTCTCTGCTCTTTCCAAAGAAAAACTCAACAGTAGAGTCATTGTGAAGTGTTGCTTTAAAAATAAGCCCTCCCCCGACCCCTCAAAAGACCCTCTGATTTCACACTCAGTGTGAGAAGAGTCATTAGAGTACACACAGCAATTTTAGATGAAAGGTACCACAGCTAACCCCTAACAACTGATTTTAATTAATTTACAATATTTACTCCATGGTGGAAGTCAGGAAGATATTAGAAGGTAATGCACCCTGACGATATACCTGCCTCCAAAATCATAGTGTGGAGACTTATGTGCAGGAATTCCTTATCTTTAAAGGCAGAATGTTTTGAAGTTTGAAGAATAAGAAGTTTAAACAGAACTTCAACTCGATACACACCTATACATAAAATGCAACAAAAATTCCCTAGTCTTGTTCATGGAGAACAGATAGTAGATTTTCTTTTAGTGTCAGGAAAAAAAGGCATGCAGTACAAACAGCAAGAACAAGAAAGACAGAGAATCTATGTTGTAGGGGGAGGCCACTACTTCAGCACATAGTAACATGTGTTTCAAAATCCCTGCTATGTCTGATAGACTTTTGGTGACAAATAGAGGGGAAGAAATACCAAACAGAAGTGGTCTTAATTAGCAGTAGACCCCTGAGCTTGCTGTGTCGTGACTGACGAAACAGTGACAGACAAACTATTGACTACTGTAGCTTTATAGTTAGTTTTTAAATAAAATAGGGTGGGTCCACCAACTTCGTTATTCTTCTAAGGATTGGCTGCTCTCTTTCCTCTGCATTTCTATGTAAATATTGGAATCAACTTGTCTCTTTCTACTGAACAGCCTATGAGGCTTTTAATCGGAAGCGTATTGAGGCTATAGATCAATTTGATGAGAACTGACATCTTAACAATATTGAATCTTCCAAGCCATAATCGTAGCATATCTCTCCGTTTATTTCTACCTTTTAAAGTTTTTCTCAGCAATATAGTTCTCAATCTAGGTTTGCACATCTTTAGCTAAATCACTTCCCCAGTATTTTATCCTGCTGTAATTATATAAAAATACAATTGATTTTTATATTAATCTTGCACTATGTAACACTGTTAAATGTCTTTATTAGTCTGGGCAGTTGTAGATTCCTGAGCATTTTCCACATAAACTGTAATGAAATTTCTGAAAAAGGAGACGTTTACTTCCTTTTTAAAATCTTTATAGCCTTTATTTACCTTTTTCATTTTTTTAAAAAGATTTTATTTATTTGACAGAGAGAGAGAGAGAGAGCACAAATAGGCAGAGAGGGAGGCAGAGGGAGAGGGAAAACAGACTCTCCGCTGAGCAGGGAGCCGGACGTGGGGCTTGGGGCTCGATCCCAGGAACCTGGGGATCATGACCTTAGCCGAAGGCAGCCGCTTCACCGACTGAGCACCCAGCCACCCCAACCTTTTTCGTTTTATTGCACTTGCTGTAGTATCCAGTACAATGTTGAATATCACTGGTTAGGGCAGACACCCTTGCCTTGTTCCTGATCTTGGGGGAAAGTGTTCAATATCTCACAATAAAGTATGATGTAGTTTTCCATAGATGCTCTTCATTAGGTTGATAGAATTGCTTTCAATTCCTAATTTATTGAGAGTATTATGTCATTGAATGGATGTTGAATTTTATAAAATACCCTTTCTGCCTTTAATGAAGTGATTGTATGGCTTGGCTCCTTTTCACTCTTCATGTGGCAAATTATATTGGTTGATGAATTTTGAGTGTTAAACTAACCTTATATTCCTGGTCATGATATATTATGCTTCTTACATGTTGCTGGACTTGATTTGCTAACATTTAGTTAAAGACTTTCATGTCTGTCTTCGTGAGGGATACTCATTTGTGATTTTCTTTTCTTAGGCTGTATCTGCTTCATCAAATTTTGTTATCAGATTTATGCCAGATTCATACCATGAGTTGGGAAAACATTTCCCCCTCCTCTGTTTTCTGAAAGAGTTGCATAGAATTGGCAGTATTTTTTCTTCTTTCAATGTATTGTAAAACCCCTCTGGGTCTGGTGTTTTCTTTTGGGGAAGAAGTTTCATTTCAATTCAGTTTCTTTAATAGGTATAAGATTAATAAGATTTTCCATTTTACCGCGTGTCCATTTTGATGTGTTTTTCTACAAATTTGTGCCTTCCAACTAACTTGTCAAAATCATTGGCATAAAACTATTTATAGTAGTACCTTATTTCTCTGATGCCTGCAGGATATGTTATATCCTGATATAGGCGAATCATATTTTCTCTTTCTTTAATCAGTGCTGCCAAGATTTTGTCGATTTTATTAATAAGTTCAAAGAATCCACTTTTGTCTTTGTTAAATACCTATTATTTATTTGCTTTCTACTTCATTGTTTAGTGCTTTTATCTTTATTTTTCCTTCCTTCTATTACCTTCGGGTTTAATTTGCTCTTTTTTTGTTCTAGCTACCTGGGGTGTATACTTAGATCATTGATTCTAAACTTTTCTTTTTTATAAACATTGAACCCTACAAATTTTCCTCTAAGCAGTGTTTTCGTTGCATCTCACAAATTTGGATATATTGAGCTTTCTTTTTCTTTCAATTCAAATGGTTTTCTAATTTTTCTTGCGACTGCTTCTTTTACTTGTGGATTATGTAGCAGTGTGTTGTTTACTTTTCAAATATTGGAGGCTTTTTAAAAGACCTGAGTTTTTTTCTCTTGTTGTTCTATCTGTCACTTGAAAGGAGGTATACAAATCTGCAACTATAAGCATGAATTAGTCTTTTTCTTCTTTAGTCCTGGTGGTTTTTCTTCATTTACTTAAAGCTCTGTTATTAACTACATACACATTTATTACTGATATGTCATCCTGATGACTTGCCCTTTTGTCATCATGAAGTGTTCCTATTTGTCTCTGGCAACATTCATTGGCTGTCGTACCTGACTTTAATACAGCCCTGCCCACTTTTTTATGTTGAGTATTTGCATGACGTATCTTTTCCATCTTTTTACATTTAGCCTACTTGTGTTTTTATACTTAAGGTCCATCTCTTTTGTACAGCGTATAACTAGTTCTTTATTTTTTAACCCTTCTTGACACTCTGCCTTTTAATTGGAGTGCTTGGTCCCTTTATATTTAATACAATTATTGGCATTGTTCAGATTAGGTCTACTATCTAGCTATTTGTTTTCTATGTGCTCCCTATGTTTTAGATACTTTCTCGTGCCTTTATTGCCTTCTTTTGATACTAACAGAATCATTACTAATAACGCCAAATATTTTTTCACCTCAAATATTTTCAGGATTTAAATCCAGTGTTTCTTCTGTGTACGTGTGCACTTGAGACAGCACATAAATCAAAATTATGTTAACCATATGTAGATAACATAAGTTTCAATGTTAAAGGGCAGTCATAGTAATAGAATAACTATTATTTAGATTTTAACCAGATTGAAATTATCTAGATTCCAATAAGATATGATTTCTTCTCTCAAGTATCTGATCTTAAAAGGTTGCTTGGTTGGTTGGTTGGAAACATTTTCAGTGTCATAGATCTGAGCATCATATGCTTGGATTTGATGCTTTTTTCTTGTAAAAGCAAAGTAATTGTTTTTGAGATTAGATCTCAATTTTTATTCCTGTACACTTACATTTCCTCATGTTCCTGCCATGTGTAAAGCATGTAATTTAAATATTTAAAAATCGGGTGTCAAGTTTGCATTCAAATCTGTACTCTACCCTCATAACAAATATACACTAGGCTAATTGTATTACATTATGTTAAATGTAAAATATAAGATTTTTGAAAACCTTTGGAAACACCTTGAGTCTCTAAAGTGTCATTTCTAGAAATAAAAGAATTCCCACTGTACAATCTATTTTGATTATTTTAAAGAGTTCATGTCCAAGTTCTACAATATTTAGAGCAAGTTGTATCTTGAAATTAGTAGCTTGAAATGAACAGTTGAGTGATTTAGCAAAAAGTCTGTTGTTTTATTAATAATCAGTACCTTTTCACAAGCTGGGTTGGGGTAGCATCTGGATAAGGCCTCATTATGAGCCTCACTAACAGGAGCTCCACTTGCAAACTTTAGAAGTTAAACACTCGGTTTTTAAATGGAAATTACCTTTTTTTCCTTTTCAGAAAGTCACAGGATGACCTATGTTTGGATGGACACAATGATTGCTTTAATTTTTTTTCCAGTTTATTTTCCCTTTCTACTCATGACTTCAGGAAGGATTAGCATTCAGTAGCTAAGGTTTAAGAATGTACTGTTGATCCGCCCAGGCAGACGTGGTTTTGGAATTTAATTTGGTCAGCCTCTGGTTCAGCCAGACAAAGAGAGAGGAAGGTGATAGCATGCCCAGTGCTTGTTGTTGTTGGAAACGTGACCCTCTGCTTTTGAAGCGTTCCCAGTGTGTGTGCAGCAGCAAGGCCCTATGACACAGGAGAGCAGTCAGCGAGGACAGTGAGTGAACACGGATGACAGAAGTGTCTGTGCCACTCATTCATTAGGGACTCACAAAGGGGCATAGAAATTCTGGGCTTTTGTGGGGATTGAGAGCTTCATATCAAATGTCTGTCGGGTAATTTAATTACATGGGCATGGTAGGAATGACACAGTGGTTACATTAATAAACTGAAGCATTAAAGAATAATAGCCCAGTTATTGCTGAATTATGGGAAACACGCCGCCTATTCATTCCTGGTGATATTAGAAGGGAGAAGGAGGGGGCTTCCTACCTTGCGCTCGCAATGCATAAAGAAACAGTTTCTTGCCTCTCCAGACCTGTGGAAAACCTGGTACAGGGGAAGGTCCAAAATCGCACCCAATAGCATAAATCTTACTTTGTTTGAGATGCTTAAAATATCATAAGCTAAGTCTGTTTTTATGGTGCTAAATAAAACTGACTCGGGCCAGACACGATAATGAGCATGTCCTGCACGAGCATCTCCCTACAGCCTTTCCAGCAGATCACAGGCCTGATAATTCCCATCCGTTGTCCTGGGCCTCTTGCTAATAGAATCCACTTTATATCATCAGAGGCTACTAGGTTGGTAGCTTAAAAGAAGTAGCCTATTACTTAATAGAAACTGAAGTAATTTTTCATCCTCACTCATCCCTTCTGGCCGACCGGAAGCAAACGCCATTTTCCCTTCTGTAGGAGCCGGGGGGAAAGGAACACACGTTTTATTTCATATCATTTTGCAAGAAGCGTTTATTGAACTGTGCCAACACTGTTCCAAGAACCGTGATGTGGAAGTCGAGGGAGAGATGGATAAGATGCGGTCCTTGATTTCAGATTTCAATAGAGGAATCCATAGCCTAGAAGCCGGCCGTCTACTCTCATTTAACCCATGATTTCTCTGCCTACCTCTCATGGTCATCATTCTGTGGCCCGAGTTTCTCCCTGGGTTAAAATATAGATAGATAGATAAATGGCTTTTAAAGATCCATTGCACCTCTAAAATTCTTCGAGCCCCTAAATTCTGAAAAAATTTATTTCGAGGAGACAATAAACATTTCACGCACACAGAAACTAATTACAATATACAGAGAATGGTCCAAGGAGTCACTGTTCAGTAATACGAATTATATTTCTTGCTTTGGGGTTTTAGGAGAAACTGAGAATTCAAACGTGCACAAGTGGAATACTAGAATTTGAGGGAGATGGTGGCTCATTTCCTTCTACAAACTACACAAAACGAGAAACTGGCAACTAAACTAGACTAAACTAGAGAGCAAACTAGAGTGGTCTGATTTCTCAGACCAAACACAAAGTTGAAGAGTCCGTGCTAACATGCGAGCAAGCAGCCCATTTCCCAGGGGAGGGGTACCCCGGGACGTCCCCTCCACGATGATTCCTTAAAGCGGTGCTTCTCACGTTGAGCACGCAAAAGAATCACGTGGAAGGCGTGGTAAAACAGATTGCTGAGTCCCCGCCTCGGAGTTCTGACTCAGAAGGACTGAGATGGAGCCTGAGAATTGGCATTTCTATCAATCTCCACCCACCCACCCCCACCCATGCTGCTACTGCTGCTGGTCCAGGGACCACACTTTGAGAACGCCTGCTTTAAACACAATGGCGATGCTCTCGCATCTTCAAAGGAGTTGCAAAATCCCCTCTGCTTCAGCAGAATTAAGACAGATTTTCGCTGAATGTGGATCTCCACATGGCTCTGATGAGCCAGTCCTTCATAACTCAAAAGGCAGAGTTTAAAAATACTAACGATGAAATAGAAACAGCATGAATCCTTGTTCTGCCACATAACAGAGACGTTACATAAATGGAGATTTGATTGCAGACTCAGTTCTTTGCTCCGGCTCTTCTGAGCATTCCACTGGGATCAAGAAAGTGGTTGTGGAACATTCGCTAATTGTATCCCTTCCCAGTCCTACTTTGTCATGTGCTACAAGCACAAAAGAGGAATCCAGCCACTGCCTACTGGTTCCCGTGGAGCCACAAGCTTCAGAAAGGCTTCAGTCAGCAGTTCCTGGCTCCTTGGCCCACGCGAACCACAGTTTGGCCACCACAAATGTGGGTCAGCGAGTTGCCAGAATGCCGAAGTAGAGCGGTGGTTATAAGGACCAGAAGGCACAAGTTGGAAACATGTGATGCCGGCACAGTTCTTAAGATGGGAAATGAAGGCAGAGGTCAACTCTGCTGTTCTTGGATTGGGTTCTGTTATGCCAGCCCTTTCTAAAACCAACTGCCACTTACACAATTTTATTTTTCTCTCATAAATTCTGCCAGACGGTGGTTTCAACCAACCAGACTTGGCTGTTGAAGTTTAGTCAAATGCATCTTTATTCCTCTGTTCTTAGAGAAAGAACACTCAACTAAACTTTATATTACAGACTTCGATCTTAACCTGAGTCATAAAACCCATAGTGTTAGAAATGCCTCCTTGCCGGTTTTAATTTTGTCACAAAGCTCAAGTAAATAATTTGATGTAAATATTTACTGGTTTCCCCTCGCGGGGAATTAGATTCATAGCTTCTCAAAATAATACAAGATTTGTATTATTGACTTGTAAGAAATGGCAAGTGTTGCTTAACTGATATCCAAAGAGTATCTCCTTGCTGGTTCCGGTTTAAATATGTAGTGAGAAATCAGGCTTAGATAAGACCAGGCTAAAAAAAAAAAAAAAAAAAAAAAAAAAAAAAAAAAATTCAAAACATGTAATTTATCGTATATCTTGCTTACATAGCTTTATCTACAATCAGAGACTTAAAAACACATAGTGGCTTTTTTTTTTTTAACTTCTACCTCGTTCCATTAAGAATTAAAGAGGCACAGGGCTCCTGGGTGGGGCAGTCTGTTGAGCTTCCGACTCTTGGTTTCAGCTCAGGTCGTGAGATTGAGCCCTGCGTCGGGCTCCGTGCTCAGCGTGGAGTCCGCTTGAGATTCTGTTTCCCTCTGACCCTTCCGCTCATTCTCTCTGTCTCTCTCAAATGAATAAATAAATCTTAAAAAGAATTAAGGAGGCGAAGTCCTAGAAATACAGAACATATTCAGAGTCACTGTGAGGTGGGGCTGGGCTGGCTCAGTCAGTGGAGTGTGTGACTCTTAATCTCAGGGTCATGAGCTCGAGCCCCACGTTGGGTGTGGAGATTACTTTCAAAAAAAGGAGTAACTATGAGACAGTGCAGGAAAGAAAAAAATCTTTGAGTTTGGCTGTATTACATCTTTGGTGCAATACGTGCTTTTTCTGAGGATATTGACCCTAAGCGTGGCGTGTGGTGATGTCCATTAATGTAGGAAGGTTTTTTTTAAAATAACTCTTCTTTTAATACTGAATATTTAACATGGCCAATATAACTTAAAAACAATTTTTAAAAAAATAGCTACATGCAGCTTTGTCCCTGCATTTATAATTATTTACATTTATAATTTTTACATCAAATCGTAGAGAATATATTTATACACTTGTAATTTTTACATCAGATCTTAGCGAATACTATCGTATTCTCTTTGCTTTCCTCAAAACCAAATCTCTCTTAAGCAGTGCGCTTGCTGGGAAGGCTCTTGTGGAGGTCAGGAGAGACACAATCTGGACCTCTGGGTACAACGACTTTTATTCGTCGAGCTTCTTCAGGGCCCTGAAGTGTACACAGTTGGATGGCTAGATAGGGGTTTGGCACCCTCAGTGTCATGGCGACATCTCCCTCGGAGGAAAAAGAGCGCTGCTTATTGTATAGTGAGATGATAGGATTGACCCACCTTGGCGGGGTGGGGGGAGGGCGGCCTTCCCTGAATCGTTTACTCAGTGCCACAGCTTCTGAGCTCACCGCCATGAGCTCACCAAACCTAAGGGAGCAACCCCCTTAGCAAAGAAAGCCCCCCACTGGTTTCCTCTGGCATCTCCAGGCTTGCTGAGTGGCACACTAATGGAGCCCGTCCCCTGATTTTTTTTTTTTTTAACAGAAGACCACCCTTTATGAGTAAAAGGGCATAGGAATCCTATGATTAAAACTCCAGAGTCATGGGGCGCCTGGGTGGCTCAGTTGGTTAAGCGACTGCCTTCGGCTCAGGTCATGATCCTGGAGTCCCGGGATCGAGTCCCACATCGGGCTCCCTGCTCAGCAGGGTGTCTGCTTCTCCCTCTGACCCTCTTCCCTCTCGTGCTCTCTATCTCTCATTCTCTCTGTCTCTCGAATAAATAAAAATAAAATCTTTAAAAAAAAAAAAAAAACTCCAGAGTCAGCTAAGGTGACTAGGAGAAACAGCCAAACCACAAAGTGGACCAGATAGCAAAAAGGAAAAGCTCCTCTATTTATTTTCTTTGTTTTTGTATTTTCCTGCAGAGAAATAAGTCCTGAGGAATCTATTTGAAAGTCCCAGCTCAAATGACACCCCATTCATGAGGCATTTCAGGTTTTCCCAGCTGGAAATGATCTTCCCATCGTCCTCTGAACTACAGAGCACCCAGGCCTCTTGTAGCGCATTACTCTATTCGGCTGATTGTTAATCATTGTCCTCGCACGTGTCTCATCGCCTTCCTTAGACTATGAGCTCCTTCAGCATCAGCATCGTACCTCAGACAGCTCTGTGTTTCCTGGGAAGGCCAGCATCTTACTCTTAACAGTGCTCAGAACCACCCGCCGAATAAACATATGTACGGGCCAGGCTTACGTAATTTACGGAGCCTGGTGCAAAATGAAAACGTGGGGCCCTTTGTTTCGAAGTTACTAAGAATTTCAAGATGGCAACAGCAGGGCATGAAGCCGGGCTCGGGGCCCTTCTGAGCCTGGGTTCTCGTGAGACTACATGCTTGTACACCCATGAGGCCTGCCTCACCCGTGTGTCAGTAAACGAATGAATCCATCCGTTGTTTACTTAACCAACCAAAGCCATGGTTTCTGTTGTCTAATCAAGACTTGGGGTTAAAAACAAGCAACAACAAAAAGACAAAACAAACAAACAAACAAAACCACACCAGCCAGGGGGCGCCTGTCTGGCTCGGTTGGGAAGGCATATGACTCTTGATCTCAGGGTTGTTAGTTCGAGCCCCACAGTGGGTATACAGATTACTTAAATAAATGAGACTTAAGAAAAAAATAAAACACGTAATAAAAAATAAATAAATAAACACACACACACACACACACACACACACACACTACTAGCCAGGAGCCAAGTTTTTTGACTACTTGAGACAATTATATTTTGTCTCTTCTAGTCATTACTTTTATTTAAATAGATGTTTCCTTAATATCTCATAGGTTGGTAGATACCATTGAAGATGATCCAGCTTTTTACCAAAAGCTCTATCAGCACAGACTGCATGTTGACAGTCTCCTTTTACTGCCCCTTGGTTATTTTTAGCTGGCTTAAGTTGTAGGTAGTTTAAATATTTCAACCGTGGATCCAGAACTGCTAAATGAGGTAAAGAAACCACACCTTTTAAAGAAATACCGTCTTCCTGAACTTTCTCAAATGATTTTTTCCAACTAATTTTTGACCTTACGATTTCTAAGAAGCCTGAGGATGCCAGTGTGATGTGTGCTTTCTGTGACAAATTCCTTTTATGATTTTAATAGCGCAGTAACGGAGGGTGGCATCCCTCATTCTTGAGTGAGGCTTGTTTATGCAAGTCTGAGAGAGGGGAGCTCTACGAAAGGAACACAGGAGAGCAAAGTCCGCCCTGGAAAAATTCAGCCACTAGAAATGTGGTCTTGTCCAGATAGTGAGAAAATAATTGTCTCCAGGTTTGATGAAGGGTTTATGGCACTAACATTTTAGGATGAAATACAGCTGGTTTCAAATTCCACTGTCAACTCAGAATCAAGCTAATTTCATGTGGTTTGGGGTTTTGCAACTACTTTTTTGCAGAGTACTTCTCAGGACTTTTTGTTCCAGAAACACCCTTGAGCCAAAAATAAAAAAATAAAATGAAATTTTACTTCAGCCGCAGCAGGAACCTTACTGGGCAGCATTACTGAGTTGCCCCAGCAGAGGGCACCATTACACCTCCTTCCGTTCCTGAGGTCCCCCATAACTTCAGCAAACCCCTCAAAGAGGTTCTTTAGATCCTCAACCTGGACACACAATCTCTCTGATAAGGGAGTGGGGGAAACCAGCAAGAAAAAGACAGTGATACTTTCCAGAGGCAACAGCTTCTGCAGTTCTAACGGGCTCTTGGTGTCAGAGGTTGCTGAGGAGTTTCTCCTTGGGAAACTTAATTCGAAGACAGGATTTGGGCTGGGTTTCTGACCGCCTAGCCTCCCTTTGTTCCTGTCTACTTCCTGAGCTAGATCTCCAATCATCTCAGAAGTTCCTTTTCTACTTAAATAAAGACATAATTGATTAAAACTAGCATGATAATAAAAATTTCAGTTTTCCTCTTGAGGGCTAATATTCATTAACCCTGCAGCTCCAAGAACACCAAGGTATTTTTGCTGCTTTCGGGGGGCCCCTTTGGTAGGGGGAGAACAATCGACTTAATCCTTAATTCCTGTTTGTCTTAGATTTTTGTGTTCCCCTATTGGAATTGTCATTTGTGTCCTATTTAAAGACTTTATCATCTCCAACTGGTTAATAATAAATAAGGGGTCAGCTTTGCTAACTACCCAGATCATATCATCCAAACTTAAAGGGATGGAGAATTCAAATTCACATGCATGTATATAATTTGCTTTCTTTTTTAAAAATATAATTTGCTTTCCATTTGTAATAAGAACATGTACTTCAGTGGGTTAAGCCAGGGGGGCAGATCCTTTTACATGGCAAAAGAAAACATGAGCACTACAAGGGGCTTTTGAGAAATGTACACCCCTGTCTCCCAACTCTGCACGAGAAGCATCATCTATGATGTGATTTTTTTATGCAGCAATTTGCTTATTTTTAAAATTATACTTGGCCTAGGATAACATCAAAAGGTTTCTTCTAACCACACGTTTACTCAGACTTATAAGGAGATGGCCAAGGAACTATGTGGGTGGCAATTTGGAAATATTTCTGTGCACAATCCTCCAAGTAGCCAGCCTGTATTCTAAAAGAAAGTATTCTGTTTTGAGTGCAAAACTGTTGATTTGGCCTTAATTTTCAGAAAGGGTGTTTTTAGATTTAATCTCCTTTGCCCAAGAAAACAACTGTTGTCCTTGCCAGCGCCGTACGTTAAGGAAGTTTGTGGTCCCCACGAGCCTTACGTTGTGTAGTTGAACTTTGGGTGAGGGGAAATTTGATCCTGTGTTTGGGGCACAGAATGACCATGGAAAATATTTGTTGATTGACGATGCTGTTGGAACATTGATGAAGAACCTCTCTCTTTAGATCTGATAAGCCAGAAACTCGCAAAATTATGCTTTATATGAATTTGTTTGAGTTAGAGACATGTAAACCTGTTAACAGCTGTTACTGCCCAGCCCTGTGGACGTGGTATTGGACCAATGACTCCTGAATTCACCCTACAGAAAGCTGTCCTACAGTTCTGACCCCAGAGGAATTTACCTATTCACGCGCACACGTGTGGAGGGAAAACATCCCGTTTAACTCAAGCACCCCTCGTCACGCCTAACTTCGTTTTGGAGAAAAGGCCAACTTTCTAATGCACTCCGATGAGATTATTCTTTTAAAACTTGCGATAGATACAGCCCTCGAAAGAGAATATTATGTCTTGATTAGAACAAAATTAGAATAATAAACACTGTTTTGAAATCGTCATGTTTTAATGATAGAATTTTGTTTGATTTAAACAAAGCTTGGCATTCTCTGTGTTATCGCTAATTGCTTTGGTAATTATTTTTTTTCCCCTTTGTCTGATGATATTGTTCCCTTATGTTAACATCTTGGCAGGCTCCTTGGATGTAAAATCTTTTCAAGCCCTACCAGACATGGCCTCATTTCCATTCCCTTTTCATTATGTTTGGAGCAGTATAAACGAGGCTGTTGGCCTGTTACATGTGACTGACTTTTATCCGTGGCTATCTGGAAGCATGAGCTACACTTAAATAAGCAATAGCACGAATACGGCGGAAACAAAACCATGTTAGAGTGTTCCAGATCTGATTAGCAAAAATCCATCGCTCACAGATTTTTCAAGTGGGTGCGCTGGTTCCACACAAGATCAGCAACCGTCAAAGATGAACGTGTGGTTCTTCCTAACGAAGAACAATTCCTGACTTGGACACGAAGGCCCTATGAGCTGTATAGATTTCCAGCTCAACAGCCACGTGACTTCGGGCTCCCTTGGAAGTGAGCGTCTTCCGGACCCTCTCCCATTCAACTTGACCCCGGGCTCGCTTTAGGCTGCGCTCCAGAAAGGCATTCCTCTTCCCTGGGCCTGGGCTGCCGGCCTGCGGATGAATGTTGCCACTTGTTTGCGTGCCCAAGCTCGGGCACAGAAGGAGCCTGTCCCTTGCCCTTTAATTGTATTTTCATTTTCTTTTAAGAGTAGTCCTTTCAAAATGCAAAGAGAAAGCATCTTGCTATGGAGTGTGTGAGACCGATCACTGCCAACGCACAGGATTCCAAGTGCTCTGAGTCCAGCGGTGCCCCTGGGAAGAAGAAATGATTAAACTAGGGCCCTGTTATAATAGTCACTGCAAACAGGGTGTTTTCTCTCCTCGGCATTCTGGAGCCCATTGTCACAAGGCATGAAAGCACCAACGTGAAGGGTGACTTTTTTCCAAAGCTTTCCATTGAGATGAATGCAGGGGAGATAGGAAGGGTTAACATGACAAGACTGAGCCTGCCCAGGGACCATCAGGAGCGGGTACCCTGCGGCCCCCTGGCCTGAACTAAACGGTTAGTAAGGGTACCCCCCCCCTTACTAAACACCTCGGCTCTCAAGACCTTTGAACCATCTCAACTAGTGGGCTTTAAGTTTGCATCGCCATGAGAATCATGGGCCGCACTGAAAATGAGATTCTAAGTAGAAATCCCAACCCAGATTTTATATTTTTAATGTAAATGGTTGCATTAAGGGACTCTCTCGATTTGTTCTTGAATTACACAGACCTAAAACTTCTTTAAGAAATTCTCTCCCTGTCTCTCTCTCACTCTGCTTATTTTCTAGCTAACGCAATGGTTTGTTTGGTTTGGTTTTAGTGTAGTTGACATACAATGTTACGTTAGTTTCAGGTGAACAACTCTATATGTCACGCTATGCTCACAAGCGTCGCTACCATCTGTCACCATACAACACTATTACAGTATCATTGACTACGTTCCCTGTGTTGTCACCTTCCAGCCCCGTGACTTCTTCATTCCATTCCAACTGGAAGCCTGTATCTCTCATTCCCCTTCACCCATTTTGCCCATCCCCCACCCACCTCCCCAGCAATGGTTTTGAACTTGGGCATATTATCAGCATCACCTGGAAAACTTGGTAAAGCCCAATAAGCCCATGGTCAGAATTTCTGATTCAGTTAGGTATGGGGTGGGGCCTCATAATTTGCATTTCTAACAAGTTGCCAAGTAATGCAGATGCTGCTGATCCAAGGACCACACTTGGAGAACCACTGAGCTACAGTCTCATCATAAGACAGTCTCTTGTTCTTTCAAGTTTTTGTGGAAGAACGTGGCTGGTCTGAAGGAGCTCATTTCAGTGGGAATCTTCCTTATCCTTCCTCCGATAGTGAGAATGAGCTTACAAAGGAAGGCAGTCAAAGCTTTCATGACTTTTTCTAGAACCCAAAGATGTATCCAGTGGTTCCTTAAAGAGAAAAGATACATTTCTCATTGATCCTCTTCATAGTTTCTTTCCTCAACTAGTATCCTTTATTTTTTTAATTTATTTTTTTATTTTTAAAGATTTTATTTATTTATTTGACAGAGAGAGACACAGCGAGAGAGGGAACACAAGCGGGGGGAGCGGGAGAGGGAGAAGCAGGCTTCCCGCCGAGCAGGGAGCCCGATGTGGGGCTCGATCCCAGGACCCTGGGATCCTGACCTGAGCCGAAGGCAGTCGCTTAACCAACTGAGCCACCCAGGCGCCCCCATGGCCAGAATTCCTAACCTCCTAAAATTGTATATGGATCAACATGGCTGGGAGTGTTTTAATCATGTTTCACATATGTACACCTAAATGTGTTTCATTAGTTTATAATCATGGGACTGGTTTGTTTGACTTTCACAGTCACAGGAAAAGCCCCAACATTACAGGGGCTTCAAGGAGGTTCCTTAACGATCTGAAACTTGTTAGACCATTCTGGGGCGAAGGTGAGGTCAGAAGTGGCTCTCACTAATTTAAAAGCTATCTAGGGGCTTTCTACTTAAAACAATTGAGAAAACCCTCATTAATTGACTGTCACTTTCCTTGACAAGAAGACTGTTGTTCATCCTGGCTTTGAAGAGCCTCATGAAAATCGCTTGTTAATAGAATAGAGAGTCTGATGGAAGGCGGAAAGGGCACCACCCCATGCGCTCTTGTCTCTGCACTGCTTCGGACCTGGGGTTAAGGGGTGGGGAGGTGTAGCGGAGACACCATAGCACCATCACTGAGGAGGGCCACCAGGAAGAGCTACTTAATGAATTCGACAGTCAGCCTGGAGATGGGACATGGCTGGTTTCTGTCTCTCGGGGTTATGGTGACAATATTTCCAGAACAAAGTCAACGAGCATGGTCTGACACAAGAATTTGTGTTCCTTCCAGATGTGAAAAGCATCTGGGAAAGGGAGATTGGAAGTCAACATGTTAGAATTTTCCATGATACTTACGTGGATTACATAAGAGGCCAAAAGAAGAGAACGTCCAGAATCATTAGTCTCCCACACATGCTGGCTAATGTGATCAGAGACTTTGTGTCCAATGCCTGAATGTGGTAGGTTACAGATCAATGTTTGTCAGAGGGAGGAAGGAAGCAAGGCAGTTGGGAAATGTACCCTCCCGTCTCCTCCAAAGTAGGGAATGGCCTGGCTGGAAACTCTTAAAACAAATTAATAACTCTCATATGGTTGGTGGGATTGCAAATAAATATAAGTTTTAAGGGAAGTACTTCATCATCTGCATTAAAACCTCCGCAGAAAATTATGTCCTGTTCACAATCAATCCTACTTCTGGGAATTTATCCTCAGGAAGTCACTGGGCAAATCTGCTAACACGACTATCAGATGATTTCGATAACAATCTACATTTGAGCCAAAATGTGGTAAACGATCTAAAGGACCAACAAAAGCGGACTGATTGAAATAATGTATGGTACATTTGTACAATGGAATATTATATAGCAGTTAAAATATCAAAAGGGCAGATTATAATGTGATGTATATCAAATAATCCCACTTAAAATATATATTATATTAACATAGGAAAAACTTGTGCAACAAATTGCTACCAGTGGCTGACTTGGGAAGGTAGGCTAGCTCATAAGTTGTTTTGATTTACTTCCCTGGATTTTCTAATAGTTCGACAATGACCATGAACTACTTGAGTAATTTTTTAAAAAGAAAAAGTATTTTAAAAATAATTCAGTCGTTGGGTGCCTGGCTGGCTCAGTTGGTAGAACGTGCCACTCTCGATCTCAGGATCATGAGTTCGAGCCCTGTGTTGGGCATAGGGTTTACTTAAAAAAGAAAAAGTTAAAAAAAATAATTCGGGGAAGTCTGGCTGGCTCAGTCAGTGAAGCATGCAACCCTTGATCTTGGGGTCATGAGTTCAAGACCCACATTGGACATACAGCTTACTTTATTTTTTTTAAAGATTTTATTTATTCATTTGAGACACAAAGATACAGAGAGAGAGAGAGAGAGAGAGAGAGCATGAGCAGGGAGAGAGGCAGAGGGAGAAGCAGGCTCCCTGCGGAGCAATGAGCCCGATGCGGGGCTCCATCCCAGGACCCTGGGATCATGACCTGAGCCGAAGGCAGACGCTTAACCATATGAGCCACCCAGGCGCCCCTACAGCTTACTTTAAAAATAATAATAATAATTCAATCATGAGGTATCCACCTCATCCACTTATCCTGATCGCTACCTGGTTTATATAGTAAGAGCCTTTTCTCAAGAGTTATTCTAAAGGGGGCGCCTGGGTGGCTCAGTCGTTAAGCGTCTGCCTTCGGCTCAGGTCATGATCCCAGGGTCCTGGGATCGAGCCCCGCATCGGGCTCCCTGCTCAGCGGGAAGCCTGCCTCTCCCTCTCCCACTCCCCCTGCTTGTGTTCCCTCTCTCGCTGTGTCTCTCTCTGTCAAATGAATAAATAAAATCTTTAAAAAAAAAAAAAGAGTTATTCTAAGGGACCCAGGCATTTTTAGATAGATTGTTTCACTATACACAGGTTTTGGTTGCAAAGACATAATTGTTGCCCAATAACTAATGTACTCATTAATTTATATAACTTATTAATTACATGATTATGTAATTTTGTAACTTATTAACTAATACAATACAGTATAATCTTATCACTCTAGAAAGAGTAAAAAGTTGGCTGCTTCTTAGTTTAGTGCAACTTCTGGGCAAATAAACTCTGTGGATGCATAAAATTGGTCCTGCAGGGCGCCTGGGTGGCTCAGATGGTTAAGCGTCTGCCTTCGGCTCAGGTCATGATCCCAGGGTCCTGGGATCGAGTCCCGCATCGAGCTCCCTGCTCCTTGGGAGCCTGCTTCTCCCTCTGCTTCTCTCTCTCTCTCTCTCTCCCTCTCTCTCTCCCTCTGTCTCTCTCATGAATAAATAAAGAAAGAAAAATCTATAAAAAAAATTGGTCCTACATTTCTATAAAGACAAATGGTAGGTTGCCTCATTCTTCTAAAGTACAGAGCGGAGAGCACTAGCCCCAGGAGCTACCTAAACCCTTCACTGGCATACAGCTTTGGCTGCCTCCCAACCACCTCATCAGTGAACCCCACCTGAATTTCCTGCCCTAGGAATTCTCTCCTTGCCAGCAACGAGTTCCCACACCTGTAATAACAATTGAGCATGAACGTTGGACCGCCAGGTAGCTTCTTTCCCCAGAGGACTCCAGACACATAATCTTCCCCAATGGTTAGACCCATAAATTCAGGGCAGTTAAATTGAGCTGTCTCATTTAGAAGTGAATAATCACTTAAAAAAAAAAAAAAAGGAAGAATCCGTTGTCTTCCTCACTCCCCACATCCCACACACACTCCCTCCTCCAACTTTCCCCAGACTTTCTGACTTTTTCACTTCCTTTCCTGAAATTTGTCTTTTGAATCAAAATCATCATTGCAGTTAAAGATGAGTATCCTAAGTTGGAACAAAATAAGAAGGTTTTACCTGGCTCTTAAAGCCTGTCACAGCTTCCAAAATGTCATGCCATCCAAAAATGTACAGGATTCCGAAGAAAGGACCCAGTGATCGGGAATAAAGAGCATGTGAATTCTGTACCATGTAAGTGAATCCACTTGTATAAATTCGGACTCGAGTTTAAATTTCCGTGGGTGACAACTATGATGGTGGTCAGAAGTTGCTAACTTCCTCTGGCGGCCTTCACTCAAATAATTTTCCTCCCCTTTCAGAAACTTGTCAAGTCACCAAATTCTTTCTTAGACAAATGAGCCAGAAAGGGCAAAACTCGCCTAACCTGCCTGCAGCCTGCTGTTCGGTCTCTCCCAGATATTAAAGACCCAGAACTCCACGATACGGACCCTGCGGTTCTTCGCACACGTGATACTTCGCACAGTGGCACATGAAAGACAGCATCTGCCAACAACTTCTTTTTCTTTTGTGAAGCCACTGACTGATCTTAATCACTCAAGTACTGGGCAATGTCAGGTGTTTTTTTGGTTTTTGGGTTTTTTTTTAAGATTTTATTTATTTATTTGACAGAGAGAGACAGCGAGAGAGGGAACACAAGCAGGGGGAGTGGGAGAGGGAGAAGCAGGCTCCCCGCCGAGCAGGGAGCCCGATGCGGGGCTCGATCCCCGGACCCCGGAATCATGACCTGAGCCGAAGGCAGACGCTTAACGACTGAGCCACCCAGGCGCCCCGGGCATTGTCAGTTTTCAGGTTAAACATTTTCTCTGAGTACCCACATTGAAGAGTGTTGGGAGTCAGAATCGTGGAGATTTGGAGTGACCTCGAAATAGGCTATGAATTCTTTTCCTCTGTTGTTTCCCCATCGGATTTATTGCTGGTTTGTCAGCAGGACCCATCTTCCTTTGTACCAAGGATACGTTCCTGGAAAACTGAACCTTAAGGTTAACCTTAAAAACTTGCCATTTGCCTGTCAAAATGGTCGGATATTGACGGTCTCGTCGTGTTCAGCCTACATATGTGAAAATAATTTTTATTCAACCGAAAAGGGTTTCCACCGGCTCCAGGGAAAAGTCACTAGGTAAATACATTTTATAGGGAACGCTGGGGTAAGGCGTGGAATCCCTTTGTAAATTTAATAATGACCCATGAATTTCTCCCCCTGGTCCGGTGTTCTGTTTACCCAAAGCAGGGCATACCTGTTGTCTGAGAAACAGCTAAGTGCAGAAAAGGAAAGCCGGTGGTGGCCCTCTGTTCAAAGTGAGGCTTGCAGGTTCTTACTCCCCAACTACCCTCAGGTTGGCTTTGGAGAGTCGGTCTCTTTAAATGCACTTTCTTCTCATTTCTCCCAAGAACTTTGATTTTCTCTCTGATAGGAGTCGAGTGACGTAAGGAGAAACAAACCAATCTGTGGTTTAGCTCAGAGACCCTAGACTTCTGTTTATTTCCCTTTTTCTTTCTGACTTGCTAACCATCCTCCTCTGCTCCAAACCTCCGTCAAGCTTGGAAGGAACCGATTTGTTTCCTGAATTATGAAGAATGCACCCTGACGACTTAAGTGTCGGTATTACTTTGTCATGATTTAATTACTTCTTTTTTTACCTAACTGGTTTTATTTTTTTTTAAAGATTTTATTTATTTATTGGAGAGATACAGAGAGAGAGAGAGCTAGAGAGCACAAGTGAGGGAGAAGGAGAAGCAGGCTCCCCACAGAGCAGGGGAGCCCGATGCGGGGCTCGATCCCAGGATCCCAGGATCCCAGGATCATGACCTGAGCCGAAGGCAGACGCTTAACGACTGAGCCACCCAGGCGCCCTACCTAACTGGTTTTAAAACACATGAATTATTTATACATGTCTGAACCACCAGCCCACATTTCAGCCCTAAAATAAACTTAATTTCATAGAAAATACATTTTAAATGACTAATAAATGTTAATATCTTGACATACAATGCCCAGACATTCATATTTATGATTTGAATAAATACTAGAAAACAGAACCTAAGGTATTCGTCCACATCAGTAAAATGACCAGATAATTTCTACTAACCATTTTCCCGTTCCTGATTTATGACTATATCTCTTTATTCAATAGTAAGGTCTTGACATTGAAAGATTCATTCACATAACTCTAGCAACACAGTGCATTTATTTAAACCACACTTGACTAGTGGTATATAAATAATCTCCCCCAAACCATACTGATTTCCCAAAGGGAATATTAAATGCTAAATAACTTCACAGATTGGAAGCAGTCCTGTCTCTGCCTTCATTTTTGATATAATCAAAAATGATGACATTGTAGCTAGCTTATTTTTAATAATTCACACATTGAGAGCAAAAGAAAATATTACACCATCGCTGGGGGACATGAACTTGTACTGCATAGCCCATTTGCCTTTTCTTAACGAATGATAACGGTTTGACCACATCAGGATGTCTGCCAGGGATTAAGAATGTATCTATTCATAATGGGGCTATAAATTAGCAGAGTGTATTATTCTCCGGATATCAGATACGTACATAGCACAAAGTCTTTGGGAAGAATGTAACCTACAAATCTCTCATTAGTCCTCACAGAATCTTTATGAAGTATATGATATCCTGATTTTATAAACCAGAAAATTAGGGCACCTGGGTGGCTCAGTCGTTAAGCGTCTGCCTTCGGCTCAGGTCACGGTCCCAGGGTCCTGGGATCGAGGCCCACATCGGGCTCCCTGCTCCGCGGGAAGCCTGCTTCTCCCTCTCCCACTCCCCCTGCTTGTGTTCCCTCTCTCGCTGTGTCTCTCTCTGTCAAATAAATAAATAAAATCTAAAAAAAAAAAAAAAAAGAAGAATGTTAAACCAGAAAATTAGACAATGTATGGCTCTTAGGCAATGAAAATGATTTTGACCGGATTGGCAAAGTATGGCTCTGTGTTCAAACAGTCCTCCCTTCCTTCCTGGACACGTCGTTGGACTTCATTTCCTAGTGTCCCTTATAGGTAGCAGTTGTCATGTAACTGATTTCTTATCAGTGGAATATCAGGATTCTGGTCATGGTCCGTAAGACCCCCCCCCCCCATTGCACTCTGCGCACCCTCTCTTCCCCCTTTCACTGCTGAAGGTGAAAATTCCGAATACCTACAAGAAAGCAGAGCCGTAAGCTTGTCAAAGCCTGGGTCCCTGAGTCTCAGTGTAGAGAGGAGCATCCCAGAAGTCCGGAAATCCCAGGATCATCCGTGTGGGACTGTTGTGTAATTTCTGGGTCGCAACAGTTAACCTATCAGGACTAATCCCACCAGCGACCTGGAAATACTGTGATAAACCTGGAGATGCTGAACCCATCAAACCTCGATTCTAGGCTCCCCAAAGTCAATGCTTTCCTCCCCGCTCCCCACCCCCGCCCAGTTATAGAGCTGTAATTAGCTCCCTCGATGGTATTAGTCACTAAGTCTTCATATCCCTTTAATATTTTTCGAAAGCATAGTAATTTATGGTACACCCTGTTTCAGGTAAGTTGACTATAAACCTATTTCTATAACGTATTTCTATAGAGAAAATTTGATTGCCTTCCTTTTCCAAAGCAGAGACGGTTCCACCGAGAAAGCTTTCCATAGAACAATGTGGAACCTTTTCGTGAGGTGGTAGTTACATGTCAGGCATTATGGCAGATGACCCGGGGCCTTTTGCTTTTTAAAGAGAAACTGGGTATCTTAGAAAGCCTCAGGCTGAGTAAGAGTTCCCTAAGTCCTTAAGCATAAGACCCTTACTATTGTATTCACAAGAGCAGTGTTCTTATTCAGGGCAATTTCCTCCCCAGAAGACATTTGGCAACATCCGGAGTCATTTTGGGTTGTCACACAACTTGAGGGGGGTGGTGTGACGTGCTACTGGCAGCTAGCTGGTCGAAGCCAGGGATGCTGCTTAACATGCTACAGTGCACGGGATGGCCCTCCATAGCAAAGAATTGTCCAGCTTCAAATGCCAACAGCACCAAAGCTGGGAACTCCTGGGTTGGGTTGTGAGCTCTGGGAGGGCTGGGGCCATGTCCGTTTCACTCGTCATTGCATCTTCAGCAGCCCATAACGTGCCTGAAACATAATGAGTACTTAGTACTATCTGTCCGATGAATAATGGACTCAGCCCCCTCCCAATTAGCAAATCAGCTGGCGGGGCCATACTTGGCTAGTGAGTGGATACAGCAGGATTTGGAGGAAAATCTTAGCTCCACTGCTCAGTAGGAATGTGTTCTTGAGCAAGTTACTCTACCCTTCTAGGTCTCAGTCTCCTCGCCTGCAAATGGGGGAGACTAAGCGTACCACCTACATGGAGCTGTTGTAAAGATGAAATGAGATGAAGAACGGAGAATGCCCAGTGCAGTGGCATTATGCCCTCCATAAATATTAATGTTGGTTGGTACTAAGAATAAAGGAACCAACGTTTCCTGGGCTTTTCTCGTGTGCTGGATAGAGTTAAGGAGGCACACCATCTCATTTCATCTTCTTGACAATATCTATGGAATAGGGCTTTTTGTTCCCAGGTCACAGAAGAGAAAACTGGGCTTCAGAGATGTCAAGGGACCTGCCCAAAATCACACACAACAACGTGGGAATTATAAGACCTCAAAGCCCAGGCTCTCTCCGTCG
The DNA here is from genome assembly GCF_037043125.1 of Eumetopias jubatus. Taxonomy (NCBI): domain Eukaryota; kingdom Metazoa; phylum Chordata; class Mammalia; order Carnivora; family Otariidae; genus Eumetopias; species Eumetopias jubatus. The sequence goes on from NW_028274817.1 coordinate 119,804,875, forward strand.
CAACACGCTGGCTTCTTTACAAAACTCCTGAAACTTCACCATCTTCCATAAAATCAAAGGGTGTGAAGGTAGTCCCTTCCAGCTCTACAAAGCTTCTTTTATGTGGTATTGACAATGTTTATTGAGCTAGGGGGCAATATCCCACTTTCCCGAGCTTTTATCTAACATATAATGTACTCTGGCCAACACATTCAGAAGGTTATAAAATCGTTGGTCCCATATTGTGCCATTCCTTGAAAATCAAAGTTGCAGATATTAGGTTTACCTGAAAGAAGAAATACCCATTCATCTGTAACTTTGTGCCCACCCTGTTTTATCTGCTGGATTCTAAGTTTCTTATAATCACATACTATCATCATCTGTTTCCTTTTGTGGTCATGCCTGACCCAGTGTTCCTAGCAAGGGCAGGATGGATATTCTCCGAGCAAACCTACTGCCATACTGCCTGGGAGAAATCAAGTTTACTTGCCTTGATACAGTTCTCATAGCTGCCTCAATTTTTAAGATGCAAAAAAGTCACCCCAGAGTGTTATGAAAATTACATGGACTTCATAGTAACAAAAGGATTTAATAAAGCCTCAAATTTCCTGTTAAAGCTTATCTAACATCCATCTAATGCTTGACAAGATTTAGCAAATTAAATTTAACAATGTTTTGAGAATCAAAACAAAAAATCGTAAAGGAAAGGAGGCTAGGTGATTATAATCTTTCTTTTTCTTTCCTCCTTTCTTTCTCTCATTCTTGAGTTTATTATTTCTCAACTCATCTCCTTTTTTTAGCAAAATTTGTTGGTACAGTGACATTTGGATTCTGTTGTAACTTTGATAGTCACACGCTACATCAGCTTGATGGAGTTTTGCGGGCTTCACAAAACCAAATCACAACAATTGGAAGGGTCTGGAGGCTCATAAAGGCTAGGGAGGCTGGGTTACTGGTGATGGCAGTGGTAGGAGACCATTTTGGCCATTTCCTTGGCTGCTTTGCTAGCAGCCAGCACACCGGGTAGCAATGCGGTAGTCCCTGGATTCTCACCGAGCGGTGTTTCTCTTTAGAAAAAATTTCGTAAGAAAAATTTTGACCTGCTAATGATGTAATAAGTGAAGCTTACACCTAAATGTACTTTGTAAATGTCACAGTTAAGTAGAAGAACTATAGCATAAACAGGAGAGACTTTGTGACCACTTCAAAAAGCGAGGTGGCTGATGGGAAGGTTACGGTGCCTACCGGACAAGGCGCTGGCGGAGATAGGGAGGGGGTGGGCTAAATATTTCACTAGGCCCTGTTTTTGTTTTGTTTTGTTTTTAAAGATTTTATTTATTTTACACAGAGAGAGAGACAGTGAGAGAGGGAACACAAGCAGGGGGAGTGGGAGAGGGAGAAGCGGGCTTCCTACTGAGCAGGGAGCCTGATGCGGGGCCCGATCCCAGGACCCTGAGATCATGACCTGAGCCGAAGGCCGACGCCTAATGACTGAGCCACCCAGGGGCCCTAGGCCCTGGTTTTAAAGAAGTCCATTTACGTCTTCTTTTCCTGTGAAACTAGCACCATGTGCTTTTGGTGAAACTAGTCTATCAACAAAAATGATATATTATAACAGCTCTTCAAAACATATTTAAGGGGCGCCTGGGTGGCTCAGTCGTTAAGCGTCTGCCTTCGGCTGAGGTCATGTTCCCAGGGTCCTGGGATCGAGCCCCGCATCGGGCTCCCTGTTCGGCGGGAAGCCTGCTTCTCCCTCTGCCTGCCACGTTCTTTCTCTCCTCTCTCTCTCTGACAAATAAATAAATAAAATCTTAAAAAAAAAAAAAAGATGTTTTGGCAATAGATTTGTTTTAGTGATTTATAGTAGGATAAATCTCATTGCTGTTCTTCAGACTTTAGAGATGAAATAAAACTGGCATTTAGCCTTTATGTATGGATTTCAAAAGAAAAAGGAACTTTTTTTTTAAGATTTTATTTTTAAGTAACCTCTACACCCACTGTGGGGCTCGAACTCACAACCCTGAGGTCAAGAGTCACCCATTGTACCGCCTGAGCCCGCCAGGGGCCCCAAAAAAGGAACTACTTTGAAGGCACCAAAGGGAAAGAAGAAGTCATTGTGAGCAAAGCTTATCTTATTTTAAGCCTTGTTCCCTCAAACGTGAGGATGGTTGGGTTACTTGGTGTAGGACGTAATAAAGGAATTTTAAGTAATTGCTTTTAGCCAGCTTTCTCAAAGTGAGTTATTCCAGATGTCCATGCGCAGCGGGCCCGTGGTGACATAAGTTAAGGAAACACTAGAACAAAGTTACACAGGTAGCTTTATACAGGACATCTCACAGGCTTTCTGATGGCCAATTTTCCTGGTCTCGTGACATTCTCAATGGGAGTCATCCTAAGGAAACACACTTTCAAAGCTGACACATTTGGCAAAAGTTGTGAAGCAACTACTTCTACTCTTCAGAGGCCCCTTTACTTATAGCCTGTCCAGCCACGGAGGGTGCCCAATCATTGTGCCTAAAATAGAGAGATAGGCGCCTGGGCGGCTCAGTCGTTAAGCGTCTGCCTTCGGCTCAGGTCATGATCCCAGGGTCCTGGGATCGAGCCCCGCGTCGGGCTCCCTGCTCCACGGGAAGCCTGCTTCTCCCTCTCCCTCTGCCTGCTGCTCCCCCTGCTTGTGCTCTCTCTCTTTCTTTGTCAAATAAATAAAATATTTTTAAAAAATAAAAATAAAATAGAGAGATAATTACAGCTAAACAAGCACATCGCTTTTCAGTGTCGATAGTTCCTAATATGTAATCACATGTTTAGAGGAGTGTTTATTTTAGTTACATTAAGTATATCACATTTCTAACTCTCAGAGAAGGGAAACTCCGGATTTGATGGCATACACGCATATATAACATTTAACATGATATCAAGCTTTAACAATTATTTTATGCTATTTTCTGCAAATTTAATATTCCAAAGGCACTATTGGCTTTAGTGAACTTTGTAGGACACTTAAATTTAACAATTGAAACTGGTGAGAAGCCAGAAAGTAGAATATAATTAACAAGTGGAATATGAAATGGTGTAATATCTTTTGAAAATATAGTTGAGAAGTCACAGACCCAGGCAACAGAGTCCTTGTGGAATCCTTTATTTATTCAACAGGTATTGATGAGAATTTTCTGTATGCCAGGCACCCGTCTGCGTGCCAGGAGTAGAGCCCTCAACAGAGAAAGAGAAAGAAAATGACTGCCCTCCTGGAATTTATATCTTGAGGAGGGGAATGTTGATGGGTAGACAATAAAAGAAAATAAATGTATGTGCTCTGTAGTGATTAGAAGGTGGTCAGTGTGGAACCCGTGGCTGGCTCAGTTGGTGAAGCATCTGCCTTTGGCTCAGGTCATGACCCTGGGGTCCTTGCCTGGCAGAGAACCTGCTTCTCCCTCTCCCTCTGCCCCTCCACCCTGCTCATGCGCTCTCTCTCTCTCTCTGTCTCTCAAATTAAATAATAAATAAATAAATAAATAAATACGGTGGTAAGTGCAATGAAGAAAAATTTTTAAAAGAAAGGAGTTTGGAGGAGACTGCAATTTTATATAAGGAGGTCGGGGAAGGCCTCACAGAAAGGAGACAATGAAGATCTGAAGGAAAGTGGGAAAGGGAGCAGGTGTGTGGGGAAAGGGGTTCCGCGTATCACTTGCTATTATTATCTATCTATTACTGTTATATCTGTCTATCTATTACCTTGGGCAGGTTGCAGCTCCTACAGGAACCTATGTCTTCATCTTTAAAATGAGAACAGGGCGCCTGGGTGGCTCAGTTGGTTAAGCGACTGCCTTCGGCTCAGGTCATGATCCTGGAGTCCCGGGATCGAGTCCCGCATCGGGCTCCCTGCTCAGCAGGGAGTCTGCTTCTCCCTCTGACCCTCTTCCCTCTCGTGCTTTCTATCTCTCATTCTCTCTCTCTCTCTCAAACAAATAAATAAAATCTTAAAAAAAAATAAAAAAAAATAAAATGAGAACAAATTGTACCAAAAATTGTATTCATTCTGGGTGATCCGATGATGTCAGATATGTGAAACCTTTACGTAATCCCTAGCAGGCATTCTCTGTTACCATTACCATTACCATTACCACTACCATTACCACTAAAATAGAGAGATTTTAGTGGTAATGGTAGACCAGCATTTAAAATGCTGGTCAGGACTCTCCACCCCACTGACCAGGTTGTCCCTTAGGAGCAAGGGAAATTGGGCTAAAATCAGGATGTCCCTACAGAATCCAAAGTTCCCTTTCCCTGCCACCCCCATAGCCTCCAGTACCCAGACATCTCTCTCCCTGCCCCAAACTTCAGAGTTCTTTTGTTGCAGAAGTTGGGAAGATTCTGAAGCGTTTTCAGGGTAAGCAGACAGGCAGAATCTTTGGGGACATAGATCCCCTCTGATGGCGCTCTCCCTCAGAGTCATTAGTCCCTTCCCTTCAGTGACAGGAGAAATGGTTTCAAGGTGAAAGGCAACAGTGGTTTGAGGCTCATCAGGGCCATGGTAGGAGAAAAGGTTGACCTAGAAAGGTCGCAGCGTCCCGATATTCTCTTATTTTCTGCTTAGTGAGCTAAACTGTGCAAACACAAATTAAGTGCTCTAATGAAGGGAATTCCGAAGATAGCAATCACCACTAACTATTTACACATTCTTAACTATCTGTCCTTCCCTCTTCCCTTTCCCCCCACCCACCCCCCCCTTCCTTCCCTTCCCTTCCTTTCCCTACCATTCCCTTTCCTTTTTTTTTTTTTTCTCTTTTGTTCCTTCCTACCCTGTGTGTTAAACTCTGCCCTGGGCCCTAAGGATACATACATGAATATATGTGAACATATGTGCTTCCCAATCTAGAGGCAGAGACAGCCCCATATGTAATCAGAGTTTAATGTGAGTAGTGCAGCTGGAAAGAGACGTTCCCAGAGGTGGGGTGCTCAATGTGCCAAGAGGAAGAAAAGTGAAGTTGTTGGTGGGAAAGCAGAGCAGGAGTTCCAGAGAAGACAATATCATACCTGAGTCTGTAAGGGCAGGGTTCCCCCAGAAAGAAGGAGGAACGTGAGGTGGGGTGGAGGTGGTTAAATTTTTCAAGGCAGAAGGGTGAGCCCAGGTTTAAAGGTAAAAGTCAGTGTGAGGCGCAGTGTGTGCGTATGAGCATGTGTGCGTGTGCACGCGTACGTGTGCGTACATTCTGGAAGGAGGTCAGAGCACACTATGAGCTATTTGGTGTTATTTCAAGAGAAAGAAACACAAGTGGCATCGGTTTTCATGCTAGGGATAATGGTTATTTGAAAACCCTAGGCACTCCACAAACTATTCAGAGGCTTGGAACCTTGAAAGAATGTACAGTACGTTATTTGTAAAAATGGTCATCTATCTCTATCAGTAATCTAACGGAACACTTTCATCCCAATTTGCCATATGTAAAAGAAAATATTTACCGTAATTTAGAAAAAAAAAAATTGATCTTATATAGGCCAGAGTTCCTCGGTGAAAACTCAAAGGCAAATTTAGAGAAACCACCTACTGTATTTTTTCCCCTTTACTCAGTTTCCAGTTGAAAAGTGGAAAGATAAAAAACACATGTTAGTAGACCAGGTCCAAATCTGTCTCAAGTTTTGACAAACCTGAATGAATATCTGAGCCTTCTGAGGTTTTGACCTCATGATGCTACCAAACCTAACCAAAGTTTGGCTTGGGTTTTCATCAAGGCTAAATGGGGCACCATGGGTGTGTTTCTCAGCATTTCAAAGCCCCTTTGTCTTCATTTTTTACAAAACAGCTTTATTGAGATATAATTTACATACCATAAAATTGCCTCATTTCAGGTGTACAATTCGGTGAGTTTAGGAAATTTACAGAGTTATGCAAGCCTCATCACAATCCAATTTTAGAACATTTCCATCACCCATAAAGATCCCATTTGGGGCGCCTGCGTGGCTCAGTCGGTTGAGAGTCCAACTCTTGATTTCAGCTCAGGTCATGATCTTAGGGTCATGAGATCGAGCCCCGTGTCGGGCTCTATGCTGGGAGTGAAGCCTGCTTAAGATTCTCTCTCCCTCTTCCTCTGCCCCGCTCCCTCTCTAAAAAAACAAAACAAAACAAAACAAAAAAAACACAAAAAACCACACACACCCCATTTCCTCCCCAGCAGTTCCTCCCTGTTCCCGCCCTCAGCCCCTGGCAACCGCTAGTCTACTTTCTGTTTCTGTGAATTTGCCTTTTGTGGACATTTCCTGTCAATGGAATCATACAATATATGGTCCTTTGTAGCTGGCTTCTTTCACCTAAAATAATGTTTTCGACATTGATCATGTTGTATATATCAGTAGTCTGTTCCTGTTTATTACTGAATAATATTCCATTGCATAGCTAGACCACATTTTATTTATCTCTTCACAAGTTGATGGACATTTAGGTTGTTTCCACATTTTGGTCTTATTTTTAAAAATGAGAAAACTGTATTGGAAGAGAGTATTCAAAGCACCTCTAAAATTCTTAGGCCACATCTTATTTTATTTTGTGAATTGTCCATCATCTTTATTTTGTGTTGCAAAAAAGACGTATTAAACATTGCCTCTGAGGGCTAAAAAAAATGGACTCTAGATATAATGAACTTATGACTACATCCTTACATTTTGCTGTTGCTTAGTGAGCCCATATAGTGGTGGCTAAATATCACATTTAGTTGTGTGGATATTGCAAACTGTACCATTTCAGCCAGAAATAGTGATAATACTTAAAGGCTAAAGGTGCTGATGATGTGCTTTTTGGTTACTTTTTCTTCCTGAATCCCAGTATACTTTGTGCTTGCTCCAGGAATCCTGCTGTAGTGATGTTTCCAGCAAAAATATATCTGTACTACTAAGTTTTGTGATGTTCATCGTATTAGTCAGCTTGGGCTGCCATAACAAAATACCACAGACTGCGTGACTTAAACAACAGAAATTTACTTTCTCACAGTTCTGGAAGCTAGGAAATCCAAGATCGAGGTTGAGGTGCCAGCCAGTCTGGTTTCTGGTGAAAGCTTTCATCCTCACTTGCAGACTTCTACCTTCCCAATGTGGCCTTACAAGGCTTTTCCTCAGTGCTTGCATATGGAGAGAGAGAGGGAGAGAGAGCTTTCCGTTGTCTCTTCTTATAAGGACACTAACCCTTTTGGGTCAGCCCCCTGCCCTACGACGTCATTCAAACTTAATGACTTTCATAAAGGCCCTATCTCCAAATATAGTCATTTTAGGGATTAGGGCTTCAATATATGAAATGAATTTGGGGGAGGCAAAAACATTCAGTCCCTAACATTCATTAATTGCAGAAAAGAGTAAACTGTCCATTAGGGGTGACTGGCTGGCTGAGCTGGTAGAGCATATATATGACTCTTGATGTTGGGGTCATGAGTTTGAGCCCCATGTTGAGGGTAGAGTTTACTGAAAAAAAAAAACCCACTAGATGAATAAACTGTCCAATAGAATTTTTTATAACTATCGACAAACTTTCCTAGTGGTTAAATAAATGTTGGGAAAGAATTTGTATTGGTGCAAACTTGAGTTTGCCTTCAGAAAAACACAATGGTATTTATTCAGCTTAGTCATGGATTCTGAAAACAATGTATACTTAAAGACAAAGAAGCAAGATAACGAAAATAATTCTCGGTGCACATATGATTTAAATCAGTTCAAAGAACTTTTCATATGGCTCTTCTTCACTTTAAATAGTAAAACTATGCATTGAACATGGTTTGAAGAAGATGTCTCTTTCTGAACAGATTCTCCATGATTTTTGGAGACATACCATAATAAACATTCTTTTCAGAAAAACAATTTCAACTTAGGATTCTTGACAGCTTCATTTTCAGGCAGTCAGCTAGGATGAAAATTGAGCTGCCCAAAGAGAGTTGGCAAAATAGTTTACTTGCTGTAATTAAAAAAAGGGGAAATTTCTGAACCACAGTCGTCTTCAATGCTAATGTGAACAACCAAATATTATTTCCAGTGGATTTTTTTTATTTCCTCATTCTTGACAAGTTGGTGCAGCTTTGTGCAGTTGGGAATCAGAAAGTTTTACCCTGAGATAGAAATGCTCTTTGTGTTAAACACATAGTGGTATAATTATCCTACACGTTCACTGCACACATTCAGTGCTGAAACCCAAGTTCAATAATTGCAAATTTGAGCACTTAGCTTTACACCTTTAGAAAGAAATCACAGCAACTATGTACTTCTGGCAGAATATTTCATGTGGTCAATGTTATTTACTTATACAATTGGAAAATGACTTGATTGCAACCATGTTGAAAATCTTTGCAAGGGTATGAACTTTTCCTACACTGGGTTTTTCTTTATGGGAATAGGTAACTTCATTCTGTGATCTGATTCGCTTCTGCTCAATGACACAGTCCGGCCTAGGAGACATACTGGGCAGATCTTGGTACAGAAAAAAACAAATTGCAAGGATTTGGATTACAGACCCTTGCAGATGAACTGCTGTAATGAACAATCAGCCTCCATTGGACTACGGTGTTAAAGTTAGTCCATCACTTGGGTATTGGGCACACGAATAAGTAAGTCACTGATAACTTCCAGATGTTTTCCTTTTTCAGCTGCTGCCACATCTCCTCCACTTTCCCCTTCTTCTTCTTTAAATGGAACAGTTTAAATTCTGAACTCCCCACAAAAACTTTTCCAAGTGCTCCATTTCTAATGTACCAGTCGTGAAATGGCATCATTGTGTACTCGGGAAGAGACAATGGGGCTGCAGGGGAAGCTGGGAAACTGGGGGAGGCCAGCTCCCTATTTTGTCCACCTAAGCATGCTAAAGGGGTGTTTGGGCAGACTTGGGCCACTGCCTATTGTGTGTATGTCAACGTCTTAACGTGACGGGCGACGGGCGAAGATGCCTTTTGAATGGCTTCACCATTTTTGCACGTCTCCATGGGTCCTATTTACCAGCCTTGAGATGCAGATGGAAGTAAAATCCTAACTGTGTTCTGGCCGAGATGGAAGGCCTAAGGAGGGATAACACTTCGGCACTAATGGGATTCACACTTTGTTAGAAAGTAGCCTTGTTGCTCTAACCTTTGCTTGCATCAACAGCGGCTGCTTTAGAGTATTTGCTTTTCTTCTTGCCTGCGAGGTTATATTAATTTCTTTTTCCAGCTTAATGGTCTGCCTGTTCTGAATTTTATGTTTAAAAAAAAAAAAAAGTTTCCAGCCCTGCATTCTCAAAGGTTTGTGTTCAGGCTTGCAAGCCACTCTTCCGTTGTCTAAAGAAGTGATTTTTTGTCTTCATCATTTCAAAGCAATTTGTTTGTAGATGGCATTACAAAAATAATGCTAAAGTCTACAAATTCATTTTTCCCACTGGTGGTGGAAAAGAACATAACCGTTGCACATGTAGACCTCACATTATCACAGAGTAACAGTGACCTGGGTTGTTGGTTTTTTTTTTCTTTCTTTCTCTAATCGTTTCATCAAAAATATTGATTCTCTTTTAATTCTATCCATCCAAGGCAAATCCAGTTCTTTCCTTAAGAGAGCTCAAAGCTGCCTCCCTTAAGCTGTTATTTAAAAAATCCCACTTTCCTAAATGTAAAGAACTCGTTAAAAATTTCTTTTCACCCCATTTCCTATACTCATATTTCCCACAGTCCATGAGATATAAAATATGTTAAGCATAAGGAACATTATAACACTCTTCGCTACATCCTAGGATAAATTTACCTTTCAACTGCATCACAGTAAAATTTGATTCAAGTACCGAGCTAGCCACTTTACCTTATCTGCATGCAAGTTTCTCTCTAGAAACTGCCTGATGTGAGGTGGAAGGATCCTGGCAGTTCTTTAACACAGTCAAAGGGTATATTTGTGGTCACTGGACTTACAGACTCTGTGATGTCCAGAAATTTCTTTTGCCTCACACAGACCGAGTGTGGCACTGCCAAGAAGTACACCATAATTCTTCGGGAGGAAGGGACAAGGTAACTGCTCTGGGGAAAGACCAGCCACACCTATCAAAACAGGGCTACAGAAAACAAACGACAGGTCCAATGTGAGTCTCCCAAGTTTAAGTCACGGGGGCAAAGCTCCAAGCTTCAGCCTTCAGTTTGCAATGGAGCTGCGTGTCAAAAGGGCAGCTCTTTGTAGCGGGCGAGGGGGAGGGCTGCCCAGGAATTTCGTTATTTAGTGATGGTTAAAACGGGCGAGGCCGGCGGGTGGAATGAAAGCGTTGGTGAAGTTGTTTCTCGACAGGAGATCGCAGTCCTGCATATTTGCACAATAGCAGCGTGACCTGTCTGTTTGGTCCGTTTCACGTCCACGTGGGAGGCCTCTTCCTGGTGCCAACGTGGAGTCAGTCACTCTACCCTCTTAGGTTCAGTGACTGGGGCCCTGCAAAATAAAAGGAAAAAAGACAGATTAACAGAAGAAAAAGGTTTATTTAATCTGCATATGGGAGGGGTGCCTGGGTGGCTCAGTCGTTGAGCATCTGCCTTCGGCTCAGGTCATGATCCCAGGGTCCTGGGATCGAGCCCCGCATCAGGCTCCCTGCTCCACAGGAAGCCTGCTTCTCCCTCCCCCACTCCCCCTGCTTGTGTTCCGTCTCTCCCTGTCAAATAAATAAATAAAATCGTTAAAAAAATTATAAAAAGGGGCACCTGAGTGGCTCAGTCGGTTAAGGGTCTGCCTTCGGCTTAGGTCATGATCCCAGGGTCCTGGGATCGAGCCCCGCATCAGGCGCCCCGCATCAGGCTCCCCGCTCCACGGGAAGCCTGCTTCTCCATCCCCCACTCCCCCTGCTTGTGTTCCCTCTCTCGCTGTGTCTCTCTGTGTCAAATAAATAAACAAAATCTTAAAAAAGAAAAAAGAAGAAAATATTTAATAGGCATATGGGGGGCGCCTCACAGAAATGAAGTGAAAACCCCAAAGAGGCTATCAGACCTGGAGGCTTAATACACTAGTTTAGCAAAAGGCTATAAATTGGGGTGCCCGGGTCGCTCAGTTGGTTAAGTGTCTGACTCTTGATTTTGGCTCAGGTCATGATCTCAAGGTCCTGGGATCAGTTCCTTCTAGGGCTTCCCGCTCAGCGGGGGGTCTGCTTCTCTCCTTCTCCCTCTCCCTCTGCCCCGCCCCCCCCATGTGTGCACTCTCTCTCTCTAAAATAAATAAATAAAATCTTGTTTTTAAAAAGAGGCTGTAAATTTGTGGAGAAGTGACGGGACAACGGAGAAGGGTTTCAGGCTTCTAGGGGCAGTAATTGTGAGAAGGCAGATATATGGGGGAAACTAATGGAGGATGAGGCTTATTTCAGTAAAACTTGTTTATGCAGATTTCAGTCAGTGCTGTCTCCAGTGATAACAGTTGTCTCCTCCTCCGAATACGGGAAAGTGGAGGGAGGGGAGCCCCTTCCTACAGGGGAATGTATGCCCTGCTTTTAGGCAGATAGAGGAGGGCAGAGAGCTTTTTCTGTGTCTGCTCTTTCTCAATTGCCTTCAGCTCAAAATAATCTTTATGCCAAAGGGGCGTATTTGGGGGGGGTAGCACCTTCGGGTCCCCTTTAATGGGTATATGACCGTAGAACTGGAAACTGGGGACACTGAGGATGTCGACCCCCTCGCCTTTGAATGGCACCCCAATACCCTTTCTGAATTACATTCAGTTCAACATTGAAAATAGCACACTCCGATACATTCAGTGTACCTTACTATTAAATGCATATACTCTGCCCAGAACTGTGCGCTTGTCAAGACATAAGCTGTGCATTTAAGTGGGATCTGCTTTCGAAAAACTAAAGATGGATCATTGTTTACATTTTATTTCATTCGAGGGTGAACACAAATCAGTGTTGTGAGACCCTTTCATTTCTCTGTTTGTTTTGGATGGTGGCAGAGGATGGGGGCTGGACTCACCACATCAGAATGTCAACGCGGGACCGGAGCTTCCCCAGTAAATGGCCTTCCAAACAGGCTGGGACCTCAGCCTACCTGAGAGGGTCATGGCTCAGCGGAAAATGTGTTCTCTCCATCGCTGTCCAACTCGTTAGAAAGATTTTAGAAAGATACATATCCAACGTATGCATCATAGCACTTAGGAGTGAGAAACCACCGGGAAAGCCCACATCGATACTTTGAAGTCTATGTTTCTATAAATGCTGTATTTTTAAGGGATTACATCAGTGCTTCTCCAGAGGAGGAGGAGGAAGGCAATTCTGCCTTCCAGGGGACATGTAGCAAAGTCTGGAGACATTTTTTGGTTATTACGACTGGGATGTGGGTGCTGCTGGTGGCATCTGATGAGTAGAGTCCAAGGATGGTGCTGCACATTTTATAACGCACGAGACCGCCCCCGCAACAGAGAATGATCCAGCCGCAAAGGTCAATAGCGCCATGATGGAGAAAACCTGCTTTCCATCACCACGCACCACAGGTCAGTGGGCATCCACCCCCTGCCTCCCAACCACGGCTCCAAAAACAAACCACCACCCCAGGACACCCGCAGACACTGTGCCAGATATTTAGAAAGAGACCGAAACCTTCAATCAATTCATAAGAGTCTTCTGTGTTGTTCAGCAAATACACTGAATCATCAGTAAAGATATTTGAGCTTTTCTTTTTTTATTAGAGTCAAAGTGGATTTTTTATGGGGGAAAAAAAAGTCATCAGTGATGAGTGGACACAGGCAGTCCTGTATAAATCATCTCACTCGTCTCAGTATTTCGGAAAGCTCCCGCTATAGAGAGACTGTTCTCGTTCCCCAATTGCCGCGCTCCGAGCTTCTTTTGGTTTCTCCTAGTGTTTCCTTTGGTTTTGTTTGGACTCGTAATTTGAGTTTAGGGAACGTCCCCTGAGGCAGTCTGGGATCCAGTCCTTTGATTGTTGATCCTTGGAAGGATCAGTAAAGAGCCATTAAGAGCCCGCAGTGGTGTCCCTTGTAGAACAAAGTCAGCATTTTCTCCCGCTGAGAGGAGCCCAGTTAATCCATTGTTTCTATTTCTTGGAGGAAGTAGCAGATTTTTGTAACTGAAAAGCAAAACCACCTGGTAGATTTCTGAAGGAGATGGAATCTCCAACCTCCCAATTCTTTTACAAATAGGATAAATGGTATTGGGAACCCCGGGGGTGTCCCTGCACCCTCGGTTTCTTGAAATGGACGGAGCTGTGGTAAACAAATAAGAAAGTAAAGGTAGGTGAGAATTGTTCTAGTTAATGACTTCTCAAAACCCATTTTCACCAAAAAAAAACCCCGCTTGGGTTGATGAGGGTCAGAGCTCAGCCTTCTGTTTGTTCCAGGCAACGCAACTATTAGCCAGGATGTACTTGGGTGAAATTGTTGCCAGGCCACCGCTCACAGTCGGTGTGATTTTTGGATATGTCACTGTCCTACAAACAAATCCTACCCTAGCTTGCCAGGCCCTCCCTGGTCTAGGGCAGCCCTGACCAATAGAAATACAACGCCAGACACATACGTAATTAAGAATTTTCAGGTAGCAAAATTTAAAAGTTATTAATTAATTTAAAAATGAATAAATAAATAAAATGGATTACAAGGATATGTTTTATTTAACCCCAAATCCAAGTTATTATCATTTCAACATCTAATCGATATTTTTAAAAGTATTAATGAGATATTTTACGTTCTTTTTGCATACTCGGTTTTTGAACACTGGTGTGTATTTTTCCATCTATGTTCAGCACATCTCAGTCAGACTGGCTACATTTCAAGTGATCGGTAGTCACACGGAGCTGGTAGCTTTCATGTTGGACAGCACAGCCTAGCGCCTGCCCATTTCTCTGATACACTCACATTCCAGGCTTGGTGAGCTTTCAACTCCGTCACCCCAAGTGTTGTTCTCTCTTATTTCTTGGTCTTTGTACGGGACTCTCTGCCTGGAACACTCTCCACCATCCCTCCCACCCTACCATCTGGTTCATTCCTATTTATTCTTCACAGAAGTTGATTCTTCGGGGGGTGGGGGAAGCTGTTCGGGAAGGAAAAGCCTTTCCTCTACCCTCTTTGGTTTAGGAATTGGGAGCCTGCACATTTAAACTGACAAAAGGCAGATTAGCAAGAGAACAGGCGGAGTTTGTTGACTTGTGTGATGCACGGACACAGGGCAGGGCTTGGGGATGAGTCATCCACGGGGGTGGTTAGAATTTGGGGTTTACATACCTCACTTAGGGGAAACGGAGCGGGGAGAAAAGACTTCTATGGAGGGTTTCTTTAGGAAAGCCAAATGGGCTTTTAGGAGAACAAAGGAGAGAGAAAAAAATGTTTATAATCATGCTTGCTTGTGCGGGTACCAATAGTCCTAATAGTCCTTCCGTCTTCTCTGTGACCAGGAAACTGCCCCAGAGAGGGGATTTCTGGTAGGTTTACTCTTGGTCTCTCTCCTAGGAGTAGAAGCCATTCTGAAGAGGGAATTTATGGCAGTCCTCACTGCCCAGAAGTTTCTGCTTTTAGTCAGATATGGAAAGCTCCGAGAAGACTTCCTTCTGCATCTGCTGAATCTCAAATGTCTTCAGCTTGAAATAACCTTGTTACCAGGGCGCCTGGGTGGCTCAGTAGGTTGGGCATCTGGCTCTCGGAGTCAGCTCAGGTCATGATCTCAGGGTTGCGGGACGGAGCCCTACGTGGGGCTCCACACTCAGCATGAAGTCGGCTTGTCCCTCCTTCTGCTCCTCCCCTTGTGCTCTCTCCATCTCTCTCTCAAATAAATAAGTAAAATCTTTAAAAAATAATAATAATCTTTTCACCAACTCTGGAGTTCCAAGTGGGTTCTCACAAAAACGTAGAAGAAGTTAGATTTTGCTACCCCATGCTGTAATGCTACTCCTAGTCCAGAGTTCTCGCTCACTTTGTTATTCCCTCAAGTTGAGTGTTTTTTCTTCCCAAATAGACTATAACCCCTGGAAAGCAGGGGCAGTGCTGCATTTCCCGTACGTTAAAGGGAACTCATCATCTGGGACAGCGGACTGGCACATCATAGTCACTTGATAAGTATCAACCAAATATAAATACGCTTGGAAGAGAGGAAAGAGATGTTTTTCTTCTACCTTTCTATGTTCGTTAGTGGCCGGGGCCTCTTGTAACAAAAGATTAACAAGAGAATCGCATATATTTAAAATGAATTTTCCATGGCACAAGAGACCCCAAAGAGATGGTTAAACCTGAGTGTTTTTATGCTAGGTTTGATAAAGAGCTACACGTGATCAGCAATAAAAACCAATGGAGTGACGATCCATGTCACTACATGGATGATGCTCAAAAACAGTTCATTTAGTAAAAGAAGCCACACACGAAAGACCATGTGTATATGATTCCACTGATACCAAGTGTCCAGAAAAGACAAATCTGTAGAAACAGGAAGGAGTTGCCCAGGCCTGAGGATAAGAACAGGAATAAACTGCGAACAATCACAGGAGTCTTGTTTGGCTGATGGAAATGTTCTCAAACTGACTTTTGGTAGTGGTTGCAGAACTTGGTAAATTTACTAAAAGTCATTTAAAATGGATACATTTTATGATATGTAAGTTATATCTCAATGAAGTTGTTAAAGATTAAAAATAATGACACTTCTAAAAAGACATGATGTAAAAATATATACATATCCAGTGTAAACTCAAGTAGTTGAATGTTATCTCTATATTTCTACCCATCTATCTGTCTGCTTACCTACTTACCTACCTACCTATCTGTCAATATGGCTAGCAAACTGTTAACAGTGGGTAGCACTTTGCTTTTGAATTACAGGTGATTTCTTAGTTTTATTTTTTAATATCCAAATTTTCTTTTTTTATGTTTCGAGTTCTTATTTAAATTCTAGTTAGTTAACATACTATCCAAATTTTCTACAGTGAACATTTATTACTTAAAGCAACTAACTCACAAACTGGAAAAAAAAAAAAAAAAGAAAAAGCTTTTTAGAAAGATGAAGTGCACTTACTCTTTTGCAGAGAATGTTCTGGCCTTCCAGGAAGGCTGGACCTTGCTGTTCAACATTCCTACAGCACATGTCCCATCATAGAGTACCTGCTCGAGAGAGATTAAATTTACAATTGAATGATTAACTCCAGATGAATAAAGTGTACGTGCACATGATGCAAGTGAACAATGATTCCATTCCCAAGAGGAGGACGGGAGACCCTAGCTTCCAGAAAGAAGAACTGTGTTTACTCAGGGTGTTAATGATTTTGTCATTAAGAGTTGACAATGGAACTCTTCTTGTTTCTAGAGAATTGGGGCTGAGTTCATCCATGTCTTCTTTTAGGAGGGGTGACCTTTCAAGGGGTGAAGTAAGGGCTCTAGCAGAAAGTATTCGAGATTTCAGTTGGGATCAAGTCAAAGGAAATGACTACAGTTGAATACAAGCATGACAAATCTTACTAAAGCTGATTACCGTTAAACCAGTTTATGAGTTTGGTTAAAACCATATTCTCCTTCTAGTGTCACACCAATGAGTCTCATTATATCAGGATCGTTTGTTTCCTCCAGCTTTGTCCAAAGCCTGACACCCCGACTATTGCTCTCTTACTGCAAGCGGAAGTTCTACGTTCAAATTTGCCCATGTATCTATCATTCCTGACATCTTGCTTAAACAGTGCTTTCAAAGTATTTGTTATATGAGAGGTTGGCAATTTTCCTTCCAAAAACAAATTGTATTTTCACATATTTTAAAAAATATGAATGGGAAAAAGGTAGTGATAGTGTAACATAACACATTACATACACACTGCAATTTTTCTTTTCTGATATCCTGGCCCCCATTGAACTATCTCCCATTATTTCAGTGAGTAAAATGTGAATTTATTAAAATAAATTGTTATTTAAATTATTTGAGAGAGAGAGAGAGAGAGCATGAGTCGGGAGGGGGGAGGGGGGTGCGGGCAGAGGGAGAGGCAGGCTCCCCGCTGAGCAGGGACCCCCCCCCCAATGCGGGGTTCGATCCCAGGACCCTGGGATCATGACCTGAGCTGAAGGCAGACGCCCAACCGACTGAGCCACGCAGGCGCCCCAAAATAAATGAAATCTTTTAAAAAATAAAAAACGAAATGTGAACCTATTATTATGTTCACCCAGGACTAATGTGGAGACAAATTATATCTATTTTAATGAGATATCTTATTTTTTAAAAATATGTTTTATGTTGCTGGTGCTCTTTTGTTATCATAAACAAGAAAGAAAGTTTTTATTTTTATATCCCTTAAATACCTTTTATATCCCTTGAATACCTATAAATACTTTATATCAATTAAATGCTTATAGATAGCTAAACAATAAATTCTTCTAACAAGCAGAAAAAGGAAAACGTGCTTTGCCAAGGAGCATTCTAATTAGCTTTCAATTGTCTAAAAAAAAGAATTAGGTCAACCTGTGTGACAACTCAGATTATTGTCCTCTGAGGTTCATTTTGAAATACCTTTTAATTTTCTGTGAGCATTCATTATAAGAATATTATAAACCCACCATCTCAAAAAAGTGGAAATACAATCCCATCACAGAAATATAACCAATGTTCACATTTTGGTAGTTTCTCTTAGACTATTTGCAATATAGACACAAACATAAGACATTTTTCATTTCTGTACAAAAATTTATTCAACAAATATTTATTGAGTGTCTATTATGTGCCAGTGTTATTTCTACTGGATGGCATCATATTTGCTATCCTGTCAACTCAGCATTCACTGTCATTGGAATGTCCTTTCATGTCAGTAAATTTAGATTTGCTATATCCTTCCAATGGCTGCATAATTAAGAAAGATTGTACTTTCCAAAATAGTGACAGCAATCTTTTTATTCACACCCACCCCCCCGAACCTTGTCGTGCCCCACCAAGACGTAGGATCTCTGTCCCCTTACCCTGAACCTGGGTGAAGTTCTATGACTGCCTCGATCCACCAGAAGTGAGGCCATATGACTTCCAAGAGAGATCATAAAAGGTGACATGGCTTCTGCCTAGCCCTCTCTTGGGACACTCACCCTGGGAAGCCAGCCACCACATTTTGAGGAAGCCCATCCCACAAAAGAGAGGTTGTGTGTAGGAGTTCCAGCCAACAACCCCAGCCAAGGTCTCAGGCGACAGCCAGCATCAACTGCCAACCATGTGGTGAGTTCTTCAGATGACTCCAGCATCCAAGCCGTGGCAGCCGATGCCAAAAAGAAGAGAAGCGGCTGTCCCCACCGAGCCCTTCCAAAATCACAGATTTGTGAGAAAAATGCATGTGGCTTGCTTTAAGTCAGTAAATTTCCAGGTGGTTTGTTGCACAGCAGTGGATGCCAGGAATAGCAGTATTTCTTTGAATGACCATACTGCAACTTCGGCAGCCGATGCCTAACTTTTAGACCTTTCTGTTGTTACTAGTGTTTTGATGTTGTTGTTGTTGCTTTCCTAATATAAACGTAGTGTGTGTGTGTGTGTGTGTGTGTGTGTGTGTGTGTGTGTGTGTACAGGATGGTATGCATAGCATTATTTCCTCAATATAAATATTATTTCCCAAAAGTAGAAATGCAGGTCAAATGATCTGCATATTTTAAAGGATTTGTTTTTAAGATTTTATTTATTTAGGGGCGCCTGGGTGGCTCAGTTGTTAAGCATCTGCCTTTGGCTCAGGTCATGATCCCAGGGTCCTGGGATCGAGCCCCGCATCAGGGGCTCCCTGCTCTGTGGGAAGCCTGCTTCTCCCTCTCCCACTCCCCCTGCTTGTGTTCCCTCCCTTGCTCTGTCTCTCTCTGTCAAATAAATAAATTTTTAAAAAGTTACTTTAAAAAAAAAGATTTTATTTATTTATCCGAGAGATAGAGAGAGAGCAGGGGGGAGGGGTAGAGGGAGAAGCAGACTCCCCACTGAGCAGAGAGCCCGATGCGGGCCTCAATCCCAGGACCCTGGGATCATGACCTGAGCCGAAGGCAGAGGCTTAACCGACTGAGCCACCCAGGCACCCCTCAGAGATTCTGATGCAAGTTTGGAGCAATTCACCTTAATGTAGTTTAGAGGCTCACGGATATGTATGGTTTAGAAATAGTTAAATTTAAAATACTTTGGCAAAATCAATCGCTAGAAATTTGAGAGCTGAAAAGGAAAGTTCAGTGAGTATAGGAAAAACCACTGATATTTCTATCAAAAAGAAGTTCTGGCTTTTAAGTTAAAGGTAATACATTCAAATATTTGAATTAAGAAGAAAAAGTGATTATGCAAACATGAATTTTGAGGGTGAGAGTCTCTTGAGTCTGATTATGTATTTGTACATATAATCCCCAGATGGATCCCAGACCCACTTAGTCACTTAATATACCACACTTCATAGTAAGATAACCTTTATTAGATGAATTTCAATTGCAAGAACTGAAAGATACCTTCAAGTATAGAAATTCCTAGAGCTTTCTGAAGACCGAATAATTCTACTGCAGTGTGAAGTCCTTGAGTAGGGTTTTACCTCCGAGTCAGTATTGTCAGATGACCAGCCACAATGGCTTGACTGGTTGTGGAGAACAGACGAGAGCTGAGAGTTACCATGTGACCAGAGCTGATATAATTATAGCCTGAAAATGTTAAGTGGAGAAGAGTTTAAAGGCAATGTTTTAAGGTTAAGTTCTGCAAATTTTTAGGGTCGAAGCTATTCTGATATTAAATGTTCTTACTAATTACGTATGTGTGTGCATTACCTGTCACCTTCCAATATTAATAGTAATAATAATATCTTAGGTTGGGATTGTAGTTTAGAGTTTACAAGGTGCTTCCATATTTGTTTTCCTTGCTTTATTTAATCTTCATAACAAAGCCAAGAAGTCGTTACTCTGTAGACGATGAGAGCAAGTCCAGGGAAGTTAAATAACCAGACAGAGACAGCTAGGACTTGAACACAAGTACTCTGTTCTCAACTTAACCATCTTTAAAGTAGAAACCAGGGACATCTCTACCCCATCTTCTAAAGACTACCTCTTGCATTATGCTAAAACTCATCACACAGAGTAGGGGTCAGCAACTGTTTTCTGTAAAGGGCCAGATAGTAAACATTTTTGGCTCTGTAGGCCATGCGGTTCACTCCTCAGTACAACTCACCTGTGCCACTGTAGCTCCCAAGCAGCCATGGATAGTGTGCAATGAATGGGCGTGGCTGTGTCTTCGTAAAACTTTATTGACAAAAACAAGCAGAGGATCCTCTTGGTCATCAGGCCTTGGTTTGCTGACCCCTCACATGAAAGAATGAGTAAACACAGAAGAGTCTCATGTCCACTTCTTCCCTTTCCACTCCATTCACTCCCTCTCCCTAAAAAAAAAAAACACCCTATTTTTATTAGATTCTTGTTTAGTCTTCCAGACTTCCTTTTGCAAGTACAGACACATGCCTATAGAGACTTCTAGTCCTCCTGCTGCACTTTCCTCAGGGCTCTCAGCCCATTCCCCCTTCCACACTCTGTTTTGATTACCTGCGCATTCATCCAGATGAGTGCTTAGAGGCCGGATGTTCCTTTCTGCCCTTGCGTAGTACTTTACTACGTAGATCTGCTGCAGATTACTCAGTCGACTGCTGGGCATGTGTGTAGTTTCCGTGATTTTGCTTGAATGTGTGACAGTTTGTGCTTATATTGGTGATTCTGTGGGAGAGATACCTAGAAGTGGTACTGCTGGATGGAAGGGTACATGCATCTGTCAATTTACTACTTACTGCCAAATTCCCTCCATATTCGTGGCAGTATTGTGTACTCCTGCCCGCGACCTATGAGAGTACCTGTTTCCCCAGAGCCTCACCAATGGTGTATGGAGCCAATCTTGGGATTTAGGCTACTCCATCAGGCAAGAAATGGTATCTTGGTATAGCTTATAATTTGCATTTTTTTTTTTTTTTTTTTGCTGCAAGTGAAAAAGAACACCTTTCCATACATTTCAGGACCAATTATAAATCTCCTGTGTTTCATAACCACTGCCCATTTTTCTTTTGGGTGGTAGGTTTTTCTCTTTTCAAAGTTTAGGCACTTGTTAAACATGAAGGAGATTGGCCCTCTGTCCCAGTTCATCATTTCTTTTGACTTGGCTTATGCTGTTTTTTGCCATGCAAAAGTTTTTCTTTTATTTTTATGTAGATATTTACTGATCATTCATCGCTAGATAGATATATATGGCTACAGGTGATACAGATCTAGATACAAATGAGAGATAGATAAACAGATGTGAAGGATGGATGGATGGATGGATATGATAGACAGACAGACAGACAGATAGACAGACAGATAGACAGATGTGATGGATGGATGATAGATAGATAGACAGATATGGATGTTACATGTGAAATGTAGATGGAGGGGTGGGCGCCTGGCTGGCTCAGTCGGTGGACTGTGTGACTCTTGATCTGGGGGTTGTAAGTTCGCACCCTACGTTGGCTGTAGAGATTAGTTAAAATAAAATCTTAAAAAAGAAGATGTAGCTGTGGATGTACGTATAGATATCTTCTGGGGTTTTTTAAAGATTTTATTTATTTATTTGACAGAGAGAGAGAGTGAGCACAAGCAGAGGGAGCTGGAGAGGGAGAAGCAGGCTCCCCACTCAGCAGGGAGCCCAATACAGGGCTGGATCCCAGGACCCTGGGATCATGACCTGAGCTGAAGGCAGACGCCCAACCGACGGAGCCACTCAGGTGCCCCTCTTCTGAGTTTTTAACTCTCCTTGTGCTAAACATCTAAAAAATTTAAATGGGTGAAAAGGACAAAGGCGATGATGTGAGTCCTAAAGACATGAGAGCTCTTATCTGCAAGTAAGTTTGTATTCAAAGTGTGAATGGATTTGCCAAGTATTATTTTAAATGTTAAGACAGGTGACGCGTACTAGTACAGAGAATAACTAAAGACCTAGAATAGAGCAAAACGGCCAAGGTTAATTCAAGAGCTATATATTAGTTGATAATGCGGAGAAGTAAAATCTTTTATAGTCAAGCAAAATGTGATATCAAACAAGTTCCAGTTAAGTCTGAAAGTATACAGACACTTAAAACCTTTGTGGTTGCTTACATCCAATTTTAATGCAAAATCTCTTAAATCGCGTGTAACAGAAAGATATTAGTATCATCGTGCGAGTGTTTAATAGCGAAACAAATAAAGCAAGCCAAATGTCCCATTTGTCGGTTACTATTTTGCTGTCAGGTGATAAACTCAGAATCTCGAGAGTTCTGCGCTTCTGTTTGGTTTTGCCTGGCTTCTCTACCCAGTAGATTCGCACCTTGTCCTGCGTCCACTACCCCAGCAAAGCAGAGTCAGTAAACTGAAGTTAAGGACAGAGAAGTTACCGCATTTGCCATGCGCCCCAGGTTCGTGTTTGCTATGGAGAAGGCATCGTCACCAAGCCGAGGCAGTTTTCTTTCGAGAGAGGAAAGGCCGGATGGAGGCCTGGGGTAGGGGGTGCACACAGCACCGTGATGTCACGGATTGCATTGTCTCTTGGGAAACTCATCCATCAAACCGTCACCTCTGATTCTGTGCAGGGTCACTAGGGAAAGAGGCGGCCTGCCCCAGTTTGGGCATTCTGAAGTGTTAGAATGTGGTAGAGCTGGTGGTGTGAAGCCGATTCGTTTTGTTTCAAAGGCCCAAATGGCATGCTGCCGAACAGAGACACAAGCCCAGCCGCGTCTCCTTAGAAATAATGACTCCGAGGCAAACAGCCCTCATTGCAGAATGTACAACTGTGCTATCTGCTTGTCTCCTCTTGGATTTATTCGTGCCCGGGGTTTAAATGATGTAATAGAAAGAAAAGGTAAGTCTTCTTTTTTAAATCTTGAGGGGAGAGGGGCGCATTCCCGCTTGATGATAGCCTCTCTGAAATATATATAAGGTATGTGTCTTCGGTGGGAAGGAGATGTGGATTTGTAAGGTGTGACTATCGTCGTGAAATACAAGGGCAAAGCCTGTGCTCTGGGAAGAGAAGGTAAACTGTAAATCTGAAAAAGGGTCCTGCCTTACGACTTAGCAATGGACTTTTCCGTACTGTTTTTAAGACATGATCGTGAAAAAACGAATTTTTGTAGGCTGTCATCCTCGGGATCTTAGATAGAGCATGCAGATCCACGCTTTCATATTTCAGAATCTGCCTTTTCGTCACGTTTCAGTTTATCTTCCGTTTGGGGGGCAAATTAAAAACAAACAGCTGCTCTAAATTGTCACGGCGCAAAGTGCTGGGTGAACCTGGGCAGTTTCGAGCGGATTTCCGGACAACTTGTTTGAAATCGTTCTGTTCTGGGAGGGAGTGTAAAGAGAGCTAGGGAACTCAGAGGAAGTTTGTGGCTGAGCCACCTTTCCCATCCCTGGGAGATACCGCCTGGCGTCTGGGGGGCGGGGGGGTACAGAGAGCTCAGAATGCTCCTCTCCACGCCTTGCCAGGGAGCCGTGCTACTGCCGGGTTTGGGGTTTGGTACCGTGTGTCCTGTCGCCCGAGGAGCGAGGAGCGCAGAGGGCCAGATGCCTCTCCGAGGATTCGCCTCGCAGGGATTAATGCCAGCAAACACCCTCCTGCCCCCCCCCCCTCGCCTCCTGCTCCCCAGGAGAGGCGCTTCTGCAGAAATCATTTGGTGTGTGTGCCGGTTTTCCTTGTGAGGGGATTAGAGAATAGGAGAGTGCTTTGTGAGAAAAATCCCAGGAGAGGTTGCTCGGGGAGAAACCAACCAGAGGGAAGGCAGACTTCAGCTTTCTTGGTCCCCTCACTGAAGTGACTCTAAGAAACCCAGGTCCCTGGCCTAGAGCAGCTGGGGGGCTGTTTTCCTTCGGCCACCTTAGGAGAAACTGGTAAGGCTCTGTGGTTTGTTGTTGTTTTTTTTTTTTCCTACTGTTCTGAGATGCTACTATTATTGGTTTATTAAAGTGCCCGTGTTGGAAGGAAGGGAAAGTGGTTGGCGATTCTGGGGACATCCTGCATTGTCTCTGCCTAGCGTATGAGAAAGGCGCTGTTTCCCCTGCACAAAGGGCTGGTAGCCATAGCATAATTTTACTTTTCCCAAACTTGATTAACATCACTTTTGAGCAACTGACTTCAACCAAGCATATGCACCCGCGGAAACTGTACTCCGTGTGGGAATGCACCTATTTATGGGATAATTATATTTTTAAAGGGTTTATCTCTAAATCTGATTAATTTGGAGGTACGACTGCATGGGGGAGGGGGGAGAAAATCAGGCCTCTCTGGAAAATTCCAAATTGTCCGTTTCCCATGAGAATGCATGTTTCGCCTCTTTTGTAACTAGCGCTGCGCAGATCCAAGCCACTGCTAGTAAACTAAGTAGTCCCCAAAGTTAAGTTCCAGACAGGGTGACATAAGAGGAGAGGGGTCCTACTAAAATGAGGAAAATGGAATTTTGAGTTAGTCACGTGGAGTATATGTTCTCGATTTGTTACTCAACCAGTGTTCTAATCGGAAAGAAGAAATGAGGAAGCTGCTCGGAGTCAGAAAGTTTAGGTACCATATCTCCTTCAGCAATTTCAAGGACGCAGCTCACCAAACCTTATTTGGCATATGTTACCCCCTGAGGTTCCATTTTGTTATTTTTAGAGTTGATTTTGCTATCTGTGTGGGATTTTATATATATGCATATGTAAAATATATGGATTTTATATATATTTATACATATATAAATATTTTGTATTATATATACATATATAAAATATGTTTGTTGTATACATGTATATATAAAATCCCACACAAATACAAATATGTATATATACATACATAAGATATGTATATGTATATATACACACTTTTGTTTTATATCTATATATTTATATACATATTTTATGTGTATATATATATATCCTTTTATTATACCATGGGAAACTTAAGCCTGAATAGTTTAGAAATATATCAATTCAGTTTGAGGCAAATTATCCCGCAAACTAACTACCACAGTCCTTCTGAGCTGGAGTATGTGTGAAGAAGATATAAGCGACAGACAGCTGTTGTCCCCGCGAGGGCCAAGTCCAGAAGCCTGTGCTCAGAGCTGAGAACCAAGTTCCTGCAAGCCCTGCCTGCCGGCCCCTCCCCGCCCCCAACCAGGAGTGAGTGGTAAGTGGTGCTGTTGTTCTTCCCCCCGGAGACAGTTTGGATGCTGCGTAATGTAGCTGGCTGTCTGCATTGTTGTTCCTCCTCATTAAAATAAAACTAAAAATCATGCTCTGCGCAAAGTTCTGATGGTAGATGTTTAGTTTCTAAATTTTACATATTCCGAATTCTACACTTCCTATCATTCCAGTTGAATCTGTGCATCATGAAAACAATGATCAAGTAAAATGATTCCACACCAACGAATTACCCAGGTCTGCAATTTTAACTTCCATCGAAATTAGGCCCAGAGAGCTTTTTCTACTTAATTCTGCGGTCTTCGGATGACCCGATTATTAGAATATTCAAAAAATTGTATTTCATTCATAACCATCAACTTTTTAAAAAGGTGTGTAACTATTTAGCTTCTCTGCATGCATATTATTATGAGCACCTGCAAAAATACAGGCTCCTTCTTTAAAATGAGCTAATTATTTGCCTGACGGATGCTTTACAAAACAGGGAAGGGCGATTCCCTTTCTAGTTTCTTCTTCTTCAGCTGAAAATGCTAATTCAACCAAACAGTTTTATCTCTGTCTTTTGCAATTGCTTACAGAAGGCAGGCTGTTAATTGGGGGGTCCTGAGTGTGAAATAACGGTTAATCAATTTATCTGTGAACTCCAAGGACACCTGGGAGGTTTTCAGGTTTCTGATCAGTGTTATTTACCATTCTCTACTGCATGCTCATTCCAGTTTCGAAGACTATTTACCTTCATAATATTTGAGCCTGAGAGCATCGAATTTATTGGAATTGATTTTCTTTCCAGGTTGAGCTTTTAAAATACTTTTGCTGGTTGTTTTTCACTACTGCCTTATGAGATTTTCCCTCATCTGGCCTATATTTATGGAGTGCCTGGGTGTCACTAGGGTGGCCCACGTTTGCTCTTAGAGGTGACAACTCTACTTCTGTGTGGCTCCTTGCAGAGGTGGCCAAGGCCAGAAGGGAAAAAGGCTTTTGCTGTTCTAACAATTGTCCGCAGGGTCACACGGTTCCGTTGCCAAGTGTGGTTTCAGCAAGGACAGAAAATGCTCATTCTCCTGAATTATTGATACTTTAAAATATATTACTGGCTACTTAAAACCTGGGAGTTGGGTTCATCAATAATCCTCTCACATTGCACAGGACCTGCTGGGTGTTAGTCTCATCGCTGGGCATTTAAATAATTCAAAAGTAAGATTTCTCCTGAATTAATTCGGCCTTTGTACAAGTTGGGGAAAATACGGAGCAAGACGTTTTAGCAAGCTTCATCTTTACAGCTTATAAATTACCGTTCCTTCTCGTGTTTGCTTTTGATTAGTTTTTTTCTGTTAGATGGTTTTGGTTAAACACGTTTTGTTAAATGATATGTCACAATAATGTACGTGATTTATACAGAGATCAATGGGAAAAGGGCATCATGGGAAAGAAAGGACTGTTTCTTGAATCCACCATGTAGCAGACACCGCCTTAGCCTTTGGCACAAGCAGTGTTATTATTTAATCTTCTCAACCGTGCTGCAAGATAGGTAGCATTATGCCCATTTTAAAGATGAGGACACTGAAGCCCAGGACATTAGAGAATGAAATCAAGTCCTGCAACTGCTCGGGTACGCACATCTGTCCCCTGCGCCACAAAAGCACATTTTTAGCCACGCCTGTATTGCTCTCTTAGCACCCCCGTCTTTCTTCCCAGATCCTGTATCAATTGATAATTCCCTACAGCTTATCTTAATGCTTCCAAAGCGTCTCCCTTGACAGTTGCAACCTGTTCCCTGAGTTCCTTTATGAGCTGACAGCCGATATATGTAAGTAGGGATTGGGCAGGTGCTGAACGCGTTTATGTGTAAAAAGTGCTTTTGAAACATCAAGGTAGAAACAACATATTAGGTTGGAATATAGAATGCCGCATAGTTGATTTTGTTTGGTTAGGGGAACTGAGAAGTAAACTTGGTCTGGTTTGGGGCCACGCCTGGCCTGATTATCCTCCCAGCCCGGGCACCAGTCCGCGGGCAAGCTGCGACACCTTTGTGTCTCCTCTGTGTACAGATGTGGGTTTCCATCCCCACTGGCCTCACTTCCTGCCTCCAACAGGGGGAGCAGAGGAAGGGCTGGGGTTGTAGAAGCCTGAGGAGGGCATCTCCTGCCCTCCTTCCAAAGCTATTCGTTGAGAGAAAGGAAGCGGTGGCATGTCATTAATAAAAGAGACTTCTAAATGTATCGATGCCGTAGTCGCGGCCATCAATTGACCAACCCATTTCTTTAGTGGGCACTAGCTATCCAATTGCCTGTATATTGGTTTTCTATCACTGCTGTAACAAATTACCACACATTTAGTGCCTTAAAACAACAGAAATCTGTTTTCTTACGGCCCTGGAGGTCTGAAGCCTGAAATGGGTTTAAAACCAAGGGGATCAGCAGAGCTGCATTCCTTCCGGAGGCTCCAGGGGAAAGTCCGCTCCTCGATTTTCCAGCTTCTAGAGGCCACCAGCATTCCTTGGCTCATGGCCTCCACATCACTCGAAGGTCTGCTTCCATCAACCCATGCCTCCTCCTTTCGCTTAGGAGGACCCTTGGGATTACATTGGACCCACCAAACTAATCCAAGGAAATCTTCCCATCCCGGCATCCTTAATCACGTCTGCAAAGTCCCGTTTGCCACGTATCGTCACATCTTCACAAGTTTGGAGAATTGGAACATGGACACCTTTGGGAGGCCATTATTCTGACTCCCACACCTTTTAAAATATTTCTCTAGAACTCCGTGGTATTTACTTACTCCATGCTCTTATAGGTAATGGGGAGCCACAGAAGGATTTCAAGTGGCGAGGAGAAATAACCAGGTTTTCATGGTAGAAGGCTTACAGGAAGAACCCTAAAGAAACGGAGGCCCAATTAGGACACCCACTGGAATGTAGGAGAGAGGAGTTGAGAACATGCCTTGTGGTGGGGTCTGAGAGGAGGGGACAAGGTCGGCGTTTGAGAGGTATTAGAAAGGGTGCATTGACAGGAAAGAGGCCGTGGTGTGGATGACTTGGATGGATGACGGGCCAGGGAGGGAGAGAGGGTAGGTGACTCTGGGAAGTGTGCCCACTGTGCTAGGAGCTGCGGATTCATTGGTGGCCAGAAACACGTCTTTGCTCATGTAGTTCAAAACCCATCTGTGCAGACTGATAGTAACAACAAATGAGTCTTATTTATGGACTGCTTTATCTTCTTCCAAGCACATTATATTTCCTCTTCACGCCAACCCTCTTAGGTAGATACTGGTAGCATTATCATCCCATTGTTCAGATGAAGAAATGAGGCAAAGAGAGGTTATTTGAGCAATTTGCGAGGGGAACGAAAGGATTTGAAGCCTAGTAGGCTGGCTCCAGGGTCCATGGTTTTAATTCTTATACTCCACTGCCTCGCTTAACAACTAATTATAATTGTATGGGATATTTAGTATGGGAGCTATCTACATTTCAAGATGGGCTGTGAAGTTTTCTGAGGCAAATTCCTAAAGATTCTGGCCATCAGCAGCATGCCATTCATGATAAAATATTTGGAGCACTGGACTAGGCATAAGGGTGAAATGAAAAAAATATCATATTCCCCTGCTCTCTAAGAATTTATATCCACACGCAGAAACCCATATTGCAGCCATAAAAAAGAGACGGTCAGAAGTGAAATGGTTCCAAGGCCCTCTGGATAAATCCGACGTGAGGATACAGTCCTTCTCTAAAAGGGGTGGGAAGGAGCAAGGCAGTGAGAAGGCCCAGATGACCAGATGCAGGGGCATTACAAGCCTTCATCAAAGGACTCAGTGTGCTGTGTACTTTCCATACACTCTCCCATTTAATCCTATGCCAATGCTAGAAAACTCCCTGTCTTAACAGATGGAGGAATCGAAGCAGGAGAGAGGTTAAGTTAAGGAACCTGCCTGAGGTTACAACGTCATGATTGATGGAGTGAAATTTCAGGCCTCGCCTCTCCTCACTCTGCTACGTGTGTGTTTCAAGGATGTAGGTTCAGTGTACCAGGCAGAACCGCCTTGAAATAAAATTGTAAAGTGCCTCAGGAATCCTAAAATGATGTTTACACTTTTTAAGGTTCTGGTATTTTGATCTGGTTGCTCTTCGGGATCATTATTGTTGCCTGGGCTGCTGGGTGGAGCTGGTCTGTGTGCGTGCCTGAGGATTGCACTATCGCTCAGCTGTAGGTGGTCTTTAAAAGAAAAATCAGGGGCGCCTGGGTGGCTCATTCGGTTAAGAGTCTACCTTCGGCTCAGGTCATGGTCCTGGGGTCCTGGGGTTGAACCCCACGTCCGGCTTCCTGCTCCTCGGGGAATCTGCTTCTCCCTCTGCCTGTTGCCCCCGCCCCACCTGTGTTCTCTCTCTCTCTCTCTCTCTCTCTCTCTGTCAAATAAATTAATTAGAAAGAAAAATCATCCTTACCGAGAAAGATATATGTACACTTCTTTTTTACGTTCTTTTTATCTTCTTTAAACTGTTCTATAGCCTTTGTAGAAGTTATAATGTGAAATTATAGAACATGTGCATGTGGGCTCTCTATACTTTGTATCTATAGATATATGATATATATAGTAATCATTAGGTGACAAATACCAAAAGATATCATTGATAGGAATGTCGTGCTTTTTTTGTTCTTTTATAGCTAGATAACTCAGAAGATCTGAAAACTTGCCCCTTAAATTTGCTTCTTAATCTATGTAACAGAACAATTCAGATCCTCTTAACCTTTTCTACCAGACATTTATTTTAACAAACAATTACTCGGTACCTACGGTGTGTTGGGCATACATTTGATTTCATGGGTCCCTTCCAGTTCTTGTTAGGAAGACTCCTCTTTACAAGAGGAGAGTCTCAGAGAATGGCCCAGCCAGACTTGAACTCCTGGAGGCTTCGGCCCTTTAGCCTGGAAGACTTGCTCGCATGCCACTCAACCCACTTAGCTAGGATGGATGCTCGGAGCCACTGGAGATGATATTTTTCCACTTGAGCAGCAAATTAGGAGAGTTTGCTTATATCCCCATGACCGAAGGTAGGCACATTTTGGAACCAATATTCCTATTTATCAAGATAATCTGCAGCTTGCTTTAATGAGGGGGAATTTCAAAACCCATTTGTTGAAAGATAACTCTGTGCAATTGTATAATTTGCCTCAAAGTGAGAATTCCAGAAAATGTGAGATTTCCCCAATAGCTTGCTAGCCAATAGCTGGGAGATTTACATTCAAGATGACATCTGTTCAGGCTTACGCTCTGCTTTTGCATATGTGTTGGCAAAACACTTTCAGTGAACCTTCCCCACGTTCTAACCCCACATCGACTTCTCCCAAAACTCATGACAAGAAAGGGACAGAGCTAGAATTATCATCCCAGAGTCTCTGACCCTGGGTTCAATGCTTAGAGTAGGTCATGATTAGTTTTAATAGTAAATAATATATAATTGCTGACAGGTGCCTTTGGGCATTGGGAAATAGCATTTAAAATAATGTTTTCCATGATATATTGCCTACAGGAGGATGTCATCATGCGAGCTTAATAGGAAGGCTTAAAGGTGAGAGCTCAGTATCATATGGAAAGGGAACATTTGTTCAGATTTTCTCCTCCACTGTCAGGGAATCAGACATCATCTAGCATGTCGTATATATATATATATATATATATATATATATATATATATAAATATGTATATATTTATAAGAATTTTTTTAAAGATTTTATTTGAGAGCGTGAGCGTGCAAAAGTGAGCCGGGGGCGGAGGCGGTGGCAGAAAGGAGGAAGGCAGAGGGAGAAGCAGACTCCCAGCTGAGCAAGTAACCTGACGTGGGTCTCGTTCCCAGGACTCCGAGATCATGACCTAAGCTGAAGACAGTTATCAATATGCCAATAAGATCTGCAAAGACACATAGCCTGAGCTCTCACTTAAAAATTATCTAATTCAGTGAATTTCCATTGCAAAGTTTAGATACCCTCGGGTCGCGGTAATGGCAAACTACTCTTCCTTATGGTTCTGCATGGCAAGGAGAAGTTCACGCCTTATTTTCTCTAATTTAAAGTAAGGTGATCAACAAATTTTCATATACACGTGTTAACTTCAAAATACAGAGAAGCTTGAAGCTACTGCAAACACAAGTTTACTTACTGAATTGTATTTGATAACACCTATCCTCTTGCCACATAACAGCAAGAGCGAACATTCAAAAACTTCTCATACATCCAAGGAAATCCTCCATCTTTGTTAATTATGTGGAATTTCTCTCATTTGTAATGCACCGTATAGGCTCCGGAAAAGTGTGGGAAATTGGCACGTAATTGGGACATAATAGGCACTTAAGCCTTATATTTTCATAACAAAACTGTCCTAAATTAAAATAAAAATGATATGCAAATGAGATTTCTTTAGCTAAATGTGGGCACAAGGGCTGTAAAGATATCAGTATATATTAGAATAACATGAATAATTTATTTGATGATGTAAAACCTAATAAAGATTTAATGATCACCCATATGCCTTTAAATTTATATGAGATATACCAATCTGGTGGGCAAATACAGGCAGCTATTACAACTCTGTCCAGAACTCTGTAACTCTTCCTATGTTCGTTACTTTTTAGAAAGGGTCACAGAACAATGCAATAAATGGTTGCAAAGAAGTTTCTGTCCCAAGATACCCATTCAGTGAATTCTAGAGCTCAAGCTGCTTTTCTCTAAAACCATGAAATACGCTCTCGTGCTGCAGAATTGGACTAACCATTTTCTGATATATAAATTTAATGATTTCAATGTCAGAATAATTTTGGTGAAGAAAAACCATTTTAGGGGCATAATTTCCTACAAAGATTGTTGGCCTGTTGCTTTGAATTCCATTTGAATGCATACTACGAGACGGGGTAGCTGCGCTAAATCCATAGCATCTGGGTTATTCTTCGTGGATGAGTTCCAGTGCTTTTGGTGATAGAACTAAAAGCTCACAAGATGCTGTGTATCAGCAATGAAACAATTAGTCTTTGAGAAGCTTTGGGGAAATTACTCAAGCAGCGAATTAATCCTTGTGATTCTGGTCTCTCTTCCCCAATGCTAGATCTCTGAAGGGACACCCCCCACCCAGCCCAGTTCCTGGGTCTCCTCTCAAAGGTGTAAAATTTCATAAACCTTTGGTAAAACATTATGAATTTGCTTTCTGTGCGATACAACTGGTGTTTTTTCCAGACCTGTATTTCCATAATTAAACATCCTAAAATACAAATCCCATTATTATTTGTTATGTCTAGTCAGTAATTAGACCTCAGCTGGTAGGGCAATTTCAGAACAGAGTTTACCAATTTACATACTAATCCAGCAGAGTCTGGTGGGACATGATTAGCATAGATTCAGTCAACATCTTAATTAGCCCTAATCCCAGCATGCACTGGAGGTGCCTTACCCCACCCCCCACCCCTGTGAGTCTGGTTTAGCTGACTTTTTCTCTTCAAGAAATCCCCACCCTTCAAAAGATATTTCCCAGTGTCCTTTTTCACTGATGAAATGGCTATGTCTCAAAGTGGTCCGCCAGGCAAGACATTTTGTGGCTTGAAATGTGACTAGACCTGTGAGAGATCTGGCCAGGCAAGTGATGAATGCTTGAGTCGGAGGTAAAAACCAAAGTACCAGAGTGTGTTGTGGAATGTTAGAATATACCCACTCTTCCTTCCCATCCTTCCCCCAACTCCAGGTAGCAAGGCCTGTAAGCCATCCCAAACATAGGAGAAT
The DNA here is from genome assembly GCF_037043125.1 of Eumetopias jubatus. Classification (NCBI taxonomy): domain Eukaryota; kingdom Metazoa; phylum Chordata; class Mammalia; order Carnivora; family Otariidae; genus Eumetopias; species Eumetopias jubatus. The sequence continues at coordinate 119,837,674 of NW_028274817.1, forward strand.
CTTACCAATTTTCTAAGACACTAGAGAAGGATATTCCTTATTCCCACCCACGGTCAGAAGCCCATTTCATTGTTTACCATCTCTTGTGTCAGGAAATCCCTTATACTTAACTGAGATCCCCCATGTTGCGCATCTAAGCCTCTTGCCTCTCTGTCCATCCATAGTGGAAAGGGGAGAACAGGCAGTCCACTCACCTCTGAAAAGCTCCTCGTGTAGCTGAGGACCATAATGAAATGATCTCCCGAATCTTCTCTTCTTCAGGTTGAATTTTTCCAGCTCCCTGACTCTCCTCTCAGGTCCCTTTCTTCAACCCTTTGATCTTCCTTGTGGCTTTTCTGTGAACTCTTTCCAAGCTCCCCACATCCGTCTTTAATCTCGGAGCTCGGGACTGGGCAGAGAACCTTTGAAATAGCCTGAATGGCCCGATATCCTCAGGAGCTGCATCTAACCCTTTTGTGTGCCTCCGTATTCAACTCACTTTGAGAATCAGTGCTTGCTCTTAGTTAGCTGACTGGCTTTCTTTATTCCCTTCCTATTTGAAAAAAGAATTTGATTTTCTATTTGTGTGCTATTCTGTAACCGGATAGGGATTGCTTCTATTTGCTTGGGAATATTCTATTGCAGTTTGTCAAGGTTACTTTGTGCTTCCGTGTCAGTTGGCGAATCTATAAGCCACTGGTAACTCCTGCCGAGGTTTGAAGTCGTCTGCAAACTCAATGTGGGCATTACCAGTGAATTACTGCACAAACCAAGGACATGAGGCCCTCGGTGGGTACTGGGGTGAACCCAGGAGAGCATCATTTGCTAACACCTTCAGCCCGAGGATGCATCTCTCTTCTCTGCCACCCTTCCCCACTTTTGACCTTTGTCTTGTGACAGACTCTTTCCCTGTTTCACTCTCTTGTTTTCTCTTTACTCATTCCTTCTTCCTTTTCATCTCTTCCGTGTTCACTCAACACCTCCCTACTCGAAATTGTTCCCCAGCCAAAACTTTGTCCGGTTATTGCGGTTGGGAGTGACACGGGGGAGATGATGGAAAGAGAGAAACATCTGGCACAGTTCTCCCTTCTAGCTTTGTACCGGCTTAGCTGAAATCAGGCCACATAGGTCACAGATCAGAACTAGTCAAAAGCACCAAGTGATGGATACTGTAAGAATCAAGGCGAAGAAGAAGTGCCCGCCTCAGGCCCAGCTGCCTAGCGGTGCCAGCCCCGGAGACATGTACCTTTCTGGCCACACAGAAAGAGCTCGTCAGAGTGTTGCTAGTTTTGTGCATAAAAGAACCAGTCTAACTCACGTTGACTATTACTCGATTTGTCAGGGGCCAAGCCCATGTTTCAAATTCCAGAAGGTGTCCCAGCTTGCCTTGAAAGCCAGGGTATTAATCCCTGTCTAGAAATTTAAGAATCCTTGAGATTATAAAAGGTTTATTCATACACCCTTGGAGATTTTTTTAAATAGCTGTATGTCTGTGGGCAAGAAGCAGGTGTGAGGGCTTTTGCATGGATGTCTTTATAGTCGAGACTCTTACTGTTGAAAACTATAAAGCTGTAAAAACCAGTTCACATATCCCCTGCTTCTTCAGGGGTTACTGATGGAAGAGAAAATGCCTACTTTGGGGGTTTCTGTTTGATTGGTTGGTTGATTTGGTTTGTTTTTTTATTTTTGGCCGATTGAATTTTGTGTGTATGTGCGTTTGTCGCAACCTGAAACTTTAAATTTCCTCGCCAAAAGGTAGTTCACACTCTAGGTGTAGAATTGATAAATACATCCTTAATTATTTCCTTATTTTCCTTTTTTAAAAGATTTTATTTATTTATTTTAGAGAGAGTGTGCATGAGTAGGGGGAGGGGCAGAGGGAGAGGAAGAGAGAGAATCCCAGGCAGACTCTGCGCTAAGTGCAGAGCCTGAGTTGGGGCTCTGTCTCACAACCCTGAGATCACGACCTGAGCCAAAACCAAGAGTCCGACGCTCAATCGACTGAGCCACCCAGGCGCACCCCTCCCCCCCTTTTTAAGTAGGCTCCACACCCAACGCGGGGCTTGAACTCACGACCCTGAGATCAAGAGTCCCATGTTCTACCACCCCTCCTTGTTTTCCATTTTAATTCCTGATCACTTTTCTGAAATCATGTACACTCTCCTACCTTACCACTGGCCAGACCCAGAAGTGTGTTAAGAGAAGGGACTGTGGAGTTTACTAATTACAGCAGATGACGGGAGTCATCAGAGTGACTTCGTCAGTTTGGATTAAGAAAAGGAATTTTTGGTGGGATGTGAAAAGGTGCAGCCGCTTCGAAAACAGTCTGGCAGCTCTTCAAAAAGTTAAACATAAAGTTACTCTATGACCCAGCAATTCCACTTCTAGGTATATACGCAAGAGAAAGGAAAATATATGTCCATATAAAAACTTGTACATGAATGCTCGTAACAGCATTATGCATAGTAGCCAAAAAGTGGAAACAACCCAAATGTCCATCAACTGATGAATGGGTAAATGAAATGTAGTATATCCGTACAATGGAATCTTATTCAGCAATACAAAGGAATGAGCTACTGATATGGGGCGCCTGGGTGGCTCAGTCATTAAGTCGGCTCAGGTCATGGTCCCGGGGTCCTGGGATGGAGCCCCGCATCGGGCTCCCTGCTCGGCGGGAAGCCTGCTTCTCCCTCTCCCAGTCCCCCTGCTTCTGTTCCCTCTCTCGCTGTGTCTCTCTCTGTCAAATAAATAAAATCTTTAAAAAAAAAAAAAAAGAAATGAGATACTGATAGATGCCATATCACACCAAGTAAAAGAAGCCAGTCACACAGGATCACATCTCGTATGAAATGTCCAGAATAGGTAACTCCATAGAGACAGAAGATAGATGAGTGGTTGTCGGGGGCTGGGAGGAGAGGGTAGGAGGAATAGGGAGTGACTGTTAATGGATACAAGGTTTTCTTTTAATGGGAGATGAGCCTCTTCTAAAACTAGATTGTGGTGATAACTCTGAATATACAAATAAAACGCTGGCTTGTACGAGTGAATCATCCGATAGGAGAATTATATGTCAATGAAGCTATTACTGAAGAAAAGAAAATGGATTTATATGCAGAAGCCAGTGTTCTAGGTCATTCACCAAATGCTTTTATTTGTTAGGGTTTAAAAAGAGATAGCTAACTCCTGGTATCATTTTAATTAAACATTTTCTCCAAATGGCACTATTGGAGATTTCAGCCAAGCCAACTTAAGTACAATTGTGGCTGTAGAGAAGGCGACTCAGAATGAAGTACCGTGAGCAAGGATGTGAAATCTGGTTTTTAATCCTCACCCTCACCCTGAGCATGCCTTACGAACATAAGCCAAAGGCGGGACCTCTTTGGAAGTTAGCCATCCATTTTCTCAGTGAGAATAATGGCAATAACCTCTAGCAACCTCCCGGAATTATATCGGGATCAAATTAGATGTGTGCTATCATCATCCTTTAAAGAGAGCCATGGAGATGCAAAGACATTATTACATAGCCAGCAGTATTTATTATAAATATCAAATATTATGTATGTTTAATGTTAAGATTTCGGTGATTCCTATGGTCTTCTTGATCCTGACATTGAATAATTACCCACTTCCCCCCACCCCACCCTGTATGAAATATGAACAGACATTTAGATTACATTTAGACATGTACACTAGATATAATCTTGGTTTGTGCTATGTTTATAGTCCTTGTGTTAATCTCCGAACTTCACGCATGAAGGGGAGGAATGCAAAATTACGATTTTAACGAAGTTTTTAAAAAGAGAACGAGGCAGTTGAAGTAAGATCCAATGATGCACCCAGGTCTGTGGGAACTGTAAATACTGTTTTTGAAGTGTATCTATTTATTTAGTTTTAAGTAATCTCTACACCCAACGTGGGGCTCGAACTTGTGACCCCAAGATCAAGAGTCACATACTCTTCCCATTGAGCCAGCCAGGCACCCCCGTAAATACTATTTTAATATCTACTGGATGAGCATCTGAAGCAGTAAAAGGAAATAGATCTCTCCTTTATAATCATTTACAGAATGCTTTTCTGAATGAATTGAAAATGTGGGTAAGTAGAATTTTCGTGGAGAAAGTTAACTCATTGTCCAAAACCCCTTTGTCTCCAGGCTCTGGCACAAGTGCTGGGAAGACTATGGCATATGGCTCGGTCGTTGTAACTATCGAGGCTTCCCTGAGACAACACATTCCTCGACAAGTACCCAGTTGGGGAAATACATTTTCATTCTGCATCAGAAATAGATTTTTTTTTTCTCTCATTTTTCGTTGTTGAAATAGTTTAAGAAACACAACAGGCTGGGGGCGCCTGGGTAGCTCAGTCGTTGAGCGTCTGCCTTCGGCTCAGGTCATGGTCCCAGGGTCCTGGGATCGAGCCCTGCGTCGGGCCTCCCTGTTCCATGGGAAGCCTGCTTCTCCCTCTCCCACTCCCCCTGGTTGTGTTCCCTCTCTCGCTGTGCCTCTCTCTGTCAAATAAATAAATAAAATCTTTAAAAAAAAAGAAAAAGAAAAACACAACAGGCTGCAAAGTGAGTACAGGGTCCCTGTGTTCCCTTCATGCAGCTTCCCCCAGTGATAACATCTTTCCTTCCTCAGTGCAGACAGTGTCAAAACCTGGAAATTGGGATTTATGCAGCACTATCAAAAATCGATTTTCATAGTGGTGAAATTTCTCACAGAAATTGGGCTACAAATTATCACAGCTTTTCAAATTTCAAGTGTCACAATTGAAACTGTTTCCATTGGATCAAGCTTTTATTATTAAAGGGTGTCATTTGATTCTGCATGTAAACAAATGTTGCCTTAAGTGTTGGGGTTTTTTTTTTAATTACAAGTGTTGAAACCCAGATAATAGCGCATTTTAGCTTACACTTGTTTCTGAAAATACTAATAAGCTCCAATTCTGAATATATTACTATTTTTTGACTCGGCATTGCTTTTCAACAACACTTAGATCATTAAATTAAATCCTCATTGTTTCCTCAGAGGTGGCAGGCATTATTAAAATGTATTCTGCATATTTTGTTTCTGTAATGACATGTAATCAGTGCGAATTGATACTGTAGTAAAATACTTAATTAAAACCACATATTTGAGATATAAGTGGGAAACAAAAGACGAACTCTCCTACCATGCCTTCTAAGTGACAGCATCTGATGGAAAGTTGAAATATTAGACAAGACCAGCAGCCTGGTCAGGCAAAAACGTGTTCCTAGGTAGAAAAATGCAAAATGTCTATAGAAATATCCCGGCCTTACAACCAAAGCAAGGGCTTCATCATTGTGTATTCTTTTTCCCCTGCAGAATCAATTCTGAAAGATGTGGAGATCTCACAGATGTCTCCAAGGACCAGTCTGTAGCACCCAGGGAGGGAGGCTTTCTGAGAGAAATGCCTTCCCATGCTGCGTAAATGGCATGTGTCAAGGGGGAAAGACCCCAGTGCTGTCGTGATTGAGTGGGGGGGGCTGCCGTGGGGCCTTTCCTTTGTATCCCGATCATTTACATGACTTAAACACAACAATGTGCTCCATGGTCAATAAAACAAGACGCTTTGCCATAGCAACGGTTTCAGAATGTGGCCCAGCTTCGGTGCTGTCTCCGAGACAGAGAAAAGTACCATAAAGAAACACTCCGTATGAATATGTTCAGAGATTTCTTTATCCCGCTGGTACTTGTTTCAGATTCCACGGGGTTTGGGTTTTATTTACGCAGCCCATCTTTCCTTCGCTCTGTGAGAACGAGCTTTGTGTAGAAGTTGTGGACACGACTGAGGGGTCAGAGGGTGGGAATACATACTTGGCTGTAATGGAAATGGAATTCTTGAGTACATTCACAGCAGACTATTAACACCATCCATGAAACCATGTAAAACTCAGGAATGTAATGTACATCTCTAAGTCATTGTTGATTTCCTTGAAGGTATGTCATAAATGGCCCTGTGAGTGTTTGCACTTTTCACTTCGATCACATATCAACATGTGCATATAATACAACCCACTTCAAAAAATCATAAGGAAATGAACTCCACTCTCGATGCTGTTGTCCAAGAGACACAGCACATATGCGATCAAAGCTGTAATTAAGCTCCAGTGTTTTCCTCTTCTTTCAAGGTCATTTCCTGGCATGATAAGATTTTCCTAAGAAAGCCCCCCTTCCTCCTCCTCCTCCTCCTCCTCCTCCTCCTCCTCCTCCTCCTCCTTCTTCTTCTTCTTCTTTTTTCCTTAGCAATTGTACTTTCTACAAGTTTAAATCTAACGCCGTTGTTCTGGTAAAATTTTCACTGAGGAAGGCAAATCAGAGAGGAAAGCTAGATAAAGAATTTTAATGATTAGTGATAACAGTTGGATATATATTTGCTGTGCAAGATGCAGTGGGTTTTACCTTTAGGATATAATTAGAGAACTTTATCATTGGTTGGCTCAGTGAGTAGGAAATTCTTTACCTGGAGACATTTGTGCTTCTTCTGAGAGATATGCCTTCTGTGACATATGTGCTTTGTCCCTTGTCCTCAGCTGTGTTCCCCTTCGTTGGTTTCTGGGAAGTAGCCATCCCTTAACACTGGAGCTACTTAGAGTGATAGATGAGACTTTGGATCCATGCACCTGACTCCATAGTAATCTATAAATTAGTTATGAGCTGGTAATAAAAAAATCCTAAGTGTCCCTGCTTCTGGGGGAGCCACAGACCCCAGGGATCGCCAAGCAATGAAAGATCAAACTGGACTCACCAGTGAAAACACAATTAATTATTTACACACGTCAGCATTTGACATTGGTATAATTTGAATCGGGAGATGCTTTGTTTGCTACATCGCTACATTGATTTGTGCTCTGCATGCTGGAGGTCTGGCCACACTCTTGTTCACGGCTAAAGGGAGATGAATGAACAGTGGGTAATAAAAGGTGAGCTTCGAGTGTCAGATTTTATGCACATGTACACGGCAGAAAGAAAGTTGGATGTTACAGTGGTATTTTAAGGCATTTTGGGAACACGAAGATGGTGCGTGGGTGCAGAGTGGTAAGGGACGGGGCGGGGTGGAGAAGCAGTTATAAGCCTCTTATCTCAGGCCGGTGAAGGCAAATTCATTTAACCAGAACTGGGGAGAAGTCTCAAGGGACAAGGCCTTCCACGTAAAATCCCACTGGAGAAACTTCAGTGACTCCAGAGAGGAGTGGCTCTAACTGATGTCTCTTGGTGACTCTGCCATCCTCTAAAATGATTTCTCGAGCATAAACCGACCGGTGAGTTTCAGCACAGAAACTCCTGGCTCTGTATCACGAGCATTTTACCCATTAATGCCATTGGGAGGGTAGGGGTGCCTCTAATATTTAGCCTCTTCAAGAGGCTGAGCAGGTCTGATTCTTTCTGTGAAGCCAGGGAAAGAGAAATCATAATCTTCATTTTGTAAGTTCTCTACATTTCGAGGCTTTTTACAGCCTAAGAGCTGCCATTTGAATGTCGTGGATTTGGTGGGCCGGTGCCGAACAAATTCGGGGAAATTTCATTAAGCCGAGCCAAGGCTAATTCTGAAGCAGTTCTAATATGTTTCCTAATAAGTAGAGGGACTTGATTCCCTATCCTCCCTTTCATGCTTGAAGAATCTCAGAATCTTTGACAAAGCAAGGCCCGCAGTTCTGGCTGCAAGCAAAGGGAGCCCTCTTCAGATGGGCAGCGTTGCCTCCCAGATGCCGAAATCACTTTCTTTCCTTAGAACTATTCAGAACTATTAAGAACTTTTCCACTCTTCGTTAGAAGAACAGGTCATAGATTTATGCGGAGGCCTCTCCCCAGTCAGTTCAGACACCTTGATTGCTCACTGTCCCCAAAAGCTGACGAGTAGACGTGTTCAATATTTAATTCATACGTACAAGTAAAGACTCATAATTTTCTGGACCACACAGAATCCTTGTACAAGTTTTGGATGTAATCTCTGCTTTTGTACTAATTCCAAAAGTCAATGAAGTCTGAAGGCATTTGGCAATAGAACTAACCAATTTCAACTCTGTGCTTTAGTCTACGATTAAAGTCAATGTTTCATAAATATTTGAACATGGTTATTGGAACACACTGGTTATCTTTTTAAGTTGTACTTTGCTATTAGACAAAGAACCATATCAGAGTATCACTCTCCCATAAAAGTCTGTAAAGTAATGCTTAAATAGCTTGACATGAAAAGAAATTAAATTCCCCAAGTTCACTGTTCTATGGACATTGGGCAAAGTGACTGATGCCCGTGTTATAGATGAATCGAGTTATAACCCCGAATCCCCCTTATCTTCATCCTTGGTTCAGTTACTCTGCTATCAGGAAAATCACCCAGACTCTTGGATCGAGGGCAGATGGGGCCCTCTGGCAACTATCATCCTCTTTCCCCTCCAAGTGGCTGGTTCTCTTCCTTATCACATTGTCATGCTCTTTTCCCCCTGAATTGTTGCCATCACCTTCATAGATCCAGTGCCTTTCCTTCAAGGCATCTGATAGGTGGGTTATTGTCGTTGTTTGGGTTCTCCTGGATATAGATATTTTTTTAACGATTTTATTTATTTATTTGACAGAGAGAGACACAGCGAGAGAGGGAACACAAGCAAGGGGGAGCGGGAGAGGGAGAAGCAGGCTTCCCGCCGAGCAGGGAGCCCGATGCGGGGCTGGATCCCGGGGCCCTGGGATCATGACCCGAGCCGAAGGCAGACGCCCAGTGACTGAGCCACCCACGCGGCCTGTAGATCTTGAAACAAAATATCAAGTGCAAGTCATTTATTTGGAGGGGAAAGACAGGGGAGGCAAGGAAACCAATAAAGAATGTGCTTTTGAGTAAGTTCTCACTATGCACAACTGGAGCTTAATCCTACTGGGGGAACTCTAGGAGCCAGTGTAAAACATACTCCTCAGAGGTATCCCTGTGATGTCAAGTGAAGGGGGAGTTGGGGAATTTATATAGCGACTCTTGCCAGTCTCCGGATGAGGACTGCCCCAGGTCAGAAGTGGGACACTTTAATTCTCCCGCACCCCTTGCCTGCCAGAGCAAGCAAAACGTGGCTCCCACGCCAGAGAAGTTTCCCTGGCAAAAGACATAGAGGCTGGTAATTGTACATCAGGCTACCGGGCAGAGAAATGGAAAGGCTTAAGGGAATATGAGTAGAACATTGGCCTCTCTGGTTTATACTCTGGGGAACCAGCTCCACTGTTTACCAACCCCAGAGGCAGCACACACACTCCACAAGTCCCTGTGGTAACCTTGTCAATATTCTTCCACCAGGAAGAGACATCATTTCTTCATGACTTGCCTTAAAAAATATCACCATCTACTTCTACTGTATATACTCTGTCATTTGGATATGAGAGCTCCTAGAGATTCGCCTAACTTCCCAGGCCCAGCTCTATCTTGGACAGAGGATAAAGCAGAAGAATAAGAGTGTGGGAATCTGGGCCCGATGGGGCAAATATCCAGGGAGGGAGCTGGCTGTCAACATCTCATAGGTGGATAGCTCTCCCATTTGCAAGAGAAAGTCTGCACAGAGAAGTGAAGAATTCTTTCTACACGTGGATTTCCACAGATGGATACCATGCAAAGCATGCTATTTCATGGCCCTTACCTTAAGATAGTCCAGGGTCGGGGCACCTGGGTGGTACAGTCGGTTAAGTGTCTCACTCTTGCTTTCAGCTCGGGTCTCGATCCTCAGGGTCATGAGACGGAGCCCAGTGTTGGCTCTGCGCTCAGCACGGACTCTGCTTAAGAGTCTCTCTCCCCCTGCCCCTCCCGCTGCCCCTGCCCCCCCACCCCCCGCCAGTGCTTGCACACGCGCGCTCTCTCTCAAAATAAATTAATTAATTAAAAAAGAAAGGTAGTCCAGGGTCTAAATTGATTACTTATACATCGGCCATATGTAAAAAAATGGTTTGGAAAATATTATTTCAATCTTCCCAACAACTTGTGATAGATGTGTTATTATTATTATTATTTTGTGGAGGACAAAATTCAGGCTCAGATTGTTCCATAACATGGAACAAGGTTTTGATCCAAGCCAACTGGACTCTAAAAATCAAGGCTCTGGGGCACCTGGGTGGCTCAGTTTGTTGAGCCTCTGCCTTCTCTCCTGAGGATACTTTTTCTCTTCTCAAACCTTGTGTATAAAACATGCTCTCCATAAATATTCATTGTCTGACCATAGAAATAATGCGTAGATCCTTTTAACACTTCAGTAAGGAGTTAATTGAAGTTAAAGAACCATTCTATTAAAAGATTGCTAGAATTTTCTGTTATTCAAGTGGAATGCTTGGCAGGAACAAGTTACACAACATAAATTTTTTGGAAATTTTCTTTTGCATGCCTATGAAGCAAAACCTTAAAAAGTATGGCTGGGAAATATTTTCTTTTTCAACAATGACAAAATGTTTTGGCAAAAGGTCATAAAGCTTATCGTCTTTTTTTTTTTTTTTTTTTTTTTACCTCCATCAAGCAAGTAATTAAATTTTGTTATGTTTTCAAATTTGGGGGAATTTTCTGACAATTTCCTGTTACATATTTCAAGTTTTGGATTTTTCATTAGAAACACAATGCTTTCTAAGTAAGTAAGAAAGAGAGAGAGGGAGGGAGGAAGAAAGGAAGGGAGAAAGGTAGGTTTTTATTTCTACCCTTTTTAAAGATTTTTTTTTAAGATTTTATTTTTAAGGAGTCTCTACACCCAACATGGGGCTTGAACTCACACCCTCAAGATCAAGAGTCACATGCCCCACCGACTAAGCCATCCAGGCACCCCGATTTCCTCCTTTTTGATCAATGATGTATAAGAAAGTTTAATGCAGGCACAAACCTTATCTCCAGTTGTTGAGAGCAAATATTTTCTGAGAAATGCGCGATGATGATTTTTGCGCTAACACTGCCCAGTGCCAACAATACTGTTTTAGAGAGGACTTTGCTTTTTGCATGGGAGTTGATTTCTAAGTCAGATGGCAGGAATAAAAGACAAGACATGGGAATTACTGAACTGATCTTGCCTAAGTTTACTTCGAGTGTAAACTAGTTAGTGCCTTAATGAAGCTTACATTTTACTAATGTACACATTTGAAGGCTATTATGTAAGGCTAAGGGAACAGCGAATACTCTGACGTACAAACTCACGGGCCAACGGGGCTCAGGGGGTGATGTCTCTGTGGAAAGAGTGTATGAAGCCAGGGGGACTGGTGGGCCAGGGCTGAAGCAGGCAGTGGAGGGCCATGAAGCACTCGTGCCTCCCCCTACAGAACTTTATTGAGCACCAACACCATGACTAGCTCTATTCTGGACGCTGAGGCTACAGAGTCAATTCAACAAGTCCCTGTCCTCGTTTGGCTTCTAGTCTAATGTAAGGAGACACACAATAAAGCAGCAAGTATCCAAGACCTCAGATAGTGAGAGGTGCTACAAAGACAAATGGAACAGGGCACAGGAGTTAGGGAGCTCCAGAAAGAGAGAGGAGCGAGGAGGTTGTCTGTCGTAGAAAGTGTCCAAGAAGCCCTTTCGGAAAAGAGAATAGTTGAGCCGAGCTCTGAAGGAGGCAAGGGTGCAAATCATGCTCTTATCCTTGGGGGGACAACCCCAGGCAGAGAGAACAGCAAGTGCAAAGGCCCTGAGATGGAAGCATGTGGTATCCGTCATAGACCTACACGGGCTCCGAGTGGCTGGAGCAGCGTGAATCAGGGGAGACTGGGAGAAGATGAGGTCTTTCATGGACTTTGGCTTTTACTCGGCGTGAGATGGGAGTTGCTGAAGAGTTTTGAGCGGAGGAGTTCAAAAGAATCACAGCTTTTCAGTAGGCTGGGGAGGGGGTGCAGGGTGATGCAGAGTGGAAGCCGGCACACCAGTTAGGAGGCCGCAGCAGGGATGTAATGAAAAGAGTGCGTGGCTTGGAGCAGAGCAGTAGGACATGATGAGAGATCGTCAAATTCTGGGGGTGTGGTTTTTTTGTTTATTTTATTCAATTATTTTAAGTAATCTCTACACCCAACCTGGGGCTCGAACTCATGACCCTGAGATCAAGACTCGCCTCCTCTTCCAAGTGAGCCAGCCAGGAGCCCCTCCGCGTGTGTCTTGAAGGTGAGATCGACAGCATCTCCTGATGAATTGGGTGTTGGTCTGAGCATCTGGCTGTGTTTATGGCCAACTCTTAAATGCCCACTTGCTTTTAGGGATGGTTATAGATGTTTGAGAGGCCAGAGGTGGGACAGACAGGAGCCAAGTTGTTCCAATTAATCTAGTCACAGTATTCAAATCTAACAACATGAAATGAATAGAATATCAAGCCTTCCATCAGCAAACTAAGTGCAAAAAGAAAGAAACGTAGTTTAGCAGCCCTGGGTAAAACCAGTTAGAGGGAGTGAGTTTATCTTGAGTTAGCAGAACCTAATGTGATGTTAATTTGCAGTAGTAAATTTACAGTATTTCAAGGTGGACTCACTATTGCAGTATCTCATTTAGTTTTCCTTCAAACTACAGAACAGCTGGAGCTAAGAAAAACAAAGATCACGGGGGGACATAAAAACGGATCATATGAGAACAAGTTAGTTAGTTGGATGAATAGCCCAGAAGCGAATGAACCAAGAGGCATAATGGCTGTCTTGGAATATCTGTAAGGCTGTTGTGTGAACGCAAAATTAAACTTGAGTCAGTCAATATGATCCGGAGGTGAGCTGGCTCCTTTAGTCTGTAGAAGCTATTGCAAGAAACACTTTAGCTAAATGGAAGGACGGCTTTGCATAACAGACACTGCTAAGTGCTCTATAATACCTGTGGGCTCATCTCCATCCCTGGGACCCTGGCACGCTATTTGTGCTAGCCCCTTGTAAACGAGGTGTGGCCATGTGCCTATGTCAGGCCAACAAAACGTGGGTGGGGTTGATGTACGTTACTTCTAGTCCTGAACCTTAAAGCCTCCTTCAAGATCTTTCATCTACTCTCTACACCTTTGGCTGCTGTCCAGATGCAGAGGATCCAGGGGAGAACCCTGAGGACCTAGAAGGTGGTAGGTGGAAGGAGCCTGGGTGCATGAGAAGAGCCAATGGACAGCAACTCCGTGTTAGATTGTGATATGAACGTGAAATAAATTCTTAATGTGTCAAGCCATGGAGATTTGGGGACCTTTTGTTATAACAGCTAGGTTGACTTACCCTGACCATATATCTTTTAACTTATAGAGCTGTCCAGCTGTAGAAGGGATTACAAGGAAGGGAATGAGTTTCCTATCCCTGGATGTGTTCAAGAACACCCACGTAGATATGAAACTCTTGAGGCAAAATCAAGCTAGAGATAAGTGACTTAGCCAAATAACTTGTACAGTGCATTTGAAAAATTTCCACTAAGGTCTCCCTATTAACAGAGAAGTATGACCTTCACCCCCAGGTGATAGGGTGTATAGGTGCCAGTGAAACTTCTTTGAAGTCTTTTGTTTTCATAATCTTATCTGAAACATGAATGCAGTTTCTGTATTCTTCTCTACGACCTATCAGTTCATTTTAGTAGGTATTTAAGTTATAAAGTGTAGACTATTACTGAAGGGGACTATTTCTTTTAAATCTTCCGGTGAGGTGGACCCATTAGGATTAAGTGCTCAAAAATTAATATTTTCAAAGTCAAGATGTATCAAAATCAGTAAATTCATATTTAAGCCCTGTTTCAAGTGAAATACAAAATCAAAATTCAAAATTCATTTTTCATGATTTTAAAATAATTTCCTATATTAAGTCAGTAGTATTGTACATTGCATGGTTCACATTAAAAAAATTACCATGCCAGCTAGGGTTCTTTGGAAAACACTGGAGACTTCTTTATCTTTTAGGTAACTTATATAGAAATTATTTCCATGACTTTTTTACTTAGATGAATAAAAATTGTAGGTGTTGTTGTGCCTGCTTACAAAAAGAAGTTGCTGTAAACATGATAGGACTCATAGAGCAAAAACTGTGTTGACATTAGCAGATACACGCTTTTTACCTACTCCCGTCTCATCATGTGATCCAACCGGGAGAGGGGCGTTTCTCCTTTGGCATTTCCCCCTAACCCTACATCTTCCTTTAAACCAGCCCAGGGGCACCTGGGTGGCTCAGTTGGTTGTGTCCAACTCCTGATTTCAGCTCGGCTCAGGTCATGATCTCGTGGTTGTGGGATCGAGCCCCTTGTCAGGCTCCGCGCTCAGCACGGAGTCCGCTTCAGATTCTCTCTCCCCCCCGCCTCAGCTTCTCTCCCTGCTCATGCTCTCTCTCAGTCTCTCTCGAAAATAAATAAATAAATAAATAAATAAAATCTTTTTTTTAAAAGTTGCAGGAGAAGATAAGATGTGTAGGCTGTACTTGAGAAAAGAAAAAAAAATGGATGCACCTAAGGATATCACTTTCTTTACAGGCATTCTCTCTCGTAGATGTTTGGGTGAAAATAATACCTACTTAGAGGGGCAGATTTGTCCTCCAAGGAGTAGCTGCTTTGCTTCCCTGGGGAGAGTTTGTCCACGGATTTTGCAAACTTTATCTGATATTTTAAAGCAGATATTTTAATATTTATTTATTTTAATATAGCTTTTGAGCTAGCTTTCTTGATTATTAATTTCCCCTTCCTTTTGTCTTTATTTATTTTTTGAGAGAGAGAGAGACAGCGAGAGAGGGAACACAAGCAGGGGGAGCGGGAGAGGGAGAAGCAGGCTTCCCTGCCGAGCAGGGAGCCCGATGCGGGGCTCGATCCCAGGACCCTGGGATCACGACCTGAGCCGAAGGCAGACGCTTAACGACTGAGCCACCCAGGCGCCCCTTCCCCTTCATTTTTAAATGGAAAGCAGGAAACGTGAGTGAAAGGTGATCGTTGTAAATTTAAGTAAACATATTAAATATTTGAATAAAATAAAACTACTCAGTGTCCATCTAGTGGCCAATATGAAGACTTGGTCCTGAGCCTGGAAATGTAACAGTAATATGACACTGAGAGCCGGCAGGAAGATCACGTGGGCTATTAGAGCCAGGCCACCAGGGGATTGCATCACTTTTCCCACAGCCCAGAACTCAGTCACATGACCGAAACCTATTCACATGGGAAACTGGGAAATAATGGTCTTCCTGTGTGAGCAGGAAGAAAAAATGTAACAGGATTTGGTGGCCCTATGGCATTGTGTCTGCCCTACCAGCCTTCTCGTATCTAATAAAACGGTCAGCAATAATTAGTGTGTGTTTACTAGGCACTTACCATCTCAGTGAGGTAGACAGATATACTTTGGATTCTGTTTTGCAGATGAGAACATTGAAGGTCAGATCTGTTAAGGGGCTTTTGTCTCCCTGAATCACTCATCTGATCCTCTTGGTCTGAAATGAATTCGCTGTGTCACAATATTAAATTTGGCTTGTGGATGAGTTGGTAAACGTTTCAAAGTACCATAATTCAAATTTGTGGATTGCATGTTTTAACTGGCTACTTTTGGTGGCTTGACCAACACAGATTCCCCCCCCCGCCTTTTTTTTAATTTCACACACACAAATTAAAACACAGTTAGTTCCAGCCTTGATTAATTCCTTGGCCTAACAGCGTCATCAGCAATCCTGGTGTGTGTTCAGGTCCTCACTCTGCCCTCCCGACCAAGTGGCTGGCAGATGGTTGCCCGAGCTCCAGGCATCACCTCCTCACTCCGCACCCCCTACCCAAAGGCAGGAAGTGGAGTTCTTATTCACATACCCCCCCGTTTTTTTCCCTTCTAATCAGGTATTAAAACCTTTTTCTTAAGAACCCTTCTAGCAAAAAGAACCCTTCTAGCAGCCTTCCCTCACTATCTCATTGGTCAAAAGCGATTTGCATGCCCATGGCTAAGCCAACCCCTGACAAAGGTCATGGAATGACCCTGATTGGCTTTGACAATCCCAGTTCACCCCTTGGGGTTGAGGAGAGCACAGCTCCCTGGCCTGATAAAGCTTGGAGGAGGGTGCTGTTAGCAAAGATGAAGAGGCAGTGGCTACCAGAGCAGTCAACCAAGAGTGTCTGTCAGAAACAGTCTCACCTCTTTTTTTTTTTCTTTTTTTTTTTTTTTAAGATTTTATGTACTTATTTGACAGAGAGACACAGCGAGAGAGGGAACACAAGCAGGGGGAGCGGGAGAGGGAGAAGCAGGCTTCCCGTGGAGCAGGGAGCCCGATGCGGGGCTGGATCCCAGGACCCTGGGATCATGACCTGAGCTGAAGGCAGACGCTTAACGACTGAGCCACCCAGGCGCCCCAACAGCCTCACCTCTTAATAAGTGTTAGAAATGAGCCATAAAACGAGAAACACTAGAGCAAGAGTTTAAATCAAAGGACTTTGGAAATTATTTAATTCAACCCTCACTTTACATATGGATAAACCGAGCCTCAAACAGCGAAATAAGGGTAGAGGTAGGACCAAAAGTGAATCTTCTGATGGCCGGTTTGGTCTAGATCTCTTCATACTGTTGTGTAATAGCCAAGAGTCCATCGATCACAATATGACGATACGCTGTGCTTGCTTCTTTGGGTTTGGGTTTTCACCCGATAAATTATGAACTCACTTTTCAAGGGAAAAGAGCATCTTCTCGAGCTTTGACTCTCCAGTGTCTGGCATGGGGTCCCAGGTACAAGAATAGCAGACTTCACATTTGTACAGAGTTTAATGATTGATCGCATTTAAGTCGTACTGTAACCTACAGGTAGGTGAAGAAGCCGAAGCAGAGGCTTGCCCAGAGTTGCAAGGTCCCCGAGGTACTGTTAGAATAGCATTGCTACAAAAACATATGCTAAAATATACAGACAGAGGGAAAGCCTCGGAGAAATCTTTCTTATTGTTGCTGCTCATGTGTACATGTATGAAATCTTTAAAAACTGAGTTTATGGCAGTGGAATCTCATAATCTTCTGCCGGAGGTGAAGTTAAAACAAAACAAAACAAAAAACCAGGACTAGGGCGTTAGAGCCCGTGGCTGGAGATTAGTGAGGAATTTTGTTCAATACTTTTTCATAAAGATGATAGGCACACAGTGATGGGTACAAGATGAAAGGAAAAATTCAATTTTGACAACTGGAGGAAATCCCTAAAATGAGGAATGAAAAATGGGCTGAGCGATTTGTGGTAGTTCCGCTTTTCTTTTATGGGCATATCAGACCATCCGGATGCTCGATGATTTCACCCGGGCTCGCACTGGAATGGCAATGACTGTGTTTTCCATGGTTACCCACACAAAGGGATGGAATTGTTCTGAGCAGGCTCGCTGCATGCTTTGGACACATGGAATCAGATGCATCCTTAAGCTCATAACTACCCCAAATTATAGCCTCTTTGTTTTGGGGACCGTGAGTATATGCCTTTTATTCTTCCATTTCCAAGTTACCATTTGTTGCCTTTCAGGTTTGGGGAGTTTTGTAAAAGTTTTTAGTACTTTTTTACACCAACCCTTCTAGAGTCTAATTCTCCACTTGATGTTACAATTAAAAGACACACAGCCCTCTTTACAGTTTTCTGGAGATGATTTTGACCCTTTCCAACCTTATTTCATTTCGTGGGAGTAGTACTGGGAAAAGGCCAAAATAGCAAGTAAAAACACCAAGTGATTCTTCTTTTCTAGAATGGTCAGCTATGCAAACTAATAAAAACAGCAAAATATAAATGAAGTGGTGGGAAAAATCCCAGGTCAGAACTGGAAGACCTAGACCTTTGCTTCTGGCTCTGCCTCGTGTGTGTGTGTGTCTGTGTGTGTGTGCGCACGCGCGTGTGCGTGTGCGTGTGCATGTGCGTGTGTTTACGCGCAGAGGAAGGGGGGAGGAGCAGAGAGAGAAACAAGCAGGCTCCACGCCCAGCACAGAGCCAGACTCGGGGCTCCATGTCACAACCCTGAAATCATGACCTGAGCCAAAATCAAGAGTCTGACGCTTAACTGACTGAGCCTCCCTGGTGCCCTGCCTCCCCTGTCGTTTAAACACAGGCCAGGCTGAGGTCGTTTCCCGTGCTAAAGAGTAAAGGATCCTGGGGTGCCTGGCTGGTTCAGTCGGTAGAGCTGGCGACTCGATCTTGGGGTTGTAGGTTTGAGCCCCATGCTGGGTGTAGAGATTACTTTAAAAAAAGATCTTAAAAAAAAAAAATAAAGAGTAAGTGTGGGGGTGAGATGGGGCAATGTCATGCCAACCCGAAATCACCAGGCGAAGGTTAGGTCATCTGTATACCTTATGCAACAGTAATCTGCCAGGATCACAATGTGAGAAGCAGCCTCGAGTAGTTACCTATTACTTCCTCCAGTTAAGACATTGTTCAAATTGTACGAGAAAGGTAGCCGCCTTTTCATTCCTCTCAGCCTATTCCACACGTTCTTGTTCTGCAAAAGGCCTGTGGAAAACGACTCTGGGGAAAAATAAATTCAGGGAATGCTGTTTTTGGAGTCTCCCTCTCACAGAATCACAATCTATGTTAATATTTTGAAGGCTCAGAGAAAATTGACCCTTCATAAAAAAGAGAGTGCTTAGCATATTTCCCAAACTTAATTGACAAAGAATACCCACCCCCAACGATTGTTAATGTCCCTTGGTTCTGTTCGAAAGGGAGAGATGACACACTTCTCTCATTTTGGGCGACATGCAAAAATGTGTTTTTCAGAAATTTTCTCCTGACCTTTTAAAACGTCTCCTGTTTTGAACAGAAATTCAGTTGAAAATGTCCTTCCCTTAACATCGAGGAGTGGAAAGAAAGAGCAGTTTCTGGGTCTTTCTCATTAGCCTATTTCTGTTTAAATGACTCTCTGTTATAGTTCTCTTCCACGTATATCAGGTCGCCATGTGATAGAGCCAAATATACCCTGGGACTGTACCAGAACCGCATGCCCAGTGGCCTCTTGAAGTCAGGCAAAAAGCTGGAAGTAATTTTCAGCTATCCTGGCCACTCAGCCTCTTTCCAGCCTGTTCTTATTACAAGGACCACTGGGCAGAACTGAACTCTGCCAGCAAGCAATTGCAGAACCATCAAAATTTAGAGCGGGAAAGGATGTCAACGTCTGATGTAGAGTAGGCGCTTCTCTTAGCCTGGATCCCCTCAGAGTGGATCCTGAAGACGGCCTCCTTGCAGGAAGTCTGTATGGGAAGGCATCTCAGGGAGCAGCAGTGCGGGACTGGGGAGGGGCAGAGACAGTGGGAAAGGCGGCCCAAAGGCCAAAGTCAAGTTGGCTTCTCCCACGGGCAACGAAGGTTCATCCCAGGGAGTGCCCAGAGGAGCTTGCCAAATGCGTCTCAGAACTTACCTTTGGGACAAAAGGCTCCTGTACCACATCGGTCTTGGGTGAGCCCGTGAGAGTCAACCCCTGAGCTTCTGGGCTGTGCCTCCAGGAGAGCTGAGATATAGGAGTCCCATGTCCTGTCGGAAAAGCCCCAAAGCAGGTCATCGAGAGTTCCTTGGTATGTGCCGAGGCAACAAGACGCGCGGTCAGTCGCACCCAAGGGAAACTGGTTGAAACCCATGCAGAAACGGTCACCGTGGCAGCAGTGGGAGGAAGAGGTAGCAACGTGAGGACTTGACGTGGTTGGTGCCTAAGAGGCGTCCAGCATGGTGCTCAGTAAACTCTAGAAGTTTACCTGAGTGAAGCCCACCCCCTCACTGCCTCCCTGAGCATTTTGAGACCCCGAGAAGTTAACCAGATTGCCCCAGGGAACGAAGCTTGCTGGTGGCCGTGAGAAGCTGCTCTCCCGACTCCGGTTCCCTGGGGCTTTGGGTCGCATGGTACTGTCTCACCTTCACACTTGCTGCCATCCCAAAGCATGAGAGCAGGGTGTCATGCAGTTGTACCCACATTTGGGAAGTTCAAAAGAGAGGTCCGGCTTCAGTAAGGGTAATAAGAACAGAGAAGCGAATGCAAGATAGAACAGGATCAATAATTAAATGAGTGATGCAGACAGTGAGTCTCCTTGGAATTAGGACAGCAAGAGAGGCTTAAAAGGAACCTGGGCTTTGGAGATCTACTACTGCCACTCGTCATCTGTGCGCCTTACACTTCCTGAGTTTGGAAGGGAGTAACGTTTTTGTGTCACGCTTGCAAATTGTGCTTTGTGACTGTCATGGGAACTTTGGACCCTGTTCTGGAGCTAAGAATAGCTGAGCTACTAATTAGGTTACTTGACGAATACTGAAAAGGCACTCATCAAGTCCGGAGAATTCACAACGGGACCTCCTGGCCAGACGGAGATTGGCGCAAACTCGGGCTCTTGTGCTGCCCCCGGCCCCTCGACCACCCCTTGCTTTCTCCTATGGAAAATACTAGGATGTGCTAGAGATCTCGAAATTTAAATAGTTGAGTATTGGAATTTATCGACTTCTAAAATCAAATATTTGAGTATCAGAATAAATGAACGTACAACCGTTTGGATACTCAAACATAGGAGTAATGACAAAGAAACGTCATGGAGGGAAGGAATAAAGATCAGGTTTGGGGTGGGCCTAAGACTCGAGGGAAGGTGAAAACATTGAGCCGAGCGCGGAAGAATAAAGGAAGGTTCTCCTATTGAAATTTAAGCACCACATTTTTTTCCCTCAAGGGTTGGTTCTTTTGTTACTCAGAGTAAGCAACGGTATTCCTTTACCAATGCGCTTTAAGGGGCACCATTGTAATGAGTTGATGTTGGTGAGGTACATAGTTAAGTGCCTGGTGCATAACAAACAACAATAAATGATCGCATGTTAGCAATCCTTTCTGCAAGAGAACTTTATCCATCCTTTCCCACTTCCCTCGGTGTATTTACTCATTATTCTTCGTACTTTTTAAAAACAATAAAATTTTGATTTCAGAACATTTTTAGATTTACAAAAAAGTTGCAAAGATAGTACAGAGCATTCCCACATACCCTCCACTCTGCTTTCCCTAATGTTAATGTCTTACATTACCACGGTAAATTTTGGGGGACTAAGAAGTTAACGTTGGTATGTTACTATTAATTCCTTGCACATTTTTTTTAAAGTCAGCTCTGCGTCCAACGTGGGGCTTGAACTCATGACCCCGAGATCAAGAGTCAAATGCTCTACCCACAGAGCCAGCCCAGCACCCCTAGAATATCTCTTTTTGAACAAAAGATTCTAACCTGCTGTGTAAACGTGATGTGTTCAGAAACACAATGCTGCAGATGGCAGTGCTCTTTTGGACATGACGCTTGACACAGGTGACATTATGAGATTCCAACTTTTCAAAAGGGGCCCTTAGAAACATCCCAGATGAGATGGCTCAATGGAGAGCCTACCAGGTGGAATTTACGGGCCTCTGTCCTAAACAGATGTTTTCCAGCTGGGAAAGCTGTGACAAGAACACGCACCCAAATTCTTCTAATGGACAGAGCTCGGAGTGCACGCATTCGCGCGTGCGCACATGTACACACACACACACACACCCCACACTCTACACAGAGCTTTTTTAAGAACTGAAAATATTTAGATTGCTTAAATATATCCATTGCTTAAAAATTAAAATTAATTTCAGGTGTCAGTCACCACCGGCCCATCATTTATTGGAGGGACTCGGGAAAGTTGGAGATGATTCTGTATTTAACACTGTTTTGTGTCCAAGCATAAGGAAAACTGTACCTGTTGTCTGAATCGCCCAATTTGTCAGCATCAAAACTCCACATTATCTGAGATAGTCTTTGGGACTAATGAATTCATTTCAGTTCCCACCAAGTCAGTTCTGGGCTACTGGCTTGAAGTTGTTTAAATTGTAACTTTCATTTGCATAAAATCTTAAGAACACCAGTAAGGTGGCCTCTGACTTCTTGAGCTTTTGACATTCAGCCACCAGAGGCTGCTCTGAGACCATTATCTTGCTTTCACTCTGGGTCCAAACCCCAATGGGGGAACCTGTAAGGACTGATTTGGCTTCCATTGCTTTGAATTGTCCGAGCTCAATGCAGTTCCCCGGTGGTCTGCAGTCGGAGTAAATGATTAATCATAGCAAAGAGGAGGCACTGAAGGAAGACAAAACTACCCATTACTGTTGTGCCCTCCTCTCTATTTTTAAACTCTTAATCTTGTTCGATTTCTTTTAAGTAAAAGAGAATTGGCCAAGACTTTCCTACTGATGTTTGCTAATTTTTCGGATTTTTTCTCTGTTACTGTATTTTCAAAGAAGATTCCTGAAGATTTTTTGGAAAACCTTTATTCCACAATACTTACTTCCATATGGTTTCTATTCTTCCACATTTTACCAGCATTTTATAGTTGCTTCCATGCTGTTCTCTCTGTTTTTTTTTTTTAAATCTTCGTCCTTCTCCTTTATTTAAGTCTTTCTCTAACAAAACAAACCAAAAATTAAATGAAGGAGTGTCTGTAGTTAAGCAAGAAGGATTAAAAACGAGTTTGGTGCCTGTAATACATTTTGCATTTAATCTTAGACAATTAAGCACTGATTGAAATTGTTGATTGAAGAATGAAACTAGTTTCTTCATGTGAAATTGTTTTCAGTCTTTTTGAGCAAAGGCATGATTGTGGCAGACTACGATCAACCCATAGAAAACAACTGGTTTTATGTTATTGTTACATATGTCATCCTAATTAGTGTACTTCCATGAGAATAAGTTACTACGTAAAGATGTAAAGTTTTAAAGCCATGGAAAAATACCAAATTAAGAGTTTCGCGGCAAAGTCATCAATGTATTTCAACGTGGCAGTTGTTTAATTCCAGGCTTTAAATTTTTTTTTTTTTTTTTTTGCAAAATTCCATGTCTGGTTGAAAAAGGTATAATTTAAATATATGTCTTCTTAAATGTGCTTCATTTTCTATAGATTACAGGAAAAAAATCAATTGAACTTGAAGGAAAATGGATATGTATTTTGTTAATTTCTAGCTGTCGTCCAGGATGAACATCTGAAGATTTCTTTTGCTCTGAAAAGAAATTCTTGAGATACCATGAACCATTCCTAAATGTTTGGTGCCATTGTCGTCATAGAGTGGAACAATCTCATTAGAAGCATGTGAAATGTTTTTGGAATGACGTTTGGAATGATATTTCACCTAAGTGTAATCATAAAGGTGGTGATCCTTACCGACTAAACTCATGGCTAAAGAAAGATACAGGGTGGCTTGTATTTTCAGGTAGCATAATAGCAGCCAGGATATGTATTCTGGAGTGTATTTCACCAAATGCTTTGAAGAAGGTGGAATGCCAGTGAAAATGCTACATTCCTTCTGAAAAGCAGGTTCCCCTTTTCAACTTGCCCGTCCTCAGGCGAGAACCAGAAGTCATTTGCCCATGAGTAATACCTTATTAAACCATCATGATTTAATATGGCGTATTTTTCTCTCGATTTGCATGCCTGACAATCAACTTCCTAAATATCACGCGCAAGCTGAGCCATAGAAGAAAAATAGACCCACTGAAGTAGCATTAGGTCAGCTTTGTGAGATGCATTAGCAGCCTGTCTGAACAAAGACGAGGGACTTAGGCCCAGAAAATCGTCACGTGGCCCTGGGCCCTGGGAGCCTTGCAGACGCATCGCATGACTCATTATTAAACATGCCGAGAACAGACAAATTCCAGGCGAATGAAGCATCCACTGATTCAACTGCAGTTAGGTGGGCTGGGCGATATTTGTCTTCCTGGCTGTTCCTTAAGGAACTCCCACGCCATTTCCAACCGCTCCTGAGCACCACATGCCAAACGCACAGAGCAACTGTATTAAGATAAAATTGTTAGCATTAAAGACAGGCACTTAAATTAGTATAACCCTCAGGCCAGGTACACCTCACTAAATTGCACAGGCTTTAAAATACCAACATTCAATTAAAAAAAAAATGTATCCATGGCAACCTTTTTGTCAAGGGAATAGTTAGTTACCTGAAAGGATACACATCGTTTCAAAGAAACAGGGAGAAATAAAACCCTGTTAGTTAACCGTGGATGATATTACTGGGCTTTAAATTTAATTAGGGGCCTGATTCAGGAGGAGAAGGGGCTTTTAAGAAAGTTGTACAACTTATGTGCTTATTTCCAGCAGAATGTGTTCTCGTGCCTTCTTTATCACCAAAGAATTCTTGTGTATCAGGCTTTCATTAAAATACGATGAAATAACTATTCCAAAGAAAATACCATGAAGTAACTTTCGGGGTTTCAGAGATTTAAGAATGAAGCGCAGCCCTCCTCTTCATCCTGCCCGTGGCATGCCCGCCATTTTCTCAGACAGACCCTTCAGTTAGCCTACACAGTGGCTATGTCCGGAGGTTTTTGCAGCACAGGGATCTTTGGTGGTCATTTCATGCATCTTTGCTACCAGAAAGGATACGGGGCCGTGTGAAAGCCCATGGTGTTTCTATTGTGAGGTGACCAATACCATCCTGTCCAAGAGGCTCTCTCTGATGGAGTGGCCTTTCGTGAGGTCATGTTCTAGGGCAGGCTGCAGGCAATTACCAGGAGTTGGGCTTCTGATGGTATCTGTTGACAAACTGAGATAAAGTAAAGGAGGACTTGAGAGCTGACCACACTGCCCATCTCTACTTCTCCCATCTCTGGGCTCAGGAGTGTCAGGAAGGGAAAATTTTTCCTCTACTCTCTTGGGTTTCCTCAGCGGGGCCTGTGAATTAAACTAACAATAGTCAGATTAACAGGATAAAAGGTCCACAAGTTTTTAATATGTATGTGCACAAGAGTTCAGAGAAAAGGGGCAAGACTCAAAGAAGCAGTGAGACTCGAGGGCTTATATGCCCTTTTCACAAAGAAAAGAGGGTTTGGGCTTCAAGGAACGATAAAATGTGGGGAAATGACAAGATCTACGAAGGAACTGTGGGCAGGAAAGGGCTATGTTAGTATGGTCTGTTTATGCAAATTCATCTTGGTGTTGACACCCCCTCTTTGATGGGAAGAATCACTCTTCTCTCCCCTGTAGGGGGGAGCACCTTCCCCAAAGGGAAATTGATGCCCTGATTTTAGGCAGATAAGAGGGCAGAGAACTCTTTCTGCATCTGTTGGTTCTCAGCTGCCTTATTTTTTTTTTTTAAGATTTTATTTTTAAGTCATCTCTACACCCAACGTGGGGCTCAAACTCACAACCCCGAGATCAAGAGCTGCTTGCTCTGCCGCCCGAGGCAGCCAGGCGCCCCAGTCCTCAGTCACCTTTAGCTCAAAATAAAACCGATGCCAAAGTGGCATATTTTGTGGACGGGGGGGCATATTCTGATCTGCTTCGGGAGGCAAACACCTCAAGCTCGAGTATGAGCCACTGTCAGTCAGGGCTGGCTTCATCGGCAAGCATGCAGTCACACCAGGCCCTGGCTCGGTTTAATGAATAGGTGTGACTGCCTTCCAATAAAACTTTATTTATGGACCCTGGAATTTGCATTTCATATACTTTTCCCATGACTTGAAATAGAATTATTTTTTCAACCATTTGAAAACATTAAGAACCGTTCTCCGCTGACCATACAAGAACAGGTGATGGGCAGGATTTGGCCTGAGGGCCAGAGTTTGCAGACCCCTGATACAGAGAAGAGGTTCCCAAACCGGGGGCTCAGCCCCACCTGGGAACTTGTCAGAAATGCAAATTTCCAGGCGGCCCTCCAGACCTGCTGAATCAGAGACTCTGGGGTGGGGCATTTGTGTTTTAACAAGCCTTCCAGGGGATTGTGACACATGTTAGCATTTGGGAGAACCGCTGATCTAGACCAACCTAAGGTTCTCCACCTTGGGCTGCTCATTCTAATTCCCTAGGGGAGCTTTAAAAAAATCTCCCCACCCAGGCCCAGCCCAGATCAATTAAATCAGAGTCTCTGGGAGTGGGACCCTCTCACTGGTATCTTTTACATCTCTTCCAGATGATTTCAAAGGGCAGACAAGTCAGATGATGCTTTCATTGTGCAAATAGGGACACTGAAGCTCAGAGAGTAAGTGACTTGTCTGAGATACACAGCAAGAGGCAATAGGTGTGGCATAGTCCATTTAAACTTTTCTAGATACAGGGGTGTTACAATAGCATGTTTGGTTATGGAGTGTATTTGCCAGAAGCTTCAGGGGTCGTGTTATCTTTTATGACTCGTGCTGATTAATTTTAAAAACACATCTGGAAACTTGCCCTAAATAAAATGAAAACTAGTTTTAGAAACTCATTAGGCCAGAGGATGTGACTGTCATTGGAAAAAATAAGGCGCAGAGGCTCGGGACAGTCCCATTGGCAAGCTCTTTGGGGCCGAGGCGAGACTTTCATGATTCACGTGGAGGGCAAAGGGAGAGCAACGGAATCTCACTACCTACCCTGGAGCTGCTGGCCAGTCTGTCTGAGCATTTGGTGCCTGTTCCGTATCTGGAACACACGTAAATCAGTTACAGTCTTAAATGTCACTAATGACAGTGAGAAACCAACATTTGCATACTTACGGTGGGTTTTCTGACTCTTAAGGACTCCTATGCCTTGGGTGTTTTTTTGTTTTGTTTTTCTTATTTTAAGTAGGCTCCACGCCCAATGCAGGGCTCGAACTCACAACCCCGAGATCAGGAGTCGCGTGCTCCTCCGACTGAGCCAGCCAGGCGCCCCTGGGTGTCGAAGGATGAATGCCTTGTTCTGATTTTCTCAGCAAAGGTTGCGCGGTATCTGTGCATTCCCCTGAAGGGAGAACACGGGCTGTGTACCCAAAACAGTGCTGGAGAAAGTGAGGCACAGAGCGAAACTGAGTCACGTGATGA
The DNA here is from genome assembly GCF_037043125.1 of Eumetopias jubatus. Taxonomy (NCBI): domain Eukaryota; kingdom Metazoa; phylum Chordata; class Mammalia; order Carnivora; family Otariidae; genus Eumetopias; species Eumetopias jubatus. The sequence continues at coordinate 119,864,333 of NW_028274817.1, forward strand.
ATACAAGTAGAGTTTGACAAACGTGTGAGTGACCACCGGGCATTTTCTTGTTTTAGTTGTTACCTCATCATAACACAAGCTACAGTTTTTGGGTGTTTACTCTGTGCTGTGTTCTCATGGTTCTGTGGTTAAGAGCATGTTTTGAGGGGCCAGTCAGCCTGAATGTGTAAACCAGGATCTGCAGCCTCCTAGCTTTATGACCTCAGCAAGTCACTTTGCCTCTCTGTGCCTCACTTTTCACTCCTGGCAAATGGGGATACCATTAGTACCTGTTCTCCTGGGGGTAAAGGAGAATTTAACGTGCTCACAAGTGTCTGGCATTTAGTAGGCACTCTGTAAATGTTAAATAATATTATTTTTAAACAAATCGCTTTATTCATCTTTTTTAAAAGATTTTATTTATTTATTCACGAGAGACAGAGAGAGATTGAGAGAGGCAGAGGGAGAAGCAGGCTCCCAAGGAGCAGGGAGCCCGATGCGGGACTCGATCCCAGAGCCCTGGGATCATGACCTGAGCCGGAGGCAGACGCTTAACCATCTGAGCCACCCAGGCGCCCCAAATTGCTTTATTCAAATCACACTAACGTTGAGGGAGAATAAGCAGATGGGCCATATTCAAACAGTTATTAAGTGACAAAGTTGCTATTTGGACTGAGGCTGTTTCTGGAATCGGCGCTCTTAGCCACATTGCTGCACTGCCTTGATTGGGAATAATAAATCAAGTATTTACGGGCAGTGTTTTTTTCCATGTGTAAACTTTTTGGCTTGGTTCACATATCCCTGGACCTTCTTTTCATCTGGACGATTTTACAATGCCTCCAGACACCGCCCCCCCCGCCCCTCACAGGAGAGTGAAGCAGGGAAAGGGCCCCTCCTCCAAACAGCTTCCCCCACAGTTGTCCCCATGTCAGTCAACGGTGACTCCATTTTTTCAGCTGTGTTCCAGAAGAGAACTTGGAAGTCATCCTAGTGCCCTGTCTTTAACACCTCCACTCTGTCAGCAAATCCCATTGGCTCGGCCGTCCCAATACATCCAGCGCCTACCCAAGCCTCCCTGTGTCCACTGGCATGCCTGCCCCAGCCCACCACCATCTCCGACCTGGTTGACTTGGCTGACCAGAAAAGCATCCTCAGCGACCTCCCTTCTACCCAGTACGGCCCAGCAGTCACACCGAACTCTCGAAAGTCGATTGGCTGTTGTCCCTCCTTGGTGCCAAAGCCTCAGAGTCTCCCCTGCCCTCCTCTGAAGAAAACCCAAAACTCTTCCAGTGATCTACTAGACCCTACATGACCTGCAAAAGCTGCCCCCCCAACACACACACGCACACACGTGCTCACGTTCCTGAGGCCCAACTCCTACCTCTGTCCCCCTTGCTCACTCTGCTCTATCCGTCACAGGCTCCTTGCATTGAGTGTGCCCCGGCCCTAGAGCGTCTACAATTACTGTTCCCTCTGCCTGGATAACTCCACCACCAGAGCCCAACGTCTTGCTTTCTCACTTCCTTAGAACTCTGCTGCGATGTCACCCTATAAAATGCCAACTTCCCTACCCCAGTAGTCCCTACCCCCTGGCCAGAACCTCTATCACCCTCAGACCTACTTGGTTCTTATTTGTGGCTTTGTCTGTCTCTGTCCCTCCACTAGAAGGTATGCTGACGAGGGCAGCCCCCAGTCTGTTTGGACCTGTCTGCCTGCCACTCCAGCATCTAAAACAATGCCGGGCACGTAGTAAGCGCTCACTAAAAACTTGCTGAAGGGATGACTGACCGTTCGGGCATAAGGAGAGTATGCCGTTGCATCTCTGTTAGCGCGAGGTGAAGGCATGAGGGTCCTCAGCCTCTTTTCCTTGTAGAGGTCCTTGTCTTTACACTTGAGATCTTTGGATGCCCCGGGAGTGATGAAGATCAACTCATAGGGATCTACAGATATCTATATGTTGCTAATGAATTCAACGGCTAAATCGCCGTTGCCTCAGTTTTTTTTTTTTTATTTCTTCATTTGAGACACAGAGATACAGAGAGAGAGAGAGAGAGAGAATATGTGCAGGAGGAGAAGCAGGCACCCTGCTGAGCAGGGAGCCTGATGCGGGGCTTGATCCCAGGACCCTGGGATCATGACCTGAGCCGAAGGCAGACGCTTAACCATCTGAGCCACCCAGGCGCCCCCCGCCCCCAGTCAGTTTTGAACAAGCCCTCCACAGGCTGCATGCTTTCCTAACTGTGGAAATGAACCACAGAAACATATTCCAATGGGAAAGCCTTGGAGAAATTCTGAATGAAGAAGGACAACCTCATTTACAGTACTAGAGAAAGAGCCCTAAAATTCACATCCTGCCCTGCAACAGCGACATCTTTTCCCGTGAGGAATACCCCATTAATAAGCATACACGTGGGTTTTTTGCTCCTGTCTAGAAATGATTGAATGAACACAGCCCAGATTTGGAGAGCCATTGAAGGTAAATAATAATCACTAGAGTGCTTCAAGTAGGTTTTCAAAGATGATGGTGAACTCTTGATTTACCTTGAAGGTGCAGTGTGAGATACTTTGGGAGGTGAATTGAGGATGGCGATTTCAGAACCAAATCAAAGCAAGTGGTGAATCCCAAACACCCCTGTATGCGGCACAGAGGGTGAAGGAGCCTTGCGGCGCGTGGTCACGCACGGGCGTGCTGGGTTTTGATGCCTCTTTCCAAAGGAGAGCTGCGTCTGGGACCAGGGTGGCAGCACCATGTGCCGGAAAGAGCACGAGTTTTGGAGTCAGAGAGCTGGGTTCCGGTTTCTCATATACACACCAGAATATGGCGTGTGATTACACATTCTCATATACACACCAGAAACTCGCTCGTCTTCAAGAGGGCCTGATGCATAACGGGTCCTCGAGAGATCCGCGATTCCTCTCATCTCCTCTCGTTCCACGCAGCACAAATACTCAATAAATAGCACACCTCTCTAGTGCAGGGGTCCACTTCTTTAAGGTTTAACTCACTTAGACCTCTTAGAGCAGAGTGTTATCAGCTGGTTTTGAATTCCTTTAATTGCGTGAGATTAATTTGCCCAGTTGGAGAAAAGTACAGCGGAGGGGTTGGTTTCTAAAGATGATGACCAGAACGAAATTATGTTTCCCCCACACAGAGACCGTTTAGGGGAAATATCAGTAGGGCGTTTGGGTACGACGCACGTAAAGCCGCACGTAAGGGTGCGGTCATCTTGTTCATTGTATGATGTTTAAATCACTCACGTTAAAATTATTTTAAATGGTGGCACCATTTACAAAATAGACAGGCAATGTAAGCCCTTCCTTTTGGAAATTATTACATCGAAGGAGAAATAAAATGAGGCTTCATTTGAATGCAGTTCCTCAGACATTTCAAAGAGCTCTTTAGTAAATATGGAGAAAGGCAAGGCACTGCTACTCAGCGTTTGCGTTTTTTCTCTTGCCGCGACTCCGTGTGTTAACCTTGCATCTTGTTATCAGGGGAATAGTATAGGAAAGCCTATCTCAGTATGTGTGAATTTTCCTAAGTGGTTCCCAGCAGAGGAAAAACTCACGAGGAGCCATCTAGTTATGAGGAAATAAGGGCAACTATTCTTTTCTTGGCTATGAAAAGAGAGTAAAAAACCCCCCCAAAACAAAAAAACAGCCCGATCTGTGTCTAGCAAAGGAAAGAGGCATGTAAGCCATGATTCTGGCTCATCGTGAGTTTTTCCTCTGCTGGGAACCACTTATTGAGTCGTGCCAATCAGGGGAAAAAAATACAGCCATTTCAGCAGTCTTTCTCCGCATCTGAGAGGTGTCAATCTAAAGGATAACGCATTGTCTTTTTACAAGCAAGGAGCGCAAATCCTGTTCAAAGCTTCTTTTGATTAAAATTTCTATTCACCTTCTGTCCATGTGATTATCAGTGAACCAGCCTGATTTGCTTGTTTCTAACATATAAAAACTGAGATCTGGTTCACAAAAGTAAATGTCTTTTAATCTCTAAGGCTAATTTAAAAATCAGCGTTGAGCATGAAAATATTAAAGGTTTGAGAGACTAACTCTTTTCTTATATAAGAAAAACAAGAGAGAGGAAAGAGTCAGGGTAAGAAGTAAAGTGGTAATACTATAAAGAAACATAACCAGTTATGCCTAGCCATACTTAAACCCAATTTTAAAAAACGCATTTAAATCAAGAATGATGCCAATTAGGAAGAAAAAGAAAATGTTTTTTTTTGTAATTAGTCTAATGAATTATTAAGACATCCGGGTTGTAGGATTTTGATTCCTGGAGATCCAAAAGAATGTTAGTCTGAAACAGTTTGGATCCGGGCTGTCTAATATATGCATTTGCCGCTACACATGGCAAATCAGTCATAAACTCTGAACAAATTAAATCTGTGGTGGGGGAAAGAGGAAATGCCAATCGGATCACGTGTGTGACGTGGTGACATTGCCCTTGGGGTTCAACATGGGCCATCAGGCATGTAACTTCTCAAATGCTCTACCCTGACTCTTTGGTTAACTATGAGCCAGATAATCATAACATACTGCTAATACAGGAAGTGAGTTTAAGGACAAGAAATTGATTTAATCACCAGCGTGTATCTTTTTTGTTTATTTTTAATTTTTATCAAAGTAATATAGCTTCAAAGTACAAATATACTAAAGACTTGTAATAAAAACAGCCATCCCCCTCCATTCTAGGAGCAATCATTTTCGACTTGTAAATATTTCCTCTGATATGTCCTTTCATAGTTCCCATAATATGCTTTTATTGCTCTTTCTTGGCTTATGAATTTTAGACCTTATCTTTCACATCCTGCACAGGGTCAGGAAGAAGTGACCTCTCTTGCACCACCCTCCTCAGCCCACCCCACATCCTCCCCATAAAATTGTGTCAGTTGGGAACTGTGTTCACCTACGAACACAAACTCCAAAACACTGGCTCACACAAAGTAGCAATTTATCTTTCTCACAGAACATGAAGTTCAGGGTTCATTCGGAGACTCTAAGATGTCCCCGGGGAATCCAGGGTCCTTCTGTCTTAACTGTTTGCCAGCTTTACCACGGGTTCCATCCCTCTTGTGGTGACACAGCGGCCCCAGGCCCTCGGATACTGCATCCATACTCCTGGTAGGGAAGTTGGGATGGCTGAAGGGCAAACTGTGTGTCTCCTTTCAGAGCTTTCCCAGGAGCCCTCCCCAGCAGCTTCTATTAAATTTCCATAGGCCATACAGTGTCATATCACCACCCACACTTGCCAGGTTGACTGAGAGATGTTCTTCAGCTGGGCACGTTTCTGCCACCAAGTACACTGAAGTTCTGTTGGAAAGAAACAAGGGCAAGATGGATACCGGATTGGCTCCCGGGAGTCTCTGCCGCAAGATCTGTATCAGAGATTGCTGCCAATCTAAGGAGTGTCTTAGGACTGGGCTTTTTTGTGTGCATTCTTTTGCTTTTCCTGGAATTAATAATAGTGTCGCCTTTTGCTTATATCCATGTGCACCTGTTCATCCTCAAATGTGATCTACCAGTATCATTTCTCCCCCTGGAGACCTCTGTCCAGGAGTCGTCCGTCTTTCTGCTACAGCTGAGATGGGGACCTTTCTAGAACTGCCACATCCATCATCTTTGCTTCTCTTTATGTTGGCTTCTCTGTTTTCTGAGTCCTGTTGGCTTGTCTTTCTTCGTTTAATTCCCTCCTTTTGCTAAAACACATCTTTGAGTAGATTCCAAAGAAGGAGTAGAAGGGATACAAAAATTTTGAGTCTTTCTATGAAAAAAAATTGCATTCTATCCTGACATTTGATGAATAGTATGATTTGGTATAGAATCGCCAGTTAGAGGTCATTTTTTCTCAAAAGTCTAGAGCTCCTACCTTCCAGTGTTGCAGTTGAGAAGCACATAATAAATCTACTAGCAAAACTTCATCATTTATAGAGAAGAGCGCCTTTTGCCGATGGCGGTTTTGAAATTATCGTTATTATTAGTTGCAACAATTCAGTAAACATTTATGGACTAATTGACCATATATTGTGTGCTTTTATATACAACAAGTCCATTGGCTAGGCTATGGTACCCCGTTATTCACTCAGACTCTAATCTAGGGGTTGCTGTGAAGGCATTTGTAGATGTGGTTAACAGCTATAATCAGCTGACTTTAAGTAGACTATCTTTTGAGAATGTGGGTGGGCCGCATCCAATCAGTTGAAGGCGTTAAGAGCAAAACTGAGGTTTCCCTGAGGAAGAAGAAATTTTGCCTCGGAACTGTAGGGTGAGCTCCTGCCAGCCTGCCCTACAGATGTCAGACTTACCAGTCCTCACAATCACATAAGCCAAGTCCTTGAAATAAATCTCAAGGTATATGTTATATATCCTACTGGTTCTATTTCTCTGGAGAACCCTGACTGATACAGGCCTCACCGACCTCAGAATCTAGGAAAGGGGTTAATGAGACAAGTAAAAAATACACTATTATAATAACGTTCTTTTTGCAAATTTAAGCACAAAATTGTAGCAAAAGAAGATGACTTGGAAATTGAAGAATTACTTTGGGGAAGTAGGATATTATTGGGTTGACATGAAGCAGAAGGTTTAATTGGGAGTGTAGAGGATATTTGACAGTGGGAGGAGTGTATAAAAACCATGTCCAAGTTCATGCATAAACCTTTACCAGATTACTAAGAGAAAGATAATGAAGGATCAGCCATACTTAATCTGTCAACAGAAACTAGGAAATGTCAAAATATTTCACCTCTAAAAGCAGAGAATTATTAAATAGTTAAACTATGATTACAATTTTAAATAGCATGATTTGTTTTAATTCCTTAATTTTCAAGCGAGGAAATACCAAGTTCAATGTATTGAAAACCCTGACGGGTGACCAGTTAGTCAGGTCTGTCCTGTCTGCAAGTCTGCCCTTACGGTACGTTCTCCAAAACCATTTCTCACGGTGTGTCTATTTTTTCCATTTTTGTATTCACAGATTTCTTTCCTTCTTTCCAGAGTCTGTCATCCAAAACGCTCATACGAGCAATAGTTAGAAAAAAACTTTCCCACTCATGATTTCATCTGTCTTGGTCCATCAGGTTGCTGCCACAAAGCACCACAGACTAGGGGACTTATGAACAACAGACGTTTATTTCTCACATTCTGGAGGATGGAAGTCCCAGATCAGGGTGCGGGCACTTTGGGTGGAAAGTTAAGAGCCCACTTCGTGCTTCAGACAGCTGTCTTCTTGCTGTGCCCTCCCGAGGCGAAGGGGCGAGACAGCTCAGTGGGGTCTCTTTTACAAGGACCTAGTCCCATTCATGAGGCTCCACCTTCATGACCTAATCGCCTTCCAAAGATAGCACCCCACCTCCTAATACCATCACGTTAGGGGTTAGGACCTCAACATTTGCATTTTGGGGGAACACATTCGGTCCCTAATTTGCCCAACTGTCCCCTGAAAAATTTGGGCTTAACGATGGCAGTTGGTTTACTTGAAGTCCATCAGCGAGTTTACCGGCCACATTGACACCAAAAATGGACTCCAGATTGCATCTATGACCCGTGCTTCTGGTACGCCACGTTGCCTCCATCAACCAACTCAAAGAAACTGGCTCAATGAGCACCTACGCCCAATGAGTAGAAACTTGTTGCTTTTTTGTGACCTCCTGTAAGAATTATAGGTGGGACTTTCTTTCTTTTTTTCTTTTTCTAAGCAGGGCCTTGTGTCGTTGTCGACTTAAACTACCTTCACTAATTACCTCAAGTACAGTATTCCTCAGATTTTCCTCTGCCGCCATAAGTATAAGGCAGCTGGGTTTCTGGAACCTCTGCAGGAGACGAAATACACTCTTTTCATAGACCCCAAAGACTGCGCTTGCACCAAGCACACTTCCCAGGTGGCTGACTAGGCAACTTCAGCTTGCTTTTCACTGACTTTCAATGATGTGTCCTGACACATATTTCAATAAACTATACAAAGTTACTGATAGTCAACCACGATTTACTTACACAAATGCTAATCCTGTATGCTTTGACCCTAATGGAACACAGAATGAGGTGGTGCCGGTCCTGCTAGCTCTCCTGTGAGGTGCCATGCCCATGCCCAGCCATATCCAGGAGGGCCTGCCCAGGGCCACCCGCCCAGGCACCTATGTGACACTTACTGTGCAGGTCTGTTTATAACCAAACCTGCACATAACCACACAGGACTGTTGCCTAGCTACCTTACACTACAACATGCCTTCAGCCGTCATTTGCACACACGGGTTTTTTTTTTTTTTTTTGAAAGATTTTATTTATTTGAGAGCAAGTGAGAGAGAGAGGGAGGGAGAGAGAGAGAGAGAGAGAGAGAGAGAGAGAGAGAGAGAGAGAGACTGAGGTGGGGGCGGGGGCAGAGGTAGAGGGAGAAGCAGACTCCTCGCCAAGCAGGGAGCCTGATGCGGGGCTCGATCCCAGGACCCTGAGATCATGACCTGAGCCGAAGGCAGACGCCTAACCGACTGAGCCACCCAGGCGCCCTGCACACACTGCTAATCACACGCTGCGGAAGAGGACATCTTCTCCTTTGGGGAAGCAAGTGTCTTTACTTGTTTCACTTTACTTGCTTACACTGTTCCCCATAAGTGGATCTAATGCTCACTTAGTGGACAACCCCCAAGGGGCCATTTATTTCATTAGAAGTTTTAAAAATTATATTTGTTTATTTATGAATGAAAAAGACTTCATTTTTTACACCATCCTCTTTCTTTAGGCGTTTCCTGGACACTTCTGGAGACAGCACATTTTACAACAGAAAGCAGAGTTAGTCTGATCCCAAACACTTGATTCCTGGTATAGCAATTTATAACAAGAAGATCTTGGGTTATTTACCTTGCCTCACTGATCTCATCTGTTCATCGTAGCCCGACAATGGTGATGTCTACTTTTTGGTATTTTGGTGCAGAGTAAATGGCGCACGTTTGTGAAGAACCTGGCCATACGCTTGGCTCACAGTAGGCACTCGTAAGTGGCGTTTGTTAATGACGCCACCATTAGCATTCCTGGCTTAGTGCATAACGAGAAGATGGTAGAGATGACCATCATCAATGACTGTCTTTCTTACTGGTGGAAATGCCCTTCCATAGACTTCACGGCGGTTACTGTATATACTCCTCCTGGGGATCTTTGGAACCTATAGCTGATAGAATGTGCAAGTATGTGGATGCAAAAGCGTGGGATGCCTTCATATAGAAACATAAAAACTATGGTGTCTCACAAATATGTCCATGAAGTTGAGGTTCTGTTTTAGAAGGCTGGCTTCTGGTCTTTCACTCTGGTCTGTTTATGGTGCTCAGCTGTGGGAGTGTTAGGATGGAAGACGGCATTGTGCTTACTGTTTTCGTAAGTACAGAACAGATATGACATTATGGTAAAACGGTAACAGTCAGAGCTTAAGTTTCTATGAGAGTCTTTTCCCTTCCTCGCTGTGGCAGTGGCAGCAGTCAGATGGGTGTCCATGTCTCGGGGAAGCTGCCCGTTGCCTTGCGTTTGCTCCCCGCACACGTTGGTTGACTACCTACCGCTCAGCAGGTACGGCGCAGGTGGCTGGGGTTGCAAGGATGAATGGGACGCCATTCTTGCCCTTGAGAGTGTCATGGTCTAACAGGAGAGAGAGACTCGAGAGCAGAGGATGACAGTATCCCATGGAAGTGCCAGGAGAGGTGTATCATGGTTGGCTCAAGCTGGGGCTTACCATCTCCTGATTCGGCACCACTCTTTCCAACCCTGTGTTCAGTGCCCTGAACACAGGGTGGGAAAGGAGGGAGTATTTACAGCATGGAAACTGGCAAAGGCTACTACAGATCTTGGCTTTTTTTTTTTTTTTTCCCTGAGAGCTGGTTGTTAAACATTTACCAGCACACCACCAGGTGTCTATGACTGCTTTATGAGCTTAGCGGAGGGAAGGGATCAATTTGTCTTGGGTGTTGGGGAAAGCACAGAAGAGGGGTGACATGTGACCTTGTAGGATGGTAGGGGAGTGGGCTAAAGGAGAGGAAGGATGGCTGAAACTTGGAAAGGGCACAGTGATGGCGAGAGGAAATCCCAGCTCATGTTTACCTTTGAGATGATGACCGCAGAAGGCAAATGCAGTTGTGAGAAGCCTCTGCTGAAGGTGAGAAATGAGATGCACCTTGGGATTTAACTCAAGTGATACTGAATGGCAGCAGCTCTGGGTAGCTCCCTATGTCCTGGGGCTGAGGGCATACCTAGGGCAGGAACAGGTGCAGTATATCTCAAAGTGAATCAGAGTCCTTTGATGGGGGGGCAAAATGCGGATTCCCAGGCTCCTCAAACCAACGAATCAGATTCTCTTGGAACAAGAGCGGGGGTTTTGGGATTTGCATTTTTAACAGTCTCCCCAGAAGTTTTCTTGCACACTGTAGCTTGAGAACCAATATTTCAGAGCTGGTACATCCACGGTTCTCAGTCTGGCGTGATTTTACACCCCCCCCCCCGAGGACATTTGGTAATCGGTTATTATTGATTGTCATGGCTGTGAGAAAGCCACGGGCATCTAGTGGGCCGAGACCGGGGTGCTGCTCAACATCCCACAACGTACAGCTCAGCACCCTCCGCGGAGAATGATCCGACCCCAAATGGCAATAGTGCTGAGGTTGGTCTAGGTCATAATGAAGGGCTCCGAAATAAGTACAAGTCAGCTTGAGTCACCAGGTGGGCCCTTCGCCTACTAAGGTGGAGGGTTGGTGGGGAGTTATGGACCTCCGGGTCCAGATATTGGGCTGCTGAGTTTTCAGAGAACGGGGCAGAGTTGGTAACTACTAAGCCCATGTAGATGACACTCTTGAAACTGCCCAGTCATGATCTGCTAAGTTATTTTTGCCTCTCATACAAGAATTTAAAAATATTCACTGAATTAGCCTCACAAAATTTTGGCCACTTCTTTGGGAAACAAAATACACCACCGGTGCTACACAAAGTAGTCTTTGCTCGACTTGCCCTTTTTTTGAAATCCAAAGGTAGATTTGCATTGAAATCACACTGGCTAAGAGTCGAATAAAGTCGCTGTTTATGTGGAGTCAAGAAAGCCCACCTTGGGAATTCTTTTTAAGTCTGGGTTTAAAGTTTATACGAACCCAGCTGGCTTTCCTCCCATCCTACTGAGATGATGGCCAGCTAGTCCCTGCTCTTAAGTTCACCGGATCCGCTCTGTTGGTAAGGTGAGCCGTGGTGAAAGGTAGATACGCTTACCTTAGAAATAGTCTTCTTGACGACACATCCATGTTTCTTTTCTCTAATAACAGTATTATCTGAAATTATGCCTTGGGCCCTCAACAGATAAAGATTCTTGGTCATCTGTTGTGTTTCAATAGATTTGTGTGCAAGTTCCCATTTAGATTTGTTTTGTTTTGTTTTGTTTTTAGCCTGGGTATACAATTCATCTATATGGAAAAGAGGTGGGTGCCACCCTCCCCCCAAGGTGTTCTGCATAACAATTTGGTTTCCTCCCCAGTGGCTTTCCCGAGGTAGGACTTCGGGGCAAGATACGCTTTTCAAAAGAGATGGTCGGGTCCTGAATGTTGCCCTTTCCTGGCTTAAAGAGTCGTGCCCCTTCCAAATGCTTTCGTGCTTTTAGGGCGCTCCTAAAAGGCAAAGGCCTTAAGGCCCGAAGCTAGTTAGTTAGGCTTTGAGCCGACCCGAGCAGCGAGGTAAGACTAGAACTCATCCTTTACTTTGGGAGCAGTGTTTCCAGCTGCTTCCAGCCATTTAAATCCCGAAAGCTCTCTAATCCTGGCGGAGGCAGGCTTTCTAGCTCCCAGGACCCACCCCTTCCTCCTGATTGGCGGGGCTCCTCCGGGGCCCGAGGCAGCCACCTACGACGTCTCTGAGACCCGATTTGAAATAAGAGCCAGGCGGTCCTCGCTTCCCCGAGCCCGACTTTTCATAGGCTGGGAAGAAAAGCTGGAGAAACTTGACATTGTCTTGGGCAGAGTGCGTGTAGCAACAGATCAAAGGAAAAGGAAGAAAACGTGCTCTTTGCTGCCTGTGGATCTCACTGAGTTGCTTTTGTCTTGCGGGCTTCTGTTGGGTTTGGTGTTTCCCCTCTGAAGAGCGCGGCGTGGGCTCCGAGGCAGCTCGCTCCCTGCCGGATGGGTCATGGAATTCTAAACATGAGGCAGGTAAGCGCCAGGGGCTGCACAGGCGGGTGGAGAGGGAGGGTGCAGCCTGGGACCCCTGCGATGGTACTCCGGAGAGCTTGCCGGATTGGCAGATGCCTGTGCAACTCCGTCCATTTGGCGTAAAGACGGGGCTGCATTTTCCTAAGGGAACCGAAGAAGCCGATTTTCTGAGGGCCCCCCCCACCCCTCTACCCCCTCCCCACTTTGCCTCTAATTGTGATTGGTGATGTCAGCCAGTCATTGTAAAGGGCTTAAAAGCGGTTTGTAGAATATGTAAATCAATTCCAGTTTGCAGTCGCTGGAATGTATTGTGCAGGATCCATCTCAGGCTTTTAGCCTCTATCCTGTGCTTTATGGATTAGACTAAAGATAACTGAATATCCTGAAAAAGAATTACACGGGGCGTCTGATCTCATTTTGGCTTCTCATCCTGAGCACTTAACTGTGTTTATGGCTGAGAAGGCGGAACCAGCCTGAAGTGAGCACAGACAGTCCTTCCAGAAAAATGCAGATTTATTTTTCTGTTCTAGCGGTTTTGAAACTGTGTTGCTCCTGGACGTGAGAAGACAACCCTGAAGCAGTGAGCTGAGAAAGGCTTGGGAAGACTTAAAATCAGTCTTTGAAAGGAATTCTAAGCGGGCAGCTTCTTCCGTGGCTTCGGGGCAGAATGATAAAATTCCCTATCAGACAAGGCAGGGAGGTTTATAGCTTTACTAGTAAGAAAGGAAAAGAAAAAAGTGGGTGTACGAAGCCAAAAAAAAAAAGGGTGTGATTTACAACTTATTCAAACTTATGGAAGACTCTTATGTCAATATGTAAATATCAAGATCACTACTCACAGAAAGGGAAGACAAGATTGGAAAAACATGCTGGGAGGCTGGCAAGGGCAGAGAATTACCAGAGGAGTGTTAATTGCTTTTGCCAGCTCTCAATGAATCTGGGTGGGAAAAGTTAGCATCTGTATTACCACCAAAAAAGCTCTTCACTTTTTTTTTTCTAAATGGGTTCAGCACCCGCCACCCCGAGCTCTTTGGGGGAGGTGATTTGCATAGGAAGCAAACTTTCCTTTTTGGGGCCAGGGCTAGGGGTTTAGAACTTTCTGTCTGTTTCCTGCCGCCTCGGGAGGTGGTGCAGAGCCCCCCCCCCCACCCCCGCAACAGACGGGCGCCAGGACCCTCTGCTGATTGCTCCCTAAGCAAGCGTGGTTGGCAAGTTGCTGTGAGTGCACACAAGCCCGTTTAGACAAGCAAGTGCGGTGTGTGTTTTCAATGAATTGCCCTTGCCTTGCTGGACATTGGGGCCGAGGCTGAGTTTCTTTCAGTTCTGCAAACCCACAAGCGACCCCATTCCTTTTATGCCGAGCAGTCGGATGGGTGGGGGAGAAGGAGCAAGAAGCCCAAATGGAAAGGATCTAAAAGGAAAAAGAGGAGTGCAAAGCAATTTCGACAAAGGTCCTTAGCTGGAACAAAGAAGTCATTTGATCCTGTGCAGGGCCACCTGTCCTCTCCTTGGTGGTGTCTGAGCTCAGTTTTCAGAATCCCTGTTCCCACACAATCCCTGTGGGACGGTGGCACTCCCCGTGCCTGATGCCAGAGGCATGCTGTCCGTCTTGGCATGATTTCCCCCATGCCTGGCGCGTCGTGGCATTCGAGTGAATTGGAATTCAGCCCGGTATTGAAGTTTTAAGGGTACCCATGTAATAACTCCTTTGTCATTTAGTGAATGAGCGGCTTTTTAACCCTCTGACTCTGTGTGTCTCGTAATTTTTTGGCCTGTTCCAAGGGGGTGGGGGGCTGTGGGTAGGCGGAAGGGGGAGAGAGGGGGAGAGTCATTGCTCGTCCAAAGAATAGGGGGCAGTCCAGCGTTTCAAGCATCTCACACCTTGTTCCACAGCGGCTGTGGAGGGGCTGAGGTGGTGGAGTTACTGGTGTGGATTAAGCCTAACTTTATTTGAGTTTCTCTTGGGGCAAACTGTTGCGTCCAGGCTGGGTGAATCGCACCCACCAGCCGATCTGCCACCCCAGCCCGGCAGCCCCGGCCGGATTCGCAGCATTAACTATCAAACCGGTCCGTGTGTCATCAGCTCGGCAAAGAAATCCAATCTCCTCGCTGAGGAGTGATCCGTCCCCAGGGCTGCACAATGCGGAACAATGGTGTGGCAGCCAAGAGACCCCTGCCACGTACTAGGTATATCAGGTAGCCGGGAGCCGCCAGCAGAATGAGAAAGCTGCCTGCCTGGAGAGGAGATTCAGAGGGGTTCTGCTCTCTGCCAGGGTGGCAGGAAAAAAAAGAAAAAAGAAAAAACGCATAGAAGGTTAATATTATTTGAGGGTTCCTAAGGTTACGCTGAGTGAGGACAAAAGAAAAGTGTAAACCTGATTTGCCTCTATCAGGAAGTAATTTCAAAGCATGTGCCAATCTTTCTCCGCACTCTGATCATAAATGGGAAACTTTCCTGAAACTTCCTTGAGAAGGAATTTGCTGTGTTCCCAGGCGAAAGGAAAGGCATGGCCACCTGTTGTGGAGGCCCAGCCAAAAACAACAGGTTTGCCTGTGGCATTCTCACAACTGCAAATATCCTCCCCAAATAGCGCACCGCTCATTGTCCCTGCGCAGAAGAACAAGTAATTCTGTCTCAAGCTAGAAAGAAAGAAGGGCAGCTTCTCCAGACAAAACTGCCTACCGGACCTCTTTTGCGTTTTTAATATCCTGATGACTTCCCAAAACGCTCCAAGGGAAGAAGGCGCACACTCTTATCTCCGATCGACTAAAACAGATCCTCGCCTTTTGCCTTAGAGTGTGAAGGGGGCAAAGGAGGTAGTTAGCCAGTGCTTTAAGCAGCTGCTCAATTCTTACAAGGCTAGCGTGGTCCTATTACAAGGAAGCTGTGACTGGCCTGTTTTGCATTCTTCGGATTGGAATTAAAATGCCCAAGGACATCTGGTTTAATAATGAATGTCTTTGTATTAATCTTTCCTTTGAGGATTAGAAAGTCCTTTAGGAACATGAGCTATTTATTTTCTGTCACATCCCCAGGAGAGAACGAGGTGGCAGTTCGATCCTCAGTGAGCAAATGCTGAGGTGAAGGCAGAGAACGGGCAGGCAAAGTATAAAGATAGGCAGCAACTTAGGTGCAGTTCTGAGGAGGAGTCCTACCCACTCCGAGAGGCAGGCTACCTGTGCGCACGAGGCTTGGAATTCGAAGTGATAGGGCTTAAAACAGGACTCTGCTACAGCATCCCTTGTTCTTACGATTCTGTAACCAACACGTTAGTGTCCCAAGTATGTTTTATGGTGTCCTCCATTTGAAAGTCAAGCCTGTAGAAGTTGAAAAGGCATTTCTGTTCTCATTTGTCCCAACATTGAGATAGAAAGATACTGTAACTAGCCGGAATTTAAAATATGTATCTGAGAAATGTTCCCTTTCAACAGCTGTTTCAAGTTTTTGCACGTGGTTTGGAGGTCGGTGTGGAGGTCCAGCGTCTTCAACATCCGTTGAAATGTTCGTGTCTTCTCTGCTATCTCTCCTTTGCAGGGAATGTTAGAGTCACAAGACTTGCTGTCAGATTCAAGATTCTTATTGGTCATTTTGAAATATTCAAGTTGGCTTTTCCTTGCCATTCGTTATGACATGCGTTCGTAGTTTGCTTGGCTGGGGACCGCATAGGCTGTGGGCAAATCCTTTAATTGGTAGGTGCATGTTATCCGCAGACATTCCAGCAAGTTTTAAGGCTAAGTGTGTATGTGGATGTCTCCTGGCTTTGATCCCTTGTGTGGTAAATAGACATCCAAGGTAGCTATGGCAACCTGGACTGCACAGTGTTTCGTGAAGTGGGGGGGGGGGGTTGGTAACTGGACAAAGAGTAATTTGATTAGAAAAAGGTGGGGCCGATAAGGACATTTTTAACCCGCACGATCTGAGGATCCCAGTTCATCCACATCATTTGGATTTTTCTCGATAAGGCAAAAAGAATCCATGGTTAGCCGCGACCAACGTATTTTGCAGATGAAATTTAAATGCTTTTCAGTCAAACGGTGGCTACTTCCATAAAGCAACTTATGAAACCAAAGGGAAAGCCAACATGATAAATCTCCCTGTTATACTTAGTGTGAATGTTTGCATTTTCAGAACTTGGTGGGATTTTAAAAAGAAAGACCACAATCTGATTGGGCGGTGTGCATTTCAGTTAGCCGCCTGCAGAGGTCAGGCTTGAAGTGTCTATGATGGAAGGCTGGGCGGTGGACGCCGCTGCTGGGAGCCGGATCGGAGGCCGGGAGAATTGCTCTGCTTACTTGGAACAATTAGTTAGCGATTCTTTAATCTTGTGGCCAAAGCCACGATGAAAATGAGTTCATTCAAGGAAGAGAATATCAAATACGCTGTGATTAAAGAAAGGGCTACAAAGCCAGGTCAAACAGGAATCTAATCTCCCATTTAGAAATGGGACAGTTTTATCAACATGATTCTTTCTGGCTCATTATCAACTCCTTTTATTTCACATGAAACTCATCTCGGGGGTTTTGTTCTAGAAGGTTGCTTACCTAGTTTTATAAGCTGGCATGTTCTAGAAATTTCCTTAAATGAAAGGACAAAATATTAGGGACACTTCTGGATCCACAAGACCTTTTTTTCCCCCTCCTAGAGGAAAATACCACACAGATTAGGATGGTTAATGGCCTCCAGAAAGGTCAGAAGATTGAGGCACTGAAAAAAAAATGTTGAGAGAGGACTTTCCTAGAATAAAACAAAACAAAGCAAACAAACAGAACTAAGAACTTATCTGCTTTGTGCTATAAAAGAAGTTTTGGCTTAAAAAGGCAAAAAAAAAAAAGAGGAAGATGTACTGATCATTTGTAATGCAAATGGATTTGAAGGTTTTATATACAGTCAACTGTTTATGATGAGTATACTACAGAGGCTGTCCTTCATTCCTTACATTATTAAGGACATTTGCCGAGTACTTACAGAAGTAATATGTCCAGTAGTCCGTTCATTTAAGCTTTTTAAAATGGTTATTATATGCCTTTTTGGGCTACAGACATGATTTTAATATGATCCCTGCCCTCAAAAGACTTTTGATCTGATATATAGTTTATTGTGCCTGTAGCACAATGTAAGTTATTCATGGGCAGAATGCCTGCTTATTAATAACGACATTTGTATGGATAAGAATCTACTTGATAAACTGGTAGCCAAAGCTTTCTTGACCTTAGGAGACTTGACAAATGATTTGAATTTGTGAAGTTTAGTGAATTTTTAGCTACATATCCATTTGTAGGAAGTTCTGAGTTCCTAGTTAAAGTACACTTATCATAATTGTTAAGTAGTAATATAACCAATTTTTATTTTTTTAAATTTATTTTTTTAAAGATTTTTATTTATTTATTTGACAGAGAGAGAGAGAGCACAAGCAGAGGGAAAGGCAGAGGGAGAGGGAGAAGCAGACTCCCCGCTGAGCAAGGAGCCTGATGTGGGGCTTGATCCCAGGCCCCTGGGATCATGACCTGAGCCGAAGGCAGACACTTAACTGACCGAGCCACCCAGGGGTCCCTAGCCAATTTTTATCAATAGAGAAAATTAACTCCAAGGCCGTCCCCAAATCCAGGAAGGCTTTATGCTCTAAGAGTTTGTTGTTTGAAACCCAGGAGGTTTTCCAATGAGAAATGATTCCATTTCCAGAACTCACTATCTTAAAAAATAACCAATCTGATTAATGTCAGATTCAGTTCTGAGTTTTGAGGACGTGCTTCCATGTGACACAGGATGGAGCCATAGAAGGAGAAAGAGTTACTATACTTTGGGTAATGGGCCAGTCTTGGCAATATCTGAAGTAGGAAAAGTTTACACTAGTTCGCACCTTTCTTTCTCCATCCTTCTGATACCTTCTGGGTCTCACTGGGACTCCCTATCCAAATATACAGTGAGTTGAGTTTCTGGAATTGCCCAGTTTTCCCTCCTGCCCTGCCCCACCTCCAAACCACACTCCTACTTCTTCTAGACAATGGTCTCTGGCAGGTGTTGGGGGAGAAGCAGTATGTATGAGCTAAAGCTCATGACGCTTAGCCCTTCAAACCTCAGGATGAATCCTAACTTGGAGAAAAAGCGGGCAGTAGAGTCTGGATCTGCAAAAATCAGGATTGCCCTTTCCGGGACAACATTTCTGGGCAGGGTCATGCCTTTGGCAGATGGGACTTGCTGGTGTGTCCACCCGTGGGTCCAACCTCTTCACTTGTTCTTTCCTTGGCATCCTGCCTCAACTTGGGGACTCACCGAGGTCTTTGTGAGTGACAGCCAGGAAAGCACAAGGGGCCAGGTGAGGGGAGTGATGGTACTTGTGGGTTTGGGTTGTTTGTAAGGATGCTCTTGATAAGCTGAGCGCTGTCTATTGGATTAGAGTAAATGGAAAGAAAAAAGCTGGCGCTTCCTCTTATCCACACAAGTATTGGAAATGGTGCGGATATTTCCAGTTAATCATTTGTCTGCCCATCTTGGGACTGAGTTATTCAAGAGCAAGAGTTACATCGTAGTTACCTTTAAATCCCCGGGCCCAGGCACAGTGCCTGGCACACAAGAAGAATCATTACATATTTTATGGGCGCATGCTAGATGAATTTTAGCCGGAAAGAGCATTTTCCAGGAAGCATTTTCAAGAGGAAGAAAGGGTGTTAGAAAGGTTGGGGAACAGCAAGGACCGAATGGATTGACATTAGAGAAAAATCAAAGGAGTTTGCTGTTACCTGACCATGTAGCCCGTGCGGTTGTGCTCCGGGTGTAGACAGAGCCTGGAACGTGGCAGGCAGCATAGCTTATTACCCTCCGTGATGGGGCTACAGAACTGGTTACAAAATGGGATGTGTCCTCCAATAGCTCAAAGCCTAAAAGCAACGATGGAATCTCCTTCTTGCTCTCATTGAGCCCAACCTGGTGTGTTAAGCCTTTGGCTCACGTGCAGTTGGTTTATTTTGCCAGGTGAGTGGCATGCCCAAGGTCTCTCAGCAACTGGGAGAATGTTTCTGGGAGAAGACTGAAGTCTTCTGCTCTATTCTGCGCATATGGGAGCCACATTTTCTCTACGAAATTCAAGACATATGCTGGACAAAGGATTTTCACTGCTTCTGGGTGTGACAGACTGAGAGTTATGGTTAAAATGATGAAATAGAAATTTCTGAGACATTTACTGGTGTATGGAGACAACGGGACGAATACATTTGCAAAGGGCCCACGCGGTAGACTGTGTTGTCTGTCATATGTCAAGTGGCCGAGTGTGGCTTTAGTTGTATGTATTCTGAAGTGGCCTTCCCCAAAAATTCAGAGGAAAGGAGCTGTTTGCGGACAAGCGCAATTTGTTGAATGTCCTGCTCAGTTGCCAACGTCTAGATGAATGGCCAGATAAAGAAAAAGAGAAATGGAGAGCATCCCCAAATACTAGAAGTCTGTTGATTTAGGAGACACAAAGAGTACTGGTTTAAAGTGTAGCGTGTGTGGGTTGAAATTTTCACTCGGAGGGATGCTTTACCCTCCATCAGGGAGCAAAGGTATGAGCAAGTTTACTTCTAGAACCTGAGTCTTCTCGACTCCCCATCTTATTGCCTTTTGACTACATACACCACATGCCTTCTGATAAGATATAATTTGGATGTTTTGGGGTCACGGTCTAATTTTTTTTTTTTTTTTTTTTTACGGTCTAATTTAATGTGCTAATAAATGCCAAGACAGTTCCAGCGGGTCGATGGTTTCTGGCGAGTCAAGAATCAGGGAGGACTGTATCCCCTTGAGGAGCAAATAGCGTCTGCAGAATCCAAATGGTCACGTAGCCTTATCTTTGGATTTTGTGCTACTTTTGTCTACATATTCTTTGCTCTGATTTTAGATAAGTGTGAACATGTCAGAGAGTAAAACCTTTAGAGGATTATGTTTACACAGAAGAAAGTTGTGAGGGGAGTCCTTTTTCCTGCGCATTAATCAGGGGTGCTTTGTGGAAGTAGTGCAGGAAAATGAAATGGAGCAAATAGAAGGGTGGAGCAAGGATGACCTTTTATTCAGCATCTGGGGAAAGCAGAATAGAAAAATTGGCTACTCACTGAGGGACTCAGTGGAGGTTTTTTTCATTGGTCAGGGTTTAAAGAGGATTTCTAAAGAGATATGGATATATGGTTGCTGCTGCCCTTTCCTAGTGGCTCTGAGTGAAAGAAGGAATAAAAGTCATGATTACTGAGTGAGAGAAATTTCTGAGTGTAGAAGAACCGTGATAGGAGACTATTAAATAATGAATATTTACTGATCAGTGCTTCTCAGCCTGGAGGAGACACTTTCTGAATATTTTTAACATTTCCCCTTTCTAACATTTCAGCTGTCAGAATGGAATAGTTCACATGTAAACTACATTGTTTTGGTTTAACTAACAAAGAGTGATAAGACATGAATTGTTTGTGACAGCCCCGAACATTGATAACAGAAGACATTAATGCCTGCAGACACAGCCTACATGGTAAAATTCTGGGAGCAAAAATGCTTATTATGTTAGGCCAACATGCTTTGACCTAGTTTTGCTTTTCTGCTTGGAAATTATGTCAGTATTAGTTACATCATCCCCGCGGATGAGCAATTTCACATTCTTGTTTATTTCAGCAGCTTTTTATTCGTTTTGTAGATTTAGTTCTGACCTCCAAGAAGCCAAACTAATCCTTATTGACTTGCAGTTTCCTTTTGAAATGAGTCTTCTGCATGATAAAGAGAGAATTTTATGTATTAACAAAACAATCTAAGATGCAGTCTTCAAAGACATTCATTTCTCCTTGATCAAGAGCCACTGGCCTCTTGAAGGCTCCAAAGGCCAGCCAGTTTTCTGCTGATCAGAATTAGTCTCCCTTTCTTTGTCCTTTGGGGATGGAATAGATTACTGTGCCTAAGACTGCCATAGTGGAATAACAAGAACATTACAGAAGACAAAGCACTTGATGGGACATTGCCCAGCCCATCATCATTAAGTTTGCCCATTGCGTATTTCTACTTTCTTTATCCAGTAGAAACTGGCCCGGCATATTTTTCCTATTTAACATTTTTATGGGATAATTTTCAAAATGAATTATTTCCTCCGTTGATTTCAAACACATTTTTTTTTCCCTGCCATTTAATACTTTATATCACTAGGGGAAAGAACCACTTAATTCTTTCATACATTTATGAATTCAAATCTTCAAAGAGTGTGAGTTCTTCCAGTGATCAACTTACATCAAATTTACAAGTATAATTTGCTACCAAAAGACCTTGAACGGTTTTTGGTGCACATGTTTTGGCATTCCTTATTAACAAATGTAATCAGGCAAAAGCCCACTAGAATATGTATTCATGGTTCCTCTTCAAAAAGCCACCGACAGTAAGCTCTTGTTTTCTAATTAAATCCCTTTGTTGTTAGCTCCCCTGCAAATCCTGTCTGAATGCAGAAAACCCAAGAAGGGAAGCGTCCCCTTCAAAGCACTACCAAACCTACCGAATTTTAACCAGGTAAACTGCTGATTAGCTGTGGATCACTCAAAGAAACAGTCTGAAAGTCACTGGCCTAGGCCCAAGTCCTACCTGTGATCCCTGGGTGGGGGTGGGGGGGCTTCAGACGTTGTTTGAAACCATCAATTCAGAATATCAGAGTGTCTGTCTTATCCTTAGGTTACTTTAAATCCTGGCATCTTGAAGAAAAACTTCGTTGGAGGATTCCTGAAGTCCCTAATGGGTATATAAACATTGTCATTCCTAAGCTGCCCGAAGATGGGAAGCACAATGCCTCTGAGCGCGATACCCATTTCTTGGGATTGATGGTAGACTCCCAGCATTTTTTCTGATTCTCGTAGGCAGACACGAATATTTTTCCCTCCTCTTACATAAATCAAGGCCTTTCCCGTACGCTACTTGCACCCTTTTATCCCCTGCTTTATCCTGGAGATCTTTCCATAACGGTGCTCAGAGCTTCCCTCCTTTTCTTGAACAACTGCGTAGCCTTCCATCTTGACAACGTACCATAATTTATTTGACCCTTTCCCTACTGATCACATGGGTTACAGCCAATCTTTTGCTATTAAAACACCGTGCATAGAAAAGCCTCGAACATTCATCAGTGTGTGGGGGGTGGGTGTGTCTGTATTATAATTCCCCAGAAGTGGGATTGCTGGGTCAAAGGGTGCCTATGCGGTTTCTGATTTGGGTAAATAAGTAAAATTGCCTCCCCGGTGTGTGCGAGTGCTTCTCTAGAGCTTCGCCAAGAGAGTGCATTGTCCAACTTCTGCATCTTTGCCTACTTGATACATGAGGAGAGGGATCTCTGTGTAGCTTTCCATTTCTCTTCTGAATGATGCTGAGCATCTTTGCATGTGTTTGATAGCCATTAGCGTTTCGTGTGCAGCGTCTGTTCGCATCCTTCATTTTGGTTTGTTCTTGATATTCATTTTTTAGTCCATCTGTCTTTATAATAACCGTTCACTGGAGGGATATATCTTGTTGACTGTCCCCAAGTATGTTGGAAATCGTCTGAAGGGGACTCCTGTCATAAAGTAGCTAATTTCTAAAGATTTTGTATGAACGAAGGTGGAGCTGGCTCCCAGCAGACACTCATGCCACAGTCCAGATTTCTGGGCCTGTTTATCACTCTGTCTTCTGCTCTCTAGCCAGCATTGTCAAATGCCTGAGCTTTATAAAGCACAAATAACCGGGGTGCCTGGGTGGCTCCGTCGTTAAGCGTCTGCCTTCAGCTCGGGTTATGATCCCAGGGTCCTAAGCCCCAGGTCGGGCTCCCTGCTCAGCAGGAGGCCTGCTTCTCCCTCTCCCTCTCCTTCCCCTGCTTGTGTTCCCTCTCTCGCTGTGTCTCTCTGTGTCAAAGAAATAAATAAAATCTTAAAAAAAAAATTTTTAAGACACAAATAACCTCCGAAGTGTTGAAAGCTTGCTATACTGAAGGTCTAATTCTGGGAGGACGCTCATGTTGTTAGTACTCAGTTTGTTGGAATTATGACCATTTTCCAGGGAAGTAAGAGGTTCCGCTTTAAATACTCAAGACCCTGGAAAAGTCTTTAAGGCACTAGTCTCCACTTTTCCTCTGAAATAGCAGATGTCAGGGCACATCAATTATAAGAGTGGTTTTTAATATTTCTGCCCCTTGAGGTGGTTCTGTATCCGCCTTCATGAAGACTGGGGCTTTATGATCAAGACCAACCAGAGGAAAACAGTTGCATGGGTCTGAAATGTCAATGTACAGTCTTTCAAGGAAAACCATTCAGTGCTTATAAATATGCACAGCAAGTACTTGCCATTTTATGGGAATGCTCCAGCTACTTAATCATGATGACTGCAGTTACCTCCCCAGTAAAATGGAAATGATAGTCACACTACCTATCTTACAGGGTTATTATGAAGATTAAGTGAGTTAGTGTTTGTCTCTCACTTAGAATGACACCTCTTACAGAGTACATACTCTGTGTGTGTTAAATAAGTTAGAGAGTGGTGGTTGTCAAGAACTGTGCAGGGTCTGAGGCTTTGCCCTACTTGCTAGCTAACAGGTTAGCCTGCCACTGTTTTCTCGGCAGAAGACACGAGACCCCTGGGTCAGAGACAAAGGTCTTTATCACTCACTGCCCAGCAAGCGGCATGAGCTTCAGGTTCACGCTAGGTCTCCTCGCCGGCCCCAAGCCCCACAGGGTAGCCCAGAGCAGCCCCGCTGGTTGCTGTGTAGGTGGTGGGTAGATTTGCCCTGCGGGTGTGGATCCTGAGCTGAGGGAAACCGAATCCCTTAAAATGGACAGTGCTCTCCGGGGAGACACAATATGGTTCCCTAGACCAAAAAGGTAGACTGAACAAAGGCCACCAGTGCCAGTGCCTCTGCTCATAGACGTGTGAGGTGCAAGCGCTCCATGGACAGTCTCCTCCGGTGGTAGTAGTCCCGTGACATGTCTTTGCACATTCGCTCCTCAGAACCCCAGGACTTCCGCAGAGATGCTTGGGCTGGGAGGAGAGCGGTTGAGCCCGGACACAGCAAGAGGACAGCGGAGGGAGTGAGGGCCGTCCCATGGTTCCCTGCCGTTCCAACAAGAAAAGCTCAGGGGCTTTCTTCGGTTTTTCTGCTCTTCCATAACGTCGGGCTTCTGATTAAGATTTCATTTGAACAAAGGCCTCTTTCTTTAAAAAAAAAAAAAAAATCGAAAACACCAGGTCTCGTACAATGATGTTTCACATTCTTTTGACAGTGATACAACTACTCTGTGGTTAAGAGAATCACTCCAGGCAATAGATTTGGAAGCACAATCTGAGAGACCCTTGGGTGAGGACCCCGATATGTCACCTGCTAGCTCTTTGACCTTGGGTTGATTTCCTCAAGCTTTCTAGACCTGTGCACGAAAATACTGTCACCAACCGATAGGGTTCATGGAATGAGTAAATGAAGAACTACATATGAAAAATGAAATATAAAGCACTTAGAGTATTGGTTATATATCAGGCATATAAGAAATGTTAGGTTACCTTCTCTTTTTCTGGAAACAAGGTTTCAGGGAAGTCTGGGTTTTATGGACATTTCCACTTGTTAGCTTCTGAATGAATACACACCCACCCATACAGAGGCATGCATAGACACACACACACACACACACACAGTGGAGTGATGTACTACACGGGTGTAATAATCCCTGTAAAGTGTGAAAACTGTAATCTGTTGCTAAAAAGTATACCTTTATAGGACAAGTTCTCCTTATATGCTAAAACAATACCAAATCTCATTGATGGACATGATCACTTACCACTGGATTTCATGTGGCAAAGGAAAAATTCTTCTGACCCTTGTTAAAACCGTAAGGAAGACTTTATTCGGGACTATCATGATAGCAACAGGGGAGAGAGATCTGACTCAACCCCCGCAGCCAGAAATTCATAGCCTGATGGGAACCTATTACGAGGAGACATCAGGGTAGTGGGATTCTTAGTAAACCAACTTAACAAGGATTCTTCCTGAAGGCGGGCCAGGGTGACCAGATATCAAGAGTGGGGGATTCTCGCCAGCATTGGGCTGTGCGGGCCCAGCAAGGATAGAGGCCAGGTCGAGGCCTAGTCAAGAGGGGGACTGAGGGAGCCCGACTAAAGTTGGATTAAGGAAGGAGTCTTTGCCATATAACATAATCCAAGAGCGCGTTCCTTCTTCATCTGCTTTATTCTTTACAGTGGTTCCGTGATTTTACAGTATTACACACCTTCTATTTAAAACTCTACTCGGAACCGAAATTACAATTATACTTGTGTTTATGTGTTTATGTCCTTCAAGCAAAAACAAAATTACTAAGCAGAGCAGTAAATACAAAAAGATAGAACTGGTAAAGGATGTATTTTGGAGGTGCATAGGGTTGCCTTACCGAGAGCTAAGAACTAACCGTGGCCAACCCTAAACCGTGAATGTGGCCATTTGGATGCCCTTGTTTCCCAGGGCTCTGTCAGTGTAGAACTGTGTGTGTGTGTGTTTTAAAGGTTTTATTTATATGAGAAAGAGAGAGAGTGAGTGAGCATGAGCAGGGGGAGGGTCAGAGGGAGAGGGAGAAGCAGATTCCCCGCCAAGCAGGGAGCCTGACGTGGGGCTCGATCCCAGGACCTTGAGATCATGACCCGAGCCGAAGGCAGATGCTTAACCAACTGAGCCACCCAGGCACCCCTAGAAATGTGTTTTTTTTAAAAAAATTTCTATTTTGAAATAATTATAGATCCTTAGGAAGTTGCAAAACAATGTATAAGGAGGTCCCACGTACCCTTCACCCACCCCTCTCCCCCATCCTTAACTCCTGGCAACCAGTAATCTATTATCCATCTCTGTAATTTTGTCACTTCAAGACTGTTATATGAATGTAATGACAGTATGTGACCTTTTGAGATTAGTATTTTTTACTCAGCATAATTGTCTGGAGGTTCACCCAAGTTGTTGCATGGCTTGCTAGTTTGATCTTTTTCATTACTGAGTAGTATTCCATGGTGTGGATGCACCGCAGTTTAACCGTGTACCTGTTGAAGGATTTTTGGGTTGTTTCCCGTTTGGGGCTATTACAGATAAATCTGCTGTGAACATCAGTGTACAGGATTTTGCGTGACCATACATTTCCATTTCTTTGTGATGGAAAGTGTGGTTGCTGGCTCATGGGCTAAGTGCATGTTAAATTTTGTACTGCACCGCCGAACAGCTTCCCAGGGTGGCCAAACCACCGTACGTGCCCACCGGCGATGCGTCAGTGGTCCAGTCTCTCTGCATCCTCCCCAGCATTGGTGGTGTCCCTGTTTTTATTTTGGCCATTCTGGCAAGTATGCAGTGGTATCTCATTCGTAGTGGTTTTTAAAAGGTGAAGAAATAGTTCATAATCCAATGAGGTTGTATTCAGTACCTCCCCAGTAAAATTCTCACACTCTCATGGGCCTATCTTGGTGCACGGCTGAATTGTCAAATTTCCCCGTGATCGCTGGCCCTTCAGTTGAGCCCTGGCTAAAATACTGAGAAGCAATAAAGGAGCAGTGTTGTGTAAAATAGATCTTTCAACTTTAGATTGGCCTTCGATTTATACTTTGAGAAACCCAGAATTGATACTTCCTCGAGACACTGCAGACCCACACTTCGTGCATATTTACTCTGGGGAATAGATACATTTAATCGCGGGTGAAGAATTGCCGACTATTTAAACGTTCTTTCTCTTCCCCCCAAACGTAGTCCCTTGCCTTTGCATTTGCAAGAGTTAAATAGAGGCATGATCCAGCTCCATTGTCAGTATGTGCACAGGTGGTATATAAACACAAACACACCTTCCCAGGCTCGGTGGACTTGCATCCTGAATGTTCCCCAATACCCAGTCTAGGTTCTTCCAGGTCAGGGTTTCTCAGCCTTGGCACTATTGACATCTGTGGTTAGATAGTTCTTTGTGGGCGTCTTCTGTGCCCCAGTAGGATGTTGAGCAGCATCCCTGGTCTCCACCCACTAGACGCCAGTAGCAACCCCTGCACCCGCCCAAGATCTGACAACCAAAAATATCTCCAGACATGCCAAATGGCCACTGGGGGCAAAATACACCCCACCCCTTTGAGAATCACTGGTCTAGGTAGATGAGAAGGAGAATGTCAGCCTTCAGGCCAGCTCACTGGGTTGCAGGCACTTGATGAGCATCCCCTTCCCATGAGGCGGGTTTGGGTGCCTGCCTGCCTGGTCACTTCTGATAAGTACTGATGTCTTTAAATTCACTTCTGCACCTTATGGCTGAAAATTAATGGTTAGTGGAGAAAGATGTCAGCCTGTTTCTTACAGAGTTTATATGAATTGAGGACACATAATTAAAAACAAAACCACGCAGGCGTGGTTTTATTTTACTTTGTATTGATAGTTTATCACCTAATGTTAGGTATCATGATTATTTCAACAGATATAAAATTGAATAAATAATAAAATATCTTTATAAAATGAGGTAAATCTATATGTGCATAGAGAGTTTCATAGAGAAATTGTCACAATCCTGGACATTCTTCTGATTTAACTTGTTTCACTGAATTCTCTAATGGTAGAGGTTTTAAGACATTTAAAGAACTCCAAAACAGGCAAGAGAAAATACAGTTCGTTTTTAAAATTTAAATTATATGGTAAGAATCATTACTTTATTATCTAAAATACATTTTTTTACCTTAAATTATATTTACAGGGTAAAGATAATATATTTTATATTTATTTTGATATGTAAATGTATTTTTCTATTTTAGAATTAAAATAGGGTGAAAATAATTATTGTTTGAAATACTGTAAGTAGTATCTTATTGCTTTAAGAATTAAAATATGTATTTTATATTTACATGCCAATTACAGGTTACCAGAGAAAAGCATAAACTATAACCTCACGTGAAAATGACATATTACTGTATCAGTTATACAATTTAAATTCCACTTTTATTTGTCACCCTTTCCTCTTGTTATTAGCAACAGAATGCAAATTGTTACAGTGAGCTCAAAAATTTGGACAACAGTTATCCTTAATTCACAGCCATTGAGTGGTATTGTACTACAAATCCCCGGGGAATGTTGAGCCAATGTAGAATGAAGCCTTTCTTTCTCAGGAATAGAGATTTATAAACTGCCTGGAGGTATCGCTATTTCTAGATGAAGGTGTGGCCTGAAGTGTTTTTGTTCTTTTCTATGCGCCTGTGATCCCAACACACTGAACTCAAGTGACGCTTAAATACCGCAAAGGCTCTTGGGAGTGTATGAGTTTTAATAAGACAGTTTGCCAAGAAAAAAAAAAATAGACCGAGATACAGAGCGACTCCCCAAATAACAGAATAACATTTGTTGATGTATTCGTTTCATTATGACAAATAATACTCAAAAATACTTGAAAACGCTTGAGTCTGTTTAAAAAGTGCCCAAAAGGATTTGTAGATTATGTTCAGAAAAGGCTTTGGAGAAAGAAATATTGTATCTCTGTGAGCCAAGAGAATGATCTTCCCTTGTTTATAGGATTATAGAAGAGGAGTTTTTGCTTCTAACATGTGAATGCACATTTCTTCATAGGATAAAATCGCCCTTCTTGTAGGAGATTGGTACTAAATGAAGAATACTAAATGAAGATATCTTCATTTAGTATTCTTCCAGAAAGTCTTTCCGAAGTTAGAACATTATAACTTCATTTAAGATCTGTCTTCTTGGGGCGCCTGGGTGGCTCAGTCGGTGAAGCGTCTGCCTTCAGCTCAGGTCATGATCTTGGGGTCCTGGGATGGAGCCCCATGTCAGGCTCCCTGCTCGTCGGGGAGTCTGCTTCTCCCTCTGCCTCTGCCCCTCCGCCCTGCTCATGCTTTCTCTCTCAAGTAAAGAAATAAAATCTTAAAAAAAAAAATAAGATCTGTCTTCTAGGAACATCACACACTTTTGTGTTATTTGCACAGTCCTTATGAGCAGAGTAAGAGGTTCATTTATTTTTGGAGTTATATAGCAAAGGGGTGCTGGACCTCAAAATAACATACCTCTAATTTCCAGTATTGCCTGACAAAGCTCTGTTTTAAAGGCACAATGTAGGGGACAAATTGAATAGTGTCACCTTGGTCCCTAGTTGTGCTCATCTTTGCCTTCCCTTATTCCTTCCTATGCAAGGAACTTATGAGGTGACCTTTTAGGGTTACAGTATCTTCTTAAAAATTGGGATTGATTTGCTCAAGTTTTAACAGCTGCTGAATGTTCCCTGAAATCCATAAAATGACAGTACAGAAAGAAAGACTTCAATTTGTTGGCAGTTCTTTTAAAGCAATTCTTTGAATAAGTCCTCGAAACCTGTACAGTGGAGGGTCTGAATTTTCCTCAGTGCCTAGCACAAAACTTACTTACCAATCTGGTAAATGTATGGATTACTGAATTAACGGAAAGCAAAATTTCTTAAATGTAACATATTGGTTATTTGGGATAAGATGTCATCTCTACATAATAGAACATCATAATTGAAGCTTTAGGGATTTTCAAATACTCTAGCTGCTACTAAATCTCATTGGAGCCCCTCAAGTTGTAATATAAGAAAGCAGTATTCCATATAAGAAAAAATTTGTCAGTCTTAAAAAAGTGTTTATAGCAGAGACAATTCATGTTTGTTTTTTCCCCTTCTAAAAATTTTTTTTACTTTGAATCAGTGTAATTTCAAGAAATGTAATGTCATTTCAAGAAGTGAAGACTAGGGCGCCTGGGTGGCTCAGTTGGTTAAGCGACTGCCTTCGGCTCAGGTCATGATCCTGGAGTCCCGGGATCGAGTCCCGCATCGGGCTCCCTGCTCAGCAGGGAGTCTGCTTCTCCCTCTGGCCCTCTTCCCTCCTGTGCTCTCTATCTCTCATTCTCTCTCTCTCAAATAAATGAATAAAATCTTTAAAAAAAAACAGAGTGAAGACTATTTCTCATTAGTTCCAGCCTAAAGCAACAGAGTCTGTGTTCTTCGTAATTAATGTCAAGGTAGAGTCCTCCCTATGGGTCATGATTTTCTTGTAAAAAACACATACTGCCTTGTGTTTTTAAATTTCAAATTTTCTCCTGGAGCTCTTGTCTACTGATCATGTTAAGAATCTGTATATATTTTATTTTATTTTATTTTTAAATATTTTATTTTATTATTTATTTGAGAGAGAGAGAATGAGAGATAGAGAGCACGAGAGGGAAGAGGGTCAGAGGGAGAAGCAGACTCCCCGCAGAGCAGGGAGCCTGATGTGGGACTCGATCCCGGGACTCCAGGATCATGACCTGAGCTGAAGGCAGTTGCTTAACCAACTGAGCCACCCAGGCGCCCAAGAATCTGTATATATTTTAAGAAAGAATCTTTATATAAAGAGTAAGTATTTACCATTCAAATGATAGGTATGACTATGTAGTTTCTCCTTTTCATTCCAAAAGGCTACTTTTGGCCTTTTGCCCAAACATCTTTTTTTTTTTTTTAACAAAAGGATATAATATTAAATATCTGGACAGGTTGAAAGTCTCTAACATTTACCTGTAAGTGTTAACTAATGCTTTCCTTTCTGTTTGCTAAATTGCTGCATCAGTGCTTTAACAATGATGTTACCATTGCCACCGAGGCGTCATCCTTATCACTTTCAAAAGCACCCCAGTCTTTGGGGCTGAGCCATCACGGTGGTTTTAAACTAAACCTCCCCTCCAGCTGGACTCCTTACCCACCACCCTTAGCACAGACTTTCATCCCTGGGAGTTAAAGGTCTTCGGTTCATTTCTTCGTACCTCGTCCCGTTTACATTTGTATAATGTCACTAGCACACCTGGAACGCTAGCCCGGTAGCGTTCTCCCCGGAGAATCCCCTCCCAATCTGGGGACATCTTTCGCAGGTACAGCTTGTCCTCACGTGAAATCTCTGTCTCCCTATTGCTTTTCCCCATGTTTGGCCCCCTCTACACAGCACAGAACACGTGCACTTACTCTGTTCTCTGACAGCACTTCAAAGACAAAGCTAACAGGGCCTTCTGGGGGCATTTTTCCAGGTTAAATATGCCCAGATGT
The DNA here is from genome assembly GCF_037043125.1 of Eumetopias jubatus. Classification (NCBI taxonomy): domain Eukaryota; kingdom Metazoa; phylum Chordata; class Mammalia; order Carnivora; family Otariidae; genus Eumetopias; species Eumetopias jubatus. Next base: position 119,895,505 of record NW_028274817.1, read on the forward strand.
GTTTGATTTGGACTCTATCCTTTAGGATCAAGCAGTGTTAGTAAGTACAAGTGTCCAACAGTTAAATGATCTGTCCGTGGGAGAGACTCGCCTGATTGGTGAAAAGAGATACCATCGGCCTCTAATACCCAGTGATCTTAAAGCCACTATTTTCAACTCTTGCTGCTTGGATTATACAGACTTCGCCTAGCCCACTTCTGGAATGGAAATTTCTGAGTCTTTGCTAGTGAGCGAGCAATAACAGGATGGCGGGCATCTAGGAACTGAGAGAGAAAATCATTCATGGCCAAGGTTTGAAGTTCGTTCTTTTGCTCGTCTGCTACTCCACGGATATTCGTAGTTTCTTAGTGTGTGCTATAGGACTCAACCTGATAATCAAAGAGAGGAGTCCTACGATGGAAGACAAGAAAATTGAGGGCGGGTAAGTAGGAAAAGAAGGGAATGAAGAATCAGGAGCTTTCTTCAGCTATCTGGAGAGTTGAAGGCAACTGAAATTATTTTGAACATCTTAAGAAATTACGTCATTTTTACAGAAAAGACAAAAATGCTGGAAAATACATACAATGTGTTGGCAATAAGATGTTCAGGGGTTGACAGACCCAGCCAGTATCTAGGGAAAAGTAAGGTCGTGAAGAACTAGATCTGGAAGTCAGGCCTGTCTCGCCGTCTGTCTAGCACAGTACTGGGCAGGTACCAGGCGCTCTGTAAGTATTTGTTGTGTAAATGACAGAATGAGCATCTGGTGGCAGAGTGATGCCCCGAGTGGCATTGCCGAGATTCACAGGCGTCCCTGTGGATGGTAAGAATGGTTTGTGGGCTATTTCTTATCATTTTGAAAAACTCACAGGAAATCGTAGTCATTACTTTGACATGACTATTTTCATCAGCTACTTAAAAAAAAAAGATTTAATATTTATGTGGGAGAGAGAGGAAGCATAAGCAGGGAGAGGAGAGGGGCAGAGGGAGAGGCAGACTCCCAGCTGAGCAGGGAGCCCGATGTGGGGCTGGATCCCAGGACCCTGGGATCATAACCTTGAGCCGGAGGCAGACGCTTAAGCAACTGAGCCACCCAGGCGCCCCTCATCAGATACTTCTAAACCTGGAAATTTGTGAAGTTAAAAGTGAAGAGGTTTTTAAAAAAACATTGTGCTAAGTGAGAGAAGACAGTCATAAAGGGCCGCATATTGTGTGATCTATTTATTTGAAAGGTCCAGAAGAAACCCATTTCATAGAAACAAAGTAGACTAGCGTTTGCCGGGAGTCAGGAGGAAGGGAGAATGGGGAGTGACTGCTCTAGTGGGTACAAGGTTTCTTTGCGGGTGGTGAGGGTGATGAAAATGCTCTGGAACTAAATAGTGGTGATGGTGGCAGAACTCTGTGAATACACTAAAAACCACTGAGTTGTACACTTTAACTGGTTGGGTTTTTGATATATAAATTATATTTCAGTAAAACCGATTTTAAAAATGATAAGCACAGCACCCAGCCTTTAAAAAAAAAAAAAAAAAGTCCTTCAGGGTCAAAAGGTCAGGAACCATTGGCTAATTATTATGTAGATTTTATCCCAGATTAAAATACCCCTGTTCCATCTCTCTAAAGGGAACCGGCAGAATATTCCCACAACCACAGAGAATGGAGGTGGGCTCTGCTATTGGTTACTTCCCTCCTTCTTCAACCTAGTAATTGGGAAAAAGTGTGTGTATGTGTGTGTAAGTGTAACGGGGCAGTGTGCAGAGCTAGGTCATGAGACTTCCAAGGTCTGTGGACACCCCGGCACTCGGGGTGAAGTTGAAGCTGTTTGTACCCTCCTCATACCACATACAACTAGGCCAGGGGTCAGCAAACTTGTTCATAAAGACCAGGTAGTATTTTAGGCTTTCCAGGCTACCCAGTTTCTGTCAAAATGACTCAACTCAGCCATAAGCAATAGGTAGAAATGACTGGACACTTGACATTTGAATTTCATGTAATTTTCACATATCACAAAATATTATTCTTCTGATTTTTTTTCCCTGCAACCACTTAAAAATGTAAAAACCATTTATAGCTTGTGGGCTACACAAAACAGGTGGAGGGCTACAGTTTGTTGATCCCGGTGCTAGGCTAATGGTTTAGAAAGGTACTTGGCCTGTCTGTAGTTTGTTGTAAAGCATGTTAAATTCCTTACCCCAATGTACAATGTAAAGTGATAAATAATGCTGCATTATGTTTAAAGGCCAAGCTATTGAGAGACTAAATTGCACCAGTCCACTTTTTAGCAAATGCTGAAAAATCAGCTAATAAGATCTTTTCTTAAGAGTATTTAGAGTATAATAATGCTGCCTTTTGTGGTTTTGAGATTTTTATTTTTAAGTTAGGGAATCTAGGGATATCTTGAACATAGGCCATTAAGAAGTCTGCCAAGGCTATGGATTTAAAGCCCTGGGAATTCTTCATTGCCCCTGGCTGCTGTATTTTAACAGCAAAGTTATTCATTAAGTTCACGTTTTTAAAAAACTATCAACAATGCTGCTTTATACTTTATCTGCATTTGACACACTTCCAGAGAGATGATCTTCAATTTACTGATGAGTGCATCCATTGTTACTTTTATGACAACTAATTTACAGAAAGAAAAGCTGTTTGGCAAGGGTGTCTCTTATCTGGAAGTAAATGTCCCCAACGTTCCTATCCAGGAGGGAGTGGTTGGGGTTAGATGACTCGCACAGGATGCGGCCAGTAGGACATTGGAAATATTTCCCGGGTAATGAGCTGGAAATGCAAAAGGAAGAAAACGGTTGGCAATACATTGGCCATTTTATACCGCACTTTGGGGACTTATTTTCTGATTTGAGCAGAAGCCAGAAGTTGAAGAACATGGAGATTTGGCAGATGTCTGACCCACTGACCCCGACCCCCAAACATCCCCTTCAGATCTGTAACGGAAGTATTTAGATCTATTCGTTTGAAGAAAAATGGAACCTATATCCACTCGGATCATAAATAAGAGAATTCAGGGGAAAAAATCAAATGTCGAGCTCCCCACAGTTGTCAGCATAAACCTCAGTCTGGAACTGATTTTGGGGTGCACAGCTAAGTCAAGTGCCCACGGAGGCCACAGCAGACCCTGTGGCTATCCATGGTGAATTACACGTGGGCCCTGTCCTCAGGGGACTTGCGCTTTAGTCCACTTTACAGAAAAACCAATAGAAATATCCTTACAGGTATGGCAACTGCCGAACTTTCTTCCTAATCCTAAAACTCTTTCCTTCTTCTTGGCCAGAGTAATGAATACGGACGGCATCCATGTGAAATGATTGTCTCCGAGTCACACAATACTCAATTTGTCCGGCTAAAGTCTGCCTTTGGGAAGGTTAACTGTGGCTTTTTTCTTGTGATGAGAGACAAAGAGATAATTTACAAAGTTCCCTCCTGAAAAGTTGAAAGCATTTTATGCAAACTGTTACCTGAATTCTCACGGTGACATTTAAAGATTTTTTTTTTTTTTTTTATTTGAGAGAGAGAGAGAATGAGAGGCAGAGAGCACAAGAGGGAAGAGGGTCAGAGGGAGAAGCAGACTCCCTGCCGAGCAGGGAGCCCGATGTGGGACTCGATCCCGGGACTCCAGGATCATGACCTGAGCCGAAGGCAGTTGCTTAACCAGCTGAGCCACCCAGGCGCCCCTCACGGTGACATTTAAAGTGTTTGCAGTTTCTGTGATCCTGGGCTTTTTACCAGTTTTATTCCTACTTGCTGCTCTATGAGGGAAGTATCACTACTGCTCTTTTCTAAATGAGGAAAAGGAGGCCGAGAGAGATGTAAAATATGTAGCAGGTACCGGAGATGACAAAATACTGGGAAAGCTTCAAGTTCAGCCCCATCTGATGCCTAATCTTCCTTCGCTTTGCACCTTAGCATATGACTTCGCAATCACTGCTTCTATTTTCCCTACAGAAGAGTTAGGAAAATTAAGGCGTGGAAGAGTTTTCGGACTTCCATTTATTTCCTTCCGTGATCCTTTGATCAGCCCATTATAGCAAAATTAAGGCCCTGGGGACCGCGAGAGGCTGATGCAACATCCGGAGTTCTGAGCGGGTAGAAGACAGTCCAAGTAAGATGCATCAGCTGGATGCCTGAGCTGGAGAAGCTGCAAAGCACCAAGTAAACCAGGTGGCCAAAGGCACTGAGAACTTGATTAAGTGGAAGGTGATGAAAGTCCTCCTGAGGGACCATTGATCAGAGCAGGGGTCAAGAGCTAAGGCTTGACTGGCAGGATTGATCGTCGATTCTCAAAGGGTCGAGAGGGCGAGTGAGAGGCCCAAAATTGGAAGCTTTATTTGGACTGATTGTCACAGACGCAGGGTCTGTGACCTAGGAGACCCACATTGCCAGCATGTTCTGCATTGGTGTAATTGATAGGATTGTCAAGGAGAGAAAGGAAGACAGTGTATTCGTGACTATTGCTGTGTAACAAATCACCACAAACTTACAAGTTAAAACAGTATCTGTTCATTAGCTCGTGGTTCTGTAGGTCCCAAGCCTGGGTGGCTCATGGTCTGTTCTGCTCAGGGTCTCACGGAACTGAGGTTAAGGTGTCGGGCAGGCTCGGCTCCGATCTGGAGGCCCTGGGGAAGAATCTGCTGGCAAGTTCACACCTGTTGCTGGCAGATTCGTTTTCCTGCACTGCGGGGACCGAACTCCCCATTTCCTTGAGAGCTGTCAGCCGAGTCCACTCTCTCTTCCTGGGGGCCACCCCCATTCCTTCTCATGTGGCCATCTCCATCCTCAAAGTACAACAGCACACTGAGTCTTTTGCACACGCATGACATCTCTAAATTCCTCTACCGCCATCAGGTAGAAAAAGCTTTCTCTTTTAAGGGCCCCATGTGCTCAGGTCAGGCCCATCTGGATCACCTCTCCACCCCGAAGTCAACCATGCTGTATACAATGCAATCGGGGTTGGGACTGCTCACATCCCTAGGTCCTGCGGATTAGGGCAGATCTCTCCGGGCTACCCTTTTCAAAATTCTGCCTACCACAGACAGTGATGGAGATTTCCAGCGACTCCTTGCTCCTTTGTGAGTCGTGTTGCCTAGGACGGCAGCAGCTGCGAGGTGGGCAGCTGGTCCACTCTCCTCCAGGGTTAAAGGGCAAAGGAGCAGCGCCATGGCTTTTCCTTCCTCCTGACCCTTGCTTCTTCCTGCAAGGAAATCTGTGACTTTGGGCCTTCTTTTCTCTATGTGACCCCCTCCTGCGTGTTGGTGCCAAGAAACACTGGAGGGCAGATGGCCGGTCAGTTTGGAGCAACTTCAGGTGATCGGGAAGAGGCGTCCAGACGGCACCAGGGGGCAGCACAGAGCAAGAGCCTTGCAGAGATGGTCTCTTCCTCTGTCTTCATAGCGTCTTCTCACCCAACATGTGCCTCCTGAGCCAGCCCCCAGTGAGTCTCCAGTAAGAGTGTAGCAGAACAGATGCCAGCCACGGGTGCATCACAAAAAAAAAAAAAAAAAATCCGCTGTAGATCTGCTTCTTGGAACCTCGGTTTCTCCCAACTCGGAAACGGGCTGGAATTCACTCAAGGATGAGACCTTGAAAACGGAAAAATTCATCCTTTGAATTGCAGTGATGTAAAGGCTACTGTGTGCAAGTCCGTAGCCCTGTGTTTCACAAACTGTTTTCATCATCGATCCTTCAAGGGGACTTTTCAAACACTGTTTCCTAGTTGCCCCCCTCCCCCCACATGAAATTTTACTACAACCACCGTATGGTATATTTGGGCTTTGTACATAACTAACAAAGAGTAAGATTATTATTATTATTATTTTTTTTTTTTTGCCACCAAGAACTAATTTTCTCACCTTTGGGGGCAATAGTGCCCTCATTGACAATGCACGCTGTGATGGGAGAAAAGAAATTGCTCACATTTTAATATTTATTAAATCTTCAGCTCTCGTGCTCTATTTGATTTGGCAACTGGCAGGAATACTTCGGTTGTACTGAAAGGTACTTAAGATTAATCCTGCGAAATCACAAGAGTCTGGTTAGTACTTGCATGGGAGTCTTTGAACATGAAAAATCACCCAATATATTATATTTAAAATAACAACTTGCAGAACAAAATGTGAAGTATGATCCCATTTTTGTGGCTAAGATGATAGAAAAATGACTAGAAAGATCAGTCTACCAAATGCTGCTTCTTAGTGGTCAGATTCTTCTCCAGGCATTTTGCTTTGGGGGAATGTTACAAATGAACACATATTATAATTGTGGCAAGAAAAATACTATTAGAAAACTTAACCAATCATCTCTCTCCCTCTTTCTCTCTCTCTCTCTCTCTCTCTTTTTTTTTTGGCCTTCAACATTTAAGATTAATAGGCAGTGTAAATTCAATCATTCATGTGTAGCGAAAGGAGAAACATTTTGCATGGTCCATTCATGATTCCTTTAGATCTCTGGGGGGCTTCAGGCCTGAAAGTTTACTGTTGCAATCTTTTTTTTTTTTTTTTCTCCTCGAGCACATATACATTACTTTCTGCAAAGAAATACCACCTACTAAAGAGTGTTTCTTCTCTTCTAGCAAGGTTTTGGTGTCCCCAGAGCCCCCTTAGTCCTGTTTACTTTGGATATTTCAGGAGTTACTGTAGGTTTAACTGTGGTGAGTCTTTAAGCCCCCTTTTGAAATTCACAAACTGCCTCTAATCTTAGAAAAATGTCAGGTTACACTTTTGAGAGGTTTGGGAACTTGACATTTTGTAGCCCAGTTGGGGTATAGGCTGCTTCCATTCTGAGCACCTTGTTCCAATTTGCGTCAGAGGGAATTATATACAGGTCAGGGCTGAGAGCAGCTTATAATTAATGGGGTGGACAAGTGGATTTTTAGTGTTTCATAAAATAAAATGGAAATCACATGTGCCTGGAACTGTTGTGTGTTTTTAAATATTTACATTTATCCTAGTAAACATTAATTATAACTGATATCTTTCTCCTGTGAACTTGCTACCTGGGAGGTCACAAGCCATTGTTCACTGAGTAAAAAGGATGGCTGACAAGCTTGTTATATTAAAAAAAAGAAGAAGAAGAAGAAGAAACAACAGAGTACTTGGGGAGATACTGGTGAGTGAACTCGTGGAAGCAATCCAGTCTTGGGTTTTTCTCCTCATTTTCTCTCATGTTTAAAGCACCCACTTGCCAATATGATCCAGATGTCAGTCCTTCTAAGGGAGACTGGGGAGCGCTTAGCTTGGGAAATTCCTGAATGGCTCCTGGTGAGACGCATGGCCAATGCTTCAGTTCGTTAGTTTGGGTTTTTTATTTGTTTGTTTTTAAAGATTTTATTTATTTATATTAGAGAGAGAAAGAGAGAAAGGGAGCATGAGCAGAGGGAGGGGCAGAGGAAGAGGGAGAGAGAGAGAAGCTTAAGCAGGCTCCACCCCCAGAGCAGAGCCCGATGCACGGCTCGATCCCACGACCGCAGCACCACGACCTGAGCCGAAGTCAGACGCTTAACTGACGGAGCCACCCAGGTGCCCCTATTTGTTTTTTAATGAAAGTTTAGAAGTAGTCAAGGCACTTGTCAGAATCTACAGTGTCCAAATTTTCTTTACATTCGTCAGAAATGTCCACCTCCTTGTGATGTAGCAGCAACATGTTGCTGAGGAAAGTGATCTTTGGGAGTCAGAAAGAGCCACCTTCTAAACTGGACTCTGCTGTGTGCCGGCTGCATGGCCCAGGCCTGGAGGCTCTAACTCTGAGCCTCAGTTCCTCAGCCACAGAATGGACAACACGAGACCCACTCTTTCGGGTTTGAGGAGGGATTAGAGATAATTTATATAAAGTGCCCGACAAATTGTCGGCGCTTAAAAATAAAATGTCAGCTATGGATACGTGAAGGAATGGTCAAAAAAAAAAGGAGACTCAAAGCCTTCTGTAAGTTGCATTACATGTCAGACATTTGGATGTTAGGTGTATTAATGCACACTATGGTCACACACGCTTTAGTCTTGCCTCCAAGGCCCCCGACGCCCCCCCAAGTAAGTATTATTTTCCATTAAGTCGGCAGTTCCTTTGATAGGTATGCTTTTGTTTTGTGCAGTGAAGAATCAGGACAGTGCACTGTCGCTCAGGGCATAAGAGTTAACTGAGTCATGCACAGCAGACCTGTTTGCCCTTTTCTGAGGAAGCTATTTCAGTGTTTAACGGGAGGGCAGCTTCACAGAACTAGCAGGTAACAGTCTTCAGTACTTCCTGATGCTGCTTCTACAAATGAGCCAGAAGGGTGTTTGGGGTGCTTCTAAATGGGATGGGGCTACTTGTCCAGACCTTTGACCAAGGATGTCCTATCCACCCACCTGGAAATCACTGCGGTGGCAGATGTTGGAGGCAAATCACCCTCGGGTCCCTTAACGCCGCTTTTGAGTGTCCCACTTTAGAACGTCTCTGCGGAACTCTCCGAGGTTTTCGGTCTGTTGTGTTCCCCGAGGGGTCCCTAGGAAAAATAAAACTGTCTATGCTTTGGGTGTCATTATCTTTCTTCGGGGCAAGACTTGTTGAAGATACTGAGAAAAGAGCAGACAGTAGAGATAGATGGACGAAAATAAAATTAATACATAAGTGGGCATATGTATGCCTTACAATAAAGTCCTATTTTTACTGTGTAACAACTGCATCATTTTCAATAGTCATTGTCTGGAAACACCAACACTGCCCGTTTGGTATCATTAGTCTGCCTATAAGGAGATCTTTTATAGGTCTGTAAATGAGCTCTGGCTGATCCCTTCACTTTCATTCAGTCCTTTATGGAACTCTTTAGGAAAATCCTACTGTGTGCCCAGTAGCTAACAGAGTTCCTGGCAAATAATACAATTTCAATAGGCTTTAGATTTTGCCTAGGCTGCTTTGAGGATGAGCGCATTGTAATGGCCCTCACCGCCCCCCGCCCCAAAAAAAGAAGAGGTGTGTGTGTGTTTAAGAGAGACAGAGACAGAGACATTCTACTTAGAAAGATTCTACTTAGGGAGCAAAAAGCCTGGTCTTACCTTTGCACATACATGGCGTGGTACTTAGAATGGGAAATGATCTTAGCTGACATTTTTCCAATTTCCTACCCAGTGCAGGAATTCCTTCCACAATAGTCTTCACCAAAGGGCAGGAAGCCTGATGTGTAAGGCTAGAGGGCTCTCACTGTTCAGCAATACTTTGATTCAATATGGTCTTATTGTTTGGTAGCTCAAGGTGGCACAGTATAAAGTTCTGTGGGAACTTGGAACATGGAGCCCGAGCGAGGGCCAACTTGTGGCACCATTGTGGAAGGAGGACATTTGGAGCCAATTTTGAGCTGCCATCGTGTTCTACCATGAAACCTAAATCCTGGCTCATTCTTAGTGAGTTTAAATGGATACATCAACGGAATTTACATGGTCTTTAATTTGTGTCTGTAAAATTGATGGGAAGCACTGTATTAAAATTATTCACTATTGACACTTACCGAACAGGTATAAAAGGGATTTTTAAAGTCAGTTTCTTTTAGCACGCAACCATACCAAAACTTCAACTTACCTGAATTTTGCCAAAAGAATCAGACCTCTCTGTTACCCAGTTTTCTATGCTACCCTTTCCCAAGAGATTGTGAAATGCAAGAAAGACAGCAAAATCACGGATTCATCTAAAAATTCACAGTCATGGATACATGTACACTTTCAACTCGATCTCTGAAATCTCTTTTTGTGATTAAAAGAAAGAAGATCTTTGTAGTGATGATCTCAAGAAGGAGTAAGATTTGGAATTACCTAAGAACCTTTACATTCAATCCACTATGTGGTTTGTAGTTAGGCAAGTAAAAGGGGCTCAAGCATTTTAGGAACGTTCTCAACAAGGATTAAAAAAAAAAAAAGGTTTTCTATTTGAGGTTCAGTTAACCAGAAAATTAAATTAACCAGAACTCTCCCATTTTCAGAGAATTTCAATTAATTGACGTTTGATTGTACTTTTATTATAGTTTTTGTTCCTATGCAGGAATGAATTCCACTTTCTCTCTTATTTTTTGGAGAGTGCTTAGCCCAAAAACACCTTGGATGAGCAGGACAGAAGTGGCTCTCTGTTTTTGAGTTTAGATTATTACTTTCTCTCTCTCTCTCTCTCAACGAGGACTTGAAGAGAGAGAAGGAGAGAGAGCTTGGTGGCAGACGTGTTTATGTTGAAAGAAATACGAGTAGTTAATGCTCTCACTGTGATCTGACTTCCATCTTCCTCTTTCAAGGACTCTTTTCCCTTTTAAACCTGCCATTTAGAACTGAGAAGTGTTTTCCTAGAAATAGAACAGTGCTTTCTACTCTGCTGCTTAAAGTAGTTCACAGAAGGAAATGCATCGTGGTAAAAATAATTTATAAGTGAAATTATAATGCGTTGCTAAAGATAACCAGGAAGTGAGGAGCAAAAACCCTCAAGTAGAGAGGCCAGATGGTCTATTTTTTTTTTTTTTAATGCAGTCGCTAAGCAGGAAATTTTGCTTGATTAAGAAGGCACTGGTGTTGATTTTCATTCAGTGGTTTTGTGGGCCATTTTTTAATGGAGATACACACACACGCACACACACACACACACACACACACACACACACACAGCACACAGTTCTCATTCAGCCAGTTGATCATGTGTGCCATTGTAAGCAAAACTCTGCTGATGAGAATGTGAAGTTTTAATGATAAAGAAGTAAATGGGTTCCCAGTCTCAGTGATGAAAGAACCTGGAGTCTGCCCACCACCCTACAAACTCTCCGTCATTACCGTGTCCATCATATTGTCGTAGGGTCTGGTGTTTTGTTTTGTTCTCTTTTGATAACCCAGAATGGAAGAAAGGCTGTGTACCACAGTGGCTAACTGGGGTTTTGTGAGATACAGGGTAGACTGGGCAGAAAATAGAGGTTTTGGAGTTCAACACTCCAGGGGGCTAATGTGCATAAAGGACCTGCGTTTAATCCTCGGAGCTGCCAGTCAGGATCATGATGAAGAAGCACCCATGCAAAGAATTGCTTTCTGGATGCTGATAGGCGGGGGCGGGATGGGGGATCAGAACGCCCCTATTTGGACTGCGATATTTTGGCAGTTGATGTGCAGGGAGGTTGCCTGGCAGTGGCTCAGGCACAACAAAGCTCCCTTCTGGGAAGTCACCCTGCCATCATCCTGCCCCCTTTGCCCAGCGCCCCAGGAGAAGGGCATTTCCCACTCTGAGGGAGAGAGTGAATGGAGTTAGGGAACGGAATATTTGCATCCGTTTACAAGAGAGAGTCACTTGGAGGAGTTTGTAAGAGAAAGAATAGACTCAGACCACTGGCAGAACTGTTTGGAACAGTGCCCTGGATCAAGTGTCTGTTGACTTAAATAAGGACCAGCTAAAGGAGCTCTGTAACAAGCGATGACCCAGCAGTCTTAACCATAAAGATGAGAGCGCAGACATTGAGTGGTTTTTTTTTTTTCAAAAATGCAATGCTTTCTCCCGTAATTGTGATGCTTTTTCCAATTCACATCCATATGCATTATTAAAATAAATACATCTCCACCTTGAGGTAGCTTAGCCACCTTGAAAGCTCACTGTTCTTAAAGCTAGGTATTTTTTCATAAGTGAATTTTTAAGCCCTAGATGGTAACTCAAGTACTGAGTCTTTTCAATTCCATCTTTGCTTATATTCAAAAAGCCAGCCTTTTATATAATTTGACTCAGAGGATAAAATGTACAAGATGAAGTGCACACTTACTGGCTGAAAATAAAACTTCTTTTCCTTCACCGCTCAAGTAATCCCAAACACCAAACAAATAAGAAACGGAGCCAAACGACAACAACAAAATCTTAGCGTCAGGTTCCAGAGGGCGTACCTTTTGATATTAATCCCAAGGGAATGTCTTGATTTCCAGTTTTTTAAATTACATTTATAATTTCTCTCAAAGTTACAACAGGAAATACTTGGATAATGCAAGAGAAATCCCTCAGAGGTTAGCTTGCCTCGAGAGTATTTTTAAAAAAGACACTAGAAGCCTCATAGCCTTTGCCTTTGTGGGATTTGTTTTCAGATGATTACAAGTATTTTTATTTATGTATGTATTTATTTATTTATGCAGAATTAGCAAGCCTCCAATGAAACATTTTCAGTCTTGGTTTTTAGGCCAGTAGTCTTTGGGCCAGGGTTAACTCACTCTCCGAGAATTACTTGTGTCATAACCCCCACTCTCTCTGCTGCTCCATCCCCTCCTAGACCTGCTTATTGGTTTCACTGTGTGGTGGCTGGCACCCGCCACCGACACTTCCCAGCCCATCCCTTGGCCTCTGCTGAGCTACCCTGGCCGCTCATTACTCTCTCACGATTCCTGCAGGTTCCTGCTGTGCTTGTCTCCCTTCTAGCCCCGTGAAGAGATGGGCTCTAAAAATCATGGTTGCCATTTTACCTAGCCGGTGAATTTCTTTCTTTTGCGATACCTTTTGTTATTGTCATTGTCAGCAAGACCCCAATACAGCTCTCAGGCAACGGGCTCTCCTGGTTTCCCCTCCTCTTTGATCCTCCAGGCAAGAAGCCCTAGCTGTACCTGTCCGGTAACCCCCGAGCTGTTGTCCTACCTCTTTCCCTTCCTTCCTGAAATTTCTCTTAGAGAGGCAAGAGCAAAACCAATGACTCTTGAAATGTCTATTAATTTCCTTCACACCCTTCCCTGTACCCTTAACTGCATGTCCATGGTTACTTTCAACTTTGGGTTAACATCCTGCCATCAAACACTCAGACATGCAGGGAATTCTCAGTACCATAGTTCCTGTGTTTTTGGTCCGCCATGTGATCGTGGCTTTTCTCGCAAACTGTATTGCTAAGATAAATAAAGAGGTCACTGTTTTCCAATAATTTAGCACTTTGTCTTTTCAAATAAGGAATGGTAAACGTTGGATTTTAACGTCCTTGAAAAAGAAATCATCCCTTAAGGAAATCTGTCACTGAACATTTAACAATTTGAGGATTAAATCAAAACTCGGCGCCCAAAGGGCCGGAAAGTTTTATACCGAAATTACGGTGTTGTTTGCTTGGTTATGGGCTGGGGAACAAGCCAAAATAGCAAGAAGGCCTGCGCAGGAATGAGTAGAAATGTCTTTGTAGCTAAAGTAGACCTCACCCACCCCTCTGTCTTCTATCATGGCATTCCTTTTGTTTCTTTCATTTTATGTATGGTTCTTTGAAATGATAGTGTTTTCTCACCCATTTCCTGGTTTATTTTATGTTTCCCTCATGGAAACGTAAGCCCTCCCGAGGCTTACATATTCACCAGTGCATTCCCAGGGTCCACAGCAAGTGCTTGGCACACAGCAAGACCTCAAAAAGACCCGTTGAATGAATGAATATTCAGAGAAATGACTTTCTCTCTGGTTTTACTCCAACAGTAGTTGTAAAATTAAACAACAAAAAAAAAGCTGAGTTAAAGTCAACTTAATGTACATATAGGATTTCTAATATCATAGAATTAACAAAATTAGCTTATTCTTCCAGACTCTTAAAATAAGTTTTGGTTTAAGAGTGAAGACCAGATACCGGCTGATTTGGGACTAATAAGGAAGTTATTATTTTTTTTTTAAAGATTTTTATTTATTTATTTGAGAGAGTGAGAATGAGAGCTAGAGAGAGTGAGAATGAGAGCTAGGGAGAGCACATGAGAGGGGGGAGGGTTGGAGGGAGAAGCAGACTCCCCGCCGAGCGGGGAGCCCGATGCGGGACTCGATCCCGGGACTCCAGGATCATGACCTGAGCCGAAGGCAGTCGCTTAACCGACTGAGCCACCCAGGCGCCCCTAATAAGGAAGTTATTAAGGGCTCTGTTTACTTGGGCAAAATCTATGGGTGGGGCCTGCCTACTCTCTGCTAGTTTTCTTGGTGCATCACCTGATATTAGAGGGTGGTGGGGGTGAGCGGGGAGCATTTTCTTGTGGGCTTTTACCTCTGGTCTTCCAGGGATGGCTCAGGGGTCATTCAATGTCAAGTTAACTGCCTCCACCCTAACTTACTGGAAAGCCCAGTGGCGATCTGATTTCTTGAGTCAGCTCTCCAAGAGGGGACAGGAGCTGTGTCTGTTGGGAAATAATTCTCCAGGGACCTCTCACGTTTCTGTACCTCTTGTGAGCTGAGGTGCTGGTGGCTTTTCTTCCAGACCATCTCTTCCAAGGTACTTATTTGAATAGCAAACAGCTTGGAAGATCGAGGTAGACTATCTCCGTCCAGCGTAGAAAGCAGGTTTGTTTGCTGTCCATTATTATAAAGGTAACATCTCTCTACAGGGCAAATGTCAGGCAGGTTTGCTTGCAGTCCGTAGTAAAAAGATCCGGGTTTCCTAAGCTTGGGTTTCTCAGCTGTGATACAACCCCCCCGTGAAGGCAGTGTGCCCCTGGGGTGCTCTGTGCACTTGGGGGACAAGGAGAACTGACGTGACCACGAAACACACCAGGCCTGCTGTGACCTAACAACGTCCTTTGTCTCTGACTCACGGGTCTCATGTCTTCTGCCAAGATCCATGAAACTGGTAGGCTAACTGATCAGCTCGCAAGTAGGAAAAATCTGAAACCCTGCCCTGTTCTTAATAGTCTCACTTTTACCACCCATGCCAGGGTCTCTGATTTCCAGCAAAATCAAAAATTCTGATAAAGGGTTTGTCTGGGACAGGGAGCTCTTCGGTGAGGAGCCGAGAACCGAGGACTCTAGGTCATGGTGGGAGACCCAGTGGTGATGAAGCGTGGCATGTTGATAGCTGGGAAACACAGGAGGTTGCCTATATGAAGACAGTTATTTAAAAATAATGGACAATAATAGAAATGCTGGTTTATTGGTCATATTAGTGCATGGAAGACACTCCACGTTATTGAACAAATACACGGATTGCTATCCTCCGCGTTTCCAAAAGTGGGTTGAGGAAGTTTCCAACAAAAAATACAGATAGAGGAAGGAGGGTGTGGGAGCTACAGTTTTGCCAGCACTTTTTACAACTCTGCCTCAATCCTCAGAAGACCCTTGAGATTGCTCTCATTGTTGCGTTTTACAGATAAGGAAACTGTAGAAGATAGTCAGAGGATCTGTGAGTAGAAGATATGTCGAGTAGCTGGCTTCTGTCCGCCTTGGGTTAGGAAATGGCAGAGCCGGGGTTTGAACTCAGGCTTATCTGGTTTCAAGGTACGCGTTTCTTTGCACGACACCACGCCAATGGTCTCACCCCAAAACTAGACCAAGGGTAGTTGGGCCAACTGAGCTCGGGGCTTAACCCCGTCTTTTCTGCCAGCGTATCACAGAGAAAGCCAGATGAAATGCACTGTCTAAAAGAGGAAAGCCTATGAGTTTCCCCTTCCTCTTACAAGAGAAGGAGAGGATGGGGAAAGACAAAAGAAGTGGAGTAGCAGGGAACACAGAAGAGGAAGGAGACGGCCATTTTGGAGGCATTGCAAGACAGGATATATTATTTGCTTTTCTGAACCCTTTAGCTTAGAGGCTGCAGTAATGATCATTATACCTCTCATTGTGTGGTAAGTCCAGTAAACCATACGAACTCTGATGATCTCACTAAATGTGTTGCCCTACTAGCAGCTTTAGCAGAATTTGCATTAGAAGAAAAGTAGAAGGTGATAAGGGCATGCCTTGACCCAACTGATCGGTTACATTCATGTGAGCTACTTAGTCGTGATGGTTGTTCCTCAGCGAAGAACCCATTGGGTAGCTTCCCTGGGGGTTCTTGAAAGCGCTCTCTCCCCTTTTTTTTTTTTTTTAAGGTTGTATTTAAAGTGTGAGACTATGCTCCGAATGGAGAGAGATGTTTTGTCTTTCTGTAAAAAATTCTGTTTGCTTATGGACGTCCACCAAGTTCGCTCAGTTATTTAATAAAAAACAGTATCTTATTTTGGATGGGTCAGAAACATCTAGAAATGTCAAGAAGTGGATCGTGGGTTGAAAAGTGAGTGATTTAATGTGATTTGAAAGCAGTTTTAATTTTATGATCGTTTGCGCGCGCATGTGTGTGTGTTTTAATGATAACCTAATTTTACTGCCCCAGACTCTTAAGATTTCTTGCTGCCTGGAGAGCTCATTCATCCATTAGCATTTACATCTTTTCAAAGTATTTTTGCTCACGTTTCTCCCAAGAAGCCTCCTGCTTTTGTTCTGCGAGGACTCACAGTTCCGATGCCGTTCTTAATATCCTGTTTTCGTTTGTCAGCACTGTTGTCCTTTTCATTGCCATGTACCCATCGTTCCCCTTCTCTCATGTGGTGCTTTTACAATAATAATTCAGAACAAAAGAGTCACTCCTTTTTCTGTTGCCTTAAAAAAAAAAAAGACTTCATCCCCTGACTGTAGGGCTTCAGTGATCACGGGAAACGTTTAAAGCTTGTTCTTCATAATAGTTAACCAGGAGTTGTGAATAAAGGTTACTTTTCTCTATTTTTTTAAGATCGCAAAGTAGCTTCAGGGCATTGTGAACCTGGGGTTTTTGTGTGTGGCTGACTGTGAAGTTGAGAGAGAAAGCAATTTCCTTTGAGGAAAGGGGCTATCCTATTTGAGAGAATTTCCCGATCTGTCCATACAATAGGAATCAGTTACTATGTGACATTGTCATTACTTCAGTGAGTCATGGGACCCGAGTAGTTGTGTGTGCCATTGAACGTCAGCTTTTCGGTGTTCAGAGAACAATGGTGGAATGCCATGCTGGCCACCATCAGCAACTATTTAGTGATGCATTTTTCTCCTGGTGGATAATGAGTGGGAAGGAGAGAGTGTGCACTTTCTCGGCCTCCTAGAGGAGTATTGTATGAATGAAGTAAGAAAAGGTTTTCCCAGTTGGCAAGCGTTTTTCCAGGTGGAATCTCCTTGCAACAATCCAGCTCAACCAATCTGCCCTTCAGAGACTAGACCTCTTACGTCATTTTGCTATTTTCTGGGTAACCCTTTTCGGATATGAGTAGGCATTTGGGGGGGTTAATATCTAAATCATGTACAGGTTTCCATTTTTGTGCAGAGGAGGGAGGGAACGTTTCTCTAATGCAGGAGGGATGTTGTAACTGAGGGGTTTGTGAAGAGTGAATTCCATCAAGTGTCCCAAGTAATTTTGCAAAGGTGCTTTTGTATGTGGATGCATGTGGGTGTGTACATATATACACATACCTATTTATATAGGACTACAAAAGTCAATTCCATTGTGGACATATATAGGATTTTACTTTACTTTAATTTTATTATGTTACGCTAGTAACCATACAGTACATCATTAGTTTTTGATGTAGTGAGCCATGATTCATTGTTTGCGTATAACACCCAGTGCTCCACGCAGAACGTGCCCTCTTTAATACCCATCACCAGGCTAACCCGTCCCCCCACCCTCCCTCCCCTCTAGAACCCTCAGTTTGTTTCTCGGAGTCCATCGTCTCTCATGGTTCGTCTCCCCCTCCAAACTCCCCCCCCTTCATTTTTCCTTTCCTTCTCCTAATGTCCTCCATGCTATTCTTTATGTTCCACAAATAAGTGAAACCACATATACAGGGTTTTATATAGACATAGAGCAGTTCTACGAATGGGTATAGAAATGCCTGTTGAACTGAAACCACTTGGGAGAGCATTCAGGGAAGGCGGTGTTGAAGTGCTTTTCATCTGCACGTGGTTTCACCGGAATCAGCGGTGGCTTCCATTTCCACCAGCATCACAGTGGCGGTCCACTCTCCAGGAGAGGCGATTTAGACTTCTGTCAGGAGACTAGGTGTGACAAGTACTCGCTCTCTTGCTCCTCTCTTGCGTCTGCTATCACTGCCTTCAGGACCAAACTCTTGCCTGACACTCGGTACAGCATAGACCGGGGAGACATCGGTCATTTTCAACTGAATGTGAAATAAGTTCCATTTGCCTTTAACACTGGATGTTTTCTTTCTTCGTATCAACTGTAATAGACATGAAATGTCTGAGACCCTCTGATGGTGGGAAATCTCCTGTAGAGGTTGTCAGATTAGGCTCTGTAGAAGATTTTAAAGGTTGTTGTTGTTTATCCTTCTCTTTTGTTTTTGAGGGGTGGAGTACGTGTTTGTTTCCTGGTGTTTCAACTCTAGACGTTCAGGCTGATTCCCCCCCCCCCCCCCCCGCAGCGCCAAAATACAGACAAGTTAGCCATGTCCCGCAGAAATTTTGACAATTTTAATGTTGTTTTAACAAAGCAATGCTTTCAAATCTCATGATGAAAAAGTTCTTTCAAATTCTATTTGATGTACGTGTGTCTTTTCTGTGGGTAGTGAGGACTTCTTTGGGAAGTCATCGGTATGTGAAATTGAGTAATCCCTTTGTTTATTGTTAACAGACAAATGAAATTATGATTTGTACAGACATAAGCCAAGAGAGTATATGTTTGCATTTTTATGTCCAAACATGTGAAGCATGCTTTGGTTTACCATGAGGTGTTGCAATGGCATGAAAGTAGGCGTCTCGACGTTCCAGCCAGGCAACAAGGAGGAGACCGTCCTTACCTCCTGCTCGCCCTTTAGCAAGAAGTTCTTACACACCTTTGGTGGTGGTGGAGGCCAGATGTCTGGGTTTGCACATGAATCGTGCAGGTTTGCAATCAGCCTGTTTTTTTGTTTTGGCTTGGTTTGGTTTTTTTACACTTTCCTGATGATTTACTTTAGTTGCAGTTTCTTGTCTTGCATGGTGATAAGCAACATCCTTGAAAGAACTGCAGGGTAGGACTTTTTTTTTTTTTTTTTTTTTTTTGCTCTTGGGAAGACTACTTCCTCTTCTTCCTTTAGACAGTCAGTTTTTAGAAGATTACTTTCCATTCTCAATTCACTCTTTTCTTTGCCATTCTGGAAACTGAAATCTGGGACACCCATCACAGATTTGCTCTTATGTGTATGTGTAGGCATTACACATATATATAAACGTATGTCTATATGATATGTTATATGCATGCATAATATATGCATATATGTATGTGTATATATGTATTGCTCCTGTGTGTATAGGCTTATGTATGTGTTTCGTACACAGGTATTTTCATTTGTTTCTCAGGATGATAGATTGCAATTTAGATCTCTATTTTGGGAAGGAAAAAATAACCACTTTATTGTGTCTGTACGAGAGATAGTTCTTCTTGATTGTAATGTTTTAAAAAACTCCTTCCAGGTATTATATTTTAATTCAGAAGATAGACACAAAATAATCAGTATATTATTTAAAACACAACAACAACAGCAACAACAACCCGGCGTCCAGCACATAATGTGATCATGTGCTTCGGGGGGCAAGGGAGGCGAGCGCCCGTTGCTGACCCCGGGAGCCGGACAGGACGCTCCTGTTGGCAGCATGGGAAATTGGCACCCAGCACTCAGCTGCGGGACACTGACCCGCTGCTGGTCCCCTTGAGCAAGGAGGGTACAGATCCCCATGCCAAGTCATCATTTTTCGGGGGGACCAGGCAGTGGGTATTAATCTGCCCCGAGCTGCCTTTTCATTTGGCTCGAGTTGAACGTTGAGTGGGCGAGAGCACAGGGAAGCCCTGCCGAGCTGTGTGGAAAAGGCAGTTGGAAAGCAAGAGGGAGTTTTGATTCTTCAACTCGGCAACCCTGGCGGGGTGGGATGAGGTGGAGCTGGCCTTCCTGGAATTGTCGCGTCGATTTTCCTGTTGTGTTTCACGGTTGACGCTCTCCCAGACACACAGGACTGCTCCGCCACGGCCTGCCACCCGCCATCTGGTCTCGGTGGCCTGTCTGTCATTTCGTGGGTCCCCATCCTCTGCCTACGGCGATGTTTCTTCAACAAGAACTAGGGTGCAGCCCATTGGTGGGTATTCGAGGTGATCTCTTTGTAAGAGTCTGGAGAGATGCTAAGAACTAGTAAAGACAAATGTGCTATTTCTTGTTTTTAACCTATTTATCAGTCTTACAGTAGGACAAATTGCATTGATGAGACTGTCGCGGGGGTTTCTGTACTGTGAAGGCAGCGGGATGGGGGCAGTTGGTCCTGGAGAAATCAGGACTGCTTTTTTGCATTGTCATTGGTGTCTTTTTTTTCTTGCCTGCTTGTATAAATGAACTCCAGAAGGTGTATTTAAGCATTCTGTTAAGTAAATTTGGAAGACTAGGTTTCAATTAAAATAACCAGACAGTGTGACCTAGCTCCCATTTCTCCTTAATTTTTATCATTAAAGCCTTCATATCCCCAAAGACATCTGCTGTGCTTCCAAGTGATTCTTTTCAGGAATGTTCATTCATTATTAATCAGGTTGCATGGTCAAGAGAGTATGTGATTATCCTAGAGATCCAATTACTAAAAAACCGAGTACGTTACGGACAGATGTGGAAGGATCGCGGAGATTTTGCGAACAGTTTAATTCAATTTGCATGAATTCCACCAGGCCGGGGCGGGGGTGGGGGTGGTTGGTGAAATTAAAAGTCTTCCCTGTTTCTCACTTTTGGTATTAGGTGAAACTTTTTAACTTCCAGCACTCCTCAGAATAAAGACCAAGTGGCAAGTTATTAAAAACATCTATTGTATTAATTCGTTACTTTAAAACTTGAGGCTAAGTGCCTCGGTGCTTATCTGCTTGTCACGGTTTTGTTTTGTTTTTTTTGCCAGTCAGTCCCTCTGGTCCCTTAAAATTTGGTTGGCAGAAATTCCTAGTCATCCGTCACTGATTAAGGGAATGAATTTGAGTGTGCTGACAGTTGGAGGTTAACCACAGTGCTATTTCAGAGGCATTACCTATAGAATGTTACAGATGACTTTTTTCTCCCCCACCTGTTCCTGCTGGTGTGTTATTTGTACTGTTGCTTTAAGGGCCACTTTGCATTTTGACTGCTCTCTGCCATAATTTGGAGTAGGAAGTAGCCTCTGTTGTGGTATCAACTTCCAGTCTTTCAGAATGCCATTGAATTCAGTTGGATCTCCCTCTCCCCTCTGCATCGCGTCTATGGCCCTGTTTTACTGTGCATTTACTGACTCGCCTGTGTCTCAAGTCAGCCAGGGTGCTAATCGGTAAAGCAGCGTTTGGGTAGGGTGTTTATTCTGTGGTTTTTATAACCCAAAGCTAAATACTAAACCATGACCAAATATGCAGACGTTCAGTGCTCGTATTATGTTATTTAAAATACTCTATTTGTGGTGAATTCCTCTTGAGTATAGCACCCAGTTCCTATTGTTTCTGCCTCACAAGCTGAGGTTAATTTCCAGAGGTTCACAGTTCCAAAGTTTTGAGTCCTCTGAAAGTCCGTGTTTCTTCTGATCTAAGACAAAAACATCATTCCACGATCCTCAAAAAAAAAAAAAAAAATCCACCTGTGGTTCTATAACAGGCATAATCTCAGAGCAAAAATCCAAATGGCAATAAGCCAGCTAAATCTTCGTTACCCATGTGAAGAGAGGGGATAGGAAATTGACTTGGTTGTAGTTCTGAAATGTAGGACCCTTTAAAGAAAATTTACTCATGGAATTTGGGATGCTGTTTGTTAGTTACAACACTTCCGAGGCTTTCTCTCTGCCCACCCCCCAAATCGTTTTTATGTGATCTGGTGTAACATTTGTACAGTCTTGGTGGTGTGTTTGTCGTCTCGGTTCTGTTTTGGTAAATTTAACATCAAGCTTAGTTTCCATACCCGAGAGGATATGTAGAAAAAAACGGGAGGAAGTGCCTCAGGGATCATCCGGGCAGTGGCTGCGAGCCACCTGGTAGGAAGAGTTGACCGCCCGGCCACCCAGTGTTGGTATCCAAGTTTATTCCTTGGTCTAGTGACTCCATGAATTTCCCTCATAGTGATGGCTTTCAGAGCCGTCGAAAGTGAGGGACTGAGAGTAAAATGACTGGTGGCTGGAATGTGTGCTCTTTGTCATACACTCCAAATCAGAAAAGTGATCATTGTTCGTGGAGTTTGCAGACATGACATAGAGTAGCTGCAGGGAAGCGCTGAGAGATGGGTTTACCTTATGATTAAAATGTCAAAACACCGTTAAGAGAAATTTGGAATTAAGAAACTCCTGGATGACATGCTGACAATCAGGTAGCTCCTTCTAGTGGGTGATTGAACTCAGAGACCGCACTTGGTGTGGAGACTCCTAATTCTTGGTCACTTGCATATATGGGTGAAACTTCCATACCCTGGGGATTTTGACCTGGACCTGCTCACTGACACTGGCCACGGGTTGAACCTCGCAATGCGTGTCTTCTTCACAAGGGCTCCTCGCTGTTCCTTCAAGGTGCAGGTTCTCTTCTCTGTGTCACTGCAGAAGTCCAGAAAATTTCACCACTTTATTCCCAGAGCCTCAAGTTTTAAAGTAACGAATTAATACAATAGATGATGGCAAGGGTTGTGACAGCACAGGCAGGGGGTTGAATGTTTTCTTTGCGTGGACTTGCCCAGACGATGGTTTTGCTCTTACTTCAGAGGAGAGGGCAGAAAAGATGACTCCAACAGCCACGAAGCTTCCTCCTCACTTGCATCTCGCTGGCTGAGAACAGTAACCCATAAGGACATCCAGCCTGAGGTCCCCATCTCCCTTCTCAGTTCCAAACCTTGTATCTCCACTAAGTCCTGGTGTCCGTCGTCTTCTACTGGGGACTGTCTCCTTGAGTCCGTTTCCCCCAAGAGCCCGCACCTTGGACAAAAGAAAGCCCTTCTCCCTCCAGGAAAGTCCTCCTCCTGGGATGTGTGCTACCTCAGGATGATGATACGTGGGGCCCAGAGGGGGCGAGGGGCCAGCTGCCCAGGCAGCTGGTTCAGCCAGATCACCTTAGCCATCACCTGGATGCCAAGGTCCGATCATCCTTGCAAGCCCTCACTGCCCGCTGTCCATCTCTCTCTTGATTAATTTTTCTTTTCTTTTTTTTTTTTTTTAAAGATTTTATTTATTTATTTGACAGAGAGATAGAGTACAGGTAGGCAGAGAGGCAGGCAGAGGGAGAGGGAGAAGCAGGCTCTCCGCTGAGCAGGGAGCCCGATGTGGGGCTCGATCCCAGGACCCCGGGATCATGACCTGAGCCGAAGGCAGACGCTTAACCGACTGAGCCACCCAGGCGCCCGATTAATTTTTCTTAACCCCAGAAGGCACAAGCCTCTGACATCCAGATTTATCTTGGGGGATTTTGAGGAGTAGGTGGTCATTTGGCTCAGGCCACCCATTTACGATCGGCCTCAGATTTAGACGATGAGTATTAACTCCGCATGAGGTTTGTGTTTGTGTTTGCGCTCGCGCGTGCCTGCCTCTCTCAGTCCCAGAGCTGATCCAGCTCTACTGAAAGAAGGGGATGAATCATGTAGCTTTAAACCAGAGTCCCATTACTGATCACTCTGTTGCGTACCAGGAAATACTATTTTTAAATGAAGGTTTCGGTTATTTTGTAAATATGGTAGTTACACCACTTTGTGGTTTTCAGCTAAAAGCTTTACCTTAATTGTAAACATTTAAGACATGTCACACTATTTATAGCCATCTTCTAAAACAACTCTTTGTTTAATATGAAATCTCCAAACATAACAATGGCCAGGGTTCTTTGAGCCTCTAGGACGTTCTGCCGTCAGCTTAAAAAAAAACCAGAAAACAAAAACAAGAAAATAAACATGAAACACACTCAAAAAAAAAAAAAAAAAAAAGACTCTCACAAAGGGGAAAAGGATCTGTGCTAGGAAGAAACGCAAAGGCAGCTGCTAAGAGCAGCAAATGGTCCCATCCCCCAGGTCCCCGGGGTGGGAGGTGAGTGTGTGGGAGTCAGGTTGAAGAAGCAGTTTGGGAGACACTTGGGCAAGGTGTTGAAACAGGAGCTAAGGCATCCATCGGGACTCATCCTCTGGCCAGCAGGGAGCTAGCTGCTCAATGTGTGGGCCTCTAAGAGAAGTGACAGGAAAATGCCGAGGTGCCAGAAGCATGTGGCAAAGATGAAACTGAGGGACAAAAAGATGGGAGGTAAGGAATCAAATTAGGAGGTGTTTGTGTGTGTGTGTGGGGGGGGGAGTGGGGTGTAATAGTCTAGGAACGCAGGAAAGAAGATCTGGATCAACCCAGAGGCAGTGAGAGCAGAGAGAAGGAAACCAATCAAAGAACGAGGGATTGACCCTCACATGTCTTGACTGATGATTTGGATTTGGGGGAAGGAGAGTGTGTGGCTTCCTCTTGATGCCGGAACAAATTACCAGTGCCATGATGGCTTAAACCACACTGGAGGGCAGAATGTCTGCAGGGCTGCGTTCCTTCGGGAGGCTCTGGGGGAGACTGTTTGCCTTTTGCAGCTTCTAGAAACAGCTCACATTCCCTGACTTGTGGCCCTTCCATCTTCAAAGCCAGCGACGGTCATCGAGTCTTTTCTGCATCTCATCCCCTGGCCCTACTCTTCTGCCTCTCATTTCCACATGTGAGGGCCCCTGTGATTCCATCCAGTGCACGTGGATCGTGCACTGGTCTCCCCCATTTTCAGGCCAGCGGTAGCAACCTCACGAGGCGAGTTTCTGACTTGCCGTGATCAGGAGACCGGAAGCACCGTGAGGAGACGCCAGAGGCTTGTAGGGCATACAGGTTTGGGAGGGAAGCTGATGAAACCCATGAGACGCACACTCCGAATTGGGGCACTTACAGTAAATGAAGCAGAGCACTCTCCGTGCTGAGCTGGGATTCTGGAAAGAGATGGCCCTGCGAGAGACAAGCCTAGGAGTCATTCTCAGAGATGCTGTACGAGAAACGAATGAACAACCTGGATGGCTTTTTTTGTTTTTAATTGAGGTGTAATTGACATATAACATTACATTAGTTTCAGGTGTGCAACCTGGCTCCCTATTTGTACACACCGTGTTATTACCTACAGCCATCGCGCTGTACATTACACCCCCGGGGCTTCTTTCTTTTACGACTGGAAGTCTGTACCTTTTGACCCTCTTTGATGACCTTTGGACGGAGGGCCGGACCCTTAGAAAACACCCAGGCTCTGCTTCACTGGAAGGAGAAGTCAGCAGTGCTTAGAGAGAGGAAAACCAGAAGAGCACAGTTTCAGTGACACACGGAATGAGAGAGGGTGGGACAGGAGGAAGACAGGGGTGTGAAAACCTTGACATTATCGGTTTTCCTCGGAAGTCTTGAATTTGTAAGAAAGTTTCTGGAAAAGGTGTCTTGCATCCAGTGCGTCCCAGGAAGCGGGGCGGAAGTGCAGCCCATGGCTAAGGACGGTCCTGCTTGGGGATCGTTTGGAGGGAGTGCTGGAGGGAACTGGAGGGAACATCTGTGGACGCTGTCCCAGGGCCACGCAGCTAATAAATAGCCGAGCTGCGTGTCATCCTCAACCGTCTGGCCACCCATCCGGCTCTCTCCTTTCTCTCTATTCCATGCCCTGTTCTAGACTACAAACTGTGGACAAGCAGAGGTGTGAGCTGTAAATTGTCACCATTCCCAGTTTGTTGCAAGGGGTTCCCATGATTACCCACATCCTCCTCTGAATGAGGACCAATCAGCCCATTCAGAAAAATGTTGAGCTATAGAATTTCCTGACAATGATATGCACGTGTGATTTCCTTCTATTGTAGCAAAGGCTAAGAATCTGTCTCTCTCTTTTTGAGGCCTAGACATTAAATTATGGGACTTAAGAAAAGGAAAAGATAACATTTTTCGCAACCCCCGCCCCCCCACCACACACACCTGTTTGGTGAACCCCTGTTCGTCTTCAGAAATCCTTCTCACATATTGCCTCCTTCGGGAAGTTTCCCATCTTCTTCTCCCCCGGTCTTTGGCACGTGTCTTTTGTTATGCTGTTTTCTCTCCCCATAAGATCACTGAGGCAGGGGCCAAGTGTTACCATTACTTGTCCCAGCACCAAGAACCTAGAGAGGCTTCAATATTTGGTGAAAGAATGAATGGTATTTTCATTTCTCAAAAAGCTAAAAAATAAACCACACTAATTTTCTTGGGTGGGGGAATAGCGTGCGTGCTTACCAGTGACATCTTGTCGAGTAATGTCACCAAAATATTACCTACACCACAGCAAGATCTGCATCAAAGGAGAAAAAAAATCAGACCCACTATAGATATCGAACCCAGAGCCCCTTCCCTTTTGGCAACATATGGGCACAAGATTCCGAAAATTGGCTGAACCTCACTGCGCATCCAGATATTTAGTCATCACTTAATACCATTAAACCAACATCTACAGCGTAGATGCTTGCACAAAGCACCATTCCAAGCGCTATGGCAATGAAAGCAAAAGATCCCGTTCTGAGCAGCTGCTATTAAATCATTCTTAAGTGAAGTGCCCCTAAGCACTCGACTCAACACTATTTCCATTGATGTCAGGGTGAAATCCCATTGCCTATCATTTCCCGTTAGCGTTCGAAACTTGTATCCGCTTGTCCACGTCCCACTCCACCGCCGTTCCCTTGTTGCCCGCACGGCATTTTAGTCCTGTCTCTTTGGGAGGGATTCTCACTTCTCTGGTGTCTGGTTGTATGTGTCTCTATCTACTACTCCGTGGGTCAGCAAAATAAGATCCTCGGGCCAAATGGAGCTTGCTACCTGTTCTTGTAAATCCGATCTTTTTTTAAAGATTTTATTTATTTATTTGACAGAGACACAGCGAGGGAGGGACCACAAGCAGGGGGAGTGGGAGAGGGAGAAGCAGGCTTCCCGCCGAGCAGGGAGCCCGATGTGGGGCTCGATCCCACGACCCTGGGATCGTGACCCGAGCCGAAGGCAGACGCTTAATGACTGAGCCACCCAGGCGCCCTTGTAAATCCGATTTTAGTGGCCAGCCGCACGCACTCATTTGTGCATTGTGTGTGATGATGGCTTTGGCGTGCCACAGCACTGCATCTGAGCAGCTGTATCAGAGACCGTCTGGCCCGCAGTGCCAAAAATAGTTACTCTCTGGCCCCCTATAGAAAAAGTTTGCTGACCTCTGTTCCAATATGTTGCGAGATCCTTTGAGACAGCGGTGTTGTGTTCTTTGAGGTTTTTAACCCCAACAGCTGTATGTTTCCCAACTCATTCAACCCATGTTTGAGTCCCACTGTGTGCACGGCACCGTTCCGGGGGCTGGCAGGACATCCCTCAAAGAGCCAAGCCAAGTCTCTGCTCACATGGGGCTTACCTTCTACCGGCGGGGCAGCGGGGAGTGCTGATGGCTCAGTGACCAAACTAGTAGAATATGTTGGGTGACAAAAGTTAATGGAGAAGGACAAAGTGAGGTGGGGTGGGGAGGGCGAGCTGGGGAGAGGATCGCCGTGATGGGTGGGTAGGTGGTCGTGGGGGTAGCAGGGGAACTGGTTTTCTGTGGGTTCACAAAGAGATGGCACTGCCGCAGAGAGTCACGTGGATTCCAAAGACCTTGGGAGGACAGATGGGACGTGCTTGGCACGTTGGAGGCATCACAAGGAGGCCGTGTGCCCAGAGCCGAACGAGGGCTAGCGTGGGAGGAAGTGAAGTCACTGTCTGAGTCTGTTTTTTGGGGCTGGTTTTATTCTGCTGAGTTGCTCCCTGAGGGAGATGGGAAGCCCCTGGAGGGGAGAACAGAGAAGAGGCAGGCTCGGTCATGTTTTAACAGGATCTCTGGCTTCGGGAGTAAAAGACTGCGGGTGGGGGCCAGAGTGAGCAGAAGGCAGGAAACCATTCGGAAAGGTATTGTGATAATCCCGGTAAGGTGTGACGTTGGCTGGCCCACGGTCACGGAGCCGGGATGGTGAGGGTGCCAGATTCCGGCTTGGCGAGCCAGCTCACTTAACGTCTCTTGACTCAGATGTCAGCGTTTCCACCGGGGTCAGGGGTAGAATCACCTCTAGAAATTGTGATTGCACCACGCTGGGGTGGAATCCTGGCACCTGCAGAAAAATACCGTCCTCGCAGCTCTCCAGACATAATTGGGGCTCATCCCTGTGTGGAGATCTATCGGTAGGCGTTCTTGTCGCACCTGAGAACAAAGCGGACCAAAAGGGCGACGGTTTCCCTTTAATTTACCTTCTTCCGACGGGAAGAGAGAAGAAAGCCGATTTACAGATAATTCTGTTTTTCCACGATTAACCAAAATAATGATTAATAGGTAAACCCTTTCAATTTCGTCCAAGCCATCTGTCGGAAGGGGTGGCTAGGACCAAGTGGGGACGGCAGGTGTCTCCCCACAGCAGCCCTGTGGTTGCCACTGCGGGTTGTGCAGACATGAGCAAGCTTTCATATTTCAAATCTCAGCTGCCCGCTTATTTTCCTCGTGTAGTTAATATTCGCGAATGGCTAAAGATCTTTTTAAGATACCAGGCTTCTATGAAGCCGGCAGCTCTTTAATTTTTAACAAACTCAGCACATACTTGACGCTTTTAATGATCAGTTCCTGTTCAGTTGATGGCAAGATGAGCATTAGCTTAACCAAAGCCCCACATGGTATTTCTGAGGGATGCTATTTCAGAAAGGGGCAGCGCATTCTAGAAATCACGAGTTTTGTAAATAAAGGGAGGTGTGAATACAAAAAGGCCGATTGTCCGAATCACTAAACGGTAGCTGTGGATGTGAAGCCTTCCCATCAAGCGGGCCAAGAACCCCCCAAATCCCCCCTCCCTCCCCCGAGGGTGATTGGAACCTGGCGTCCCCTGGGTGAGCTGCACTGTTCTCCCACAGGCCGCACTGGACTGCGTCTAATATGCCCGGCGCTGTGCTGCAGACCTCTGCTAACGGTCTTGAAAGGGAGATGGTTCAAAGAGGCCCGGTTCCCAGGCCTGCTAATGAGCACGAGGCCTCTTTCCCGGTAATGAACTGGGGTCTGTGTGGGATTCTTTTCCCCTGCCCTTTCCGAAGGGAAGGCAGGCAGGAGTTCACAAAAGCAACACCCCATCTTCGGGGCGCGGGGAGCGTGCAGCTGGGCCACCCGAAGGCAGCCTGGCGGGGAGCGACGAAGCTCGCGGAGACCCAGCCCGGGGCCAGCAGGGCTCTGGGTGTGAGGCTGGACCTCCTGCTGGCCTGGCCTGTCGCTGGCCACAGGGACAAGCCCTCGATGGCACTCTTTCAGCCAGGCGGGCTGCGCAGGATCCCTGAGCTGCTGCCTGTACTGCAGTTGTTAGCCCTGCTAATAACTTATCAAATGATTATTGAAGCCACGAAAATCCTTGTCCTAATTAACTAAATCGTTACTAGTCGTTGGTACCCAGGTTCACCGCAGCCACTGAAAAGGCCCGCAGATATTTTTCTCTGCTTCCCTCTGCCCACCCACATCCCACTGCTGGATTAAACAATAGAATTATTCAAGAGAGTAACGAACACATGCCAAAAAACATGGCCTCGATCACAATCATCTCTGTGAAAGTCAGTGTTTTTTCGCAGGAATATATTTTGGAAGCTGACATCCCATATTTAAGCATTATCATTTCCGCTGAAGTCATGCTTTTGATCTCATGCACATTTCATGGTCATTTCCACAAGAAGCGCTTTTCTGCTTCTCTGAAGCCTGAGGTGGTGTCATAAAAAGTCCTGCAGACGCATAAACATTCACGTGTAAGTTCATCAATTCAAAGTTAGGAAAGACTCTAGTTCGTTAATTAACATTTCTACATTTTAATTCTCCACACAAGGTAAAACTTGGCCGTGACACAATAAGATTATTGTCATTAGATACAAATTATGGAGATTACAGTTTCAATAACTTGCCAGTCTGGAGTAAGGCCTTTTAACAAACAAAATTGCGAAGAAAAAAAAAAAAAATTTTTTTTTTTTTTCTGCTTTCGGTGACTGGGAACTTTGAGAAAATGTTAGTTGGTATGCTGGCTTCGGGTGTTTCTCCCCTCCTCATTCCCCCAGTGAATAGAAAGAGAATTATTTGGAATGCACACGCATTTACCCTTCCATGACCTGCGTTTGGAATTATTCTGAGATGCATTCAAAGCTGACAGCTCCCCATGGCTGACCCCCTCGCGCCTAATCAGATCTTACGTTCTGTTTCCAGATAGCTGATCAGCTTCCTTGGATTTTGCTGATGACCCAGGAGAGCTTTGCCTGAAGATGGAAACGCTGGAGTCGGAGCTGACCTGCCCTATTTGTCTGGAGCTCTTTGAGGACCCTCTCCTGCTACCCTGTGCACACAGCCTCTGCTTCAACTGCGCCCACCGCATCCTGGTGTCACACTGCGCCACCAACGAGTCTGTGGAGTCCATCACCGCCTTCCAGTGCCCCACCTGCCGACATGTCATCACGCTCAGCCAGCGAGGTCTAGACGGACTCAAGCGCAACGTCACCCTGCAGAACATCATCGACAGGTTCCAGAAGGCATCCGTGAGCGGGCCCAATTCCCCTAGCGAGACCCGCCGGGAGCGGGCATTCGACGCCAACACCATGACCTCCGCCGAGAAAGTTCTCTGCCAGTTCTGTGACCAGGATCCTGCCCAGGATGCTGTGAAGACCTGTGTCACTTGTGAAGTGTCCTACTGTGATGAGTGTCTGAAAGCCACTCACCCAAACAAGAAGCCCTTTACAGGCCATCGTCTGATTGAGCCAATTCCGGACTCACACATCCGGGGGCTGATGTGCCTGGAGCATGAGGATGAGAAGGTGAATATGTACTGTGTGACTGATGACCAGTTAATCTGTGCCTTGTGTAAACTGGTTGGGCGGCACCGAGATCATCAGGTGGCAGCTTTGAGTGAGCGCTATGACAAATTGAAGGTTAGTCCGATCCGCCTTAAGCCAACCCCTTTCTGCCAGCAAATGTCATGGGAATAAAAAGTGTATTCACTGCTAGCTGCGTGGCAGGTGAAGGTTTTCTCTTCACCTTTGTTATCTGATTAGTTTTAGCATGTTTTTTGGCAGCCTGTAAATGTTGCACAATCAGGGTATCTTGTAAAAGTTGACTGCTGCTTGTAATTTTCGCGTTGTCAAGGTGAGGGCGAATTTGAAAGATCTGGATCATTTTCAGTCCTTGCAGGGGAGAGAGAGAGGGAGGGAGGGAGGGAGAGAGAGAGAGAGAGAGGGAGGGGCGGGGGGGGTGGGAGAAGGAAAGAAGGAATGGCCGATAAAAATCTGGCTTTGGGCATTTGGGGGGCATTTATTTTCTTCACTCATTAACGAAAGCTAATTTCACCCGAATCGTACCTGTATCCAGTTACTTGCACAAACAAAAGGATAGAGGGAGGAATGCCTATGGCAAGCGTGGGATTTTAGAGGACATGTGACCTTGTATTTCTTGTGTGAATGATATCCGGCTTATTGGGGAGCTCGAGCGCTCTGACCATCTCGGGTTTCGCCAAGAAATTCCTTTTCGTGTAGGCTTTTTCTTCAGTAAGGTTACGGGCGGGGCTGTGTGAACTTCACTTTTAATGTGAAATTATTAACCTAGCTCCAGCTCGGGGGATGATAATTAATATGACTATACGTCAAATTAAAAATCACTCTCTAAATATGGATAGAGAGCACCAGGGAAGAAATAAGTCAGGTCTCCAGATGTCTGTCGAACTTCAGGCGATGGTGGGTCTAATTATGGCGAACTCAGCCGAGGGTTTGCTCTAATAGTGAGAGACTATGCTCACCGGTTAATTTTAGATCACAAGACGCCAATTAAAAGGAAAGGAAGTATAAATTAAGAGCTTTGAGTAAATATATATTGAAGTCCTTCCTCTCAGGAAAAACACACACCGTGTTGTTGAGCAAACAAAAAATGAAACACATGATCGAGAGTGTTATCACTCAGGGCACATCGTCACCTCTCACAAATGGTTCCTATCACTTTTCCTTAGCGCGCTAATGGGTGGTTGTGTTCCCCGGGACCTCGTAGTTTATTTTGTGATGCTGCGATTAATGGACCACACCTGTGATTTGGTCAGGCTGTTTCTTGAGATGCTGAGGGAAACTGGTGAGCTGAAGTGAATCCTGCTTCTGAATGTCACTTGGGGAACCTGGGCAGCATGCCTCACTTTGAAGTGTCCAAGGACTGCTGGTGCAAATCCATCTGTAAACGCGGAGAAGAAGTTAAGCCCGAGGACTTAGGTGCTGGGGACAAGGGGAGACAGACGCCGACTGGTTTTCTAGTATAGTGCATGGTACTAGCCAAAAACACGCCTCTAGAGATAATGCTAGCAAAGGCAACGCAAGTGTGCGCATTGTGCCTCCAATATTCTTCGGAAATGGACATGGCAATCGATTTCAGAAGCCAAGGTGATCATTTCTGCCCCTTTTTGGCTGGGGACAGAACGTTTAAGATGACTGGACATAGGTGATTTTGTTTTCCAAAATGTGAACATGGCGGACGGGAGTCTTTATCAAGAGAAATTTCCTTTGACTGGATTAACACTGCCTTTTAAGAGTCAATTGTTGAAACACCACAATGATAGATGTTCAGTATTCAGCAGCCTCCAGACTTGATATTTAAACTTGGTAGTCAAGTTCTGCTCATTATTTGTGTACTATCAGAGAGGAGTTATTAATTATTTACAGAACATCTCCAGATTTATGAGGAGAGACTATCATGCTCTAAGCTCTTTTTGTGATGAAAATGAAGCTCTTCAATTATGAGCCCTGCACACTTGTCTCATCAAGCCCGTGGGTTAGCGGTCGTTGATACTGTCACCGAAGGGCCTGACAATTAACAGTGCAGTATATTTTATCTTCTAATTACAGAAATAGAAGCATATAAACAGCACCCACTGCACCAAAGCGCATTTACAGCCACTCAACAAAATATGCTTATGAGCATTTAAACAGGTAACCTGCTAGCATAGCGTGTTTGTCCTAAAACACACCACTTGCATTAGAATAAAAAGGTGATAAGAATATATTGACATTTGGGGTGTCTGTGATATTTCAGGTATCATATATTTATGAACATATGTGCTTTTTTGGGTTTAAAACCCAAGTACAACATGGACATTAATTTTTGAGGAAAGTAATAGCATACCGAAAGGACCAAAACCAAGGAAGGGTATTTTCTGTTAATTGTTACTTTGGTCTGAACAAGTGAATGTGCTCTGTAAGTGTCTTTTTCTGAGGCTTTAGCATCTCGTACAGAAATAGATCTGTGACGGTGTGGAAATATAAAGCGTGGAGAAATTTGAGGGTGCTTTCCTTGAGAAGATGACAGATGTGCTGTACTTATTTGGATATGTAAGGACGCAGGTGTCTCCTTTTGGAAAATGTGTTCTTGTGTTAGGAAAAGTCCATTATTTGGGGCCCCTGGGTGGCTCAGTTAAGTGTCTGCCTTCGGCTCAGGTCATGATCCCGGGGTCCTAGGATCGAGTGCCACGTGCGGTTCCCTGCTCAGCAGGGAGCCTGCTTCTCCCTCTGCCCGCCGCTTCCCCTGCTTGTGCTCTCTGTCTCTCTCGCTGACAAATAAATAAAAATACAATCTTTAAAAAAATATTCCTTAAAAATAGTCCATTATTTGAAGATGGGAATTCTGCAATGATTATGAAGAACAGTTATTTCTCGCACTGATCTTAAACCTCGGGGGCCACTTTTACTCATATTAGGTCTCAGTATATATACACGTGCTTGTGTAAAGAATTGGAATATACTTTTGTACACTACAACTCTCTTTCCAGGCACAAAAGAAAAAAAAAAAGCATAAAAATTCCAACATGTAGAGTTCATGCAAATAAAATCTTCCATGTCATCTGAAATAGCACTGTGTCAGTAATCTAGTGCTTTCAGAGACTATGCATTGGGAAGCACTCATAAAATATTGAAGCAAAGAGAAAATTAAACCAGCATTTCCTGAACTCGATTTTAAGATAAAAAGAGAAAAGTCTTCCTGCCAAATGCATGTCTCTAAATGGAGCATGTCATAATGTGGACCTGCTTGTATCATTTGAATTGAATTTTAAGGAGCCTCTCAGTCAGTCCTCAAGCCTGGATTAAAAGTTTGATTTGTGAACCACATAACATGTAAGAGAATTTAATACAATGTATTGCAGAGTTTTCAAGGAGTCACAATGCAATAATTCCATTTTTTTTTTTCTGTTCCAACATGCAGTGTTGGGTCTCTTGTTTCTTTTCTCAAGTTAAACCTATAAAAATATACAAACTGAGAAGAGTTGACCTTTCCTTGCCCTTCAACTTCGGCACAGTCCCACTTCAAGTTAGCCGATGCTGAAGGTCCAAACCATTGTTTTGCATTTGTGACTCTAAAGGCTGGCTCTAGGAGTTTATTTGTACGATGCCCATTTCAATGAGTCATCCCATTGGACTTCTGTCATCATTTGATAAAGGTTCCAGTTAAAGCTCCGCCTTCCCGCGTAGTCTTTCTCATCTAGAGGTAAAGACGAGGGATTTCACTCTTGGGTTTCATTTATAGATTGTAAGTTTCCATAATTTTGAAAGGCCTGTGCCTTATCTGCAGTTGGGAATGTTGTGAGTACTTAGCTGGACTTTTTTTTCTTCTTTCCTTAGAATTTCTAGAACTTGTTTCTTCTTTGAAGACAGTAGCAGGTAAAGTGCAGGTTCCAGTGAAAAAGGGGTGTGTGTGTGTGTGTGTGTGTGTGTGTGTGTGTGTGTGTGTGTGTGACATGGCACATCTGCAGCGTGGATAGAGGCCGGGGATGCTTGTACATCCTATGATGTGCAGGATGGACTCCCACCACGTGGACTTATCTGGCCCCAAATGTCCATAGTGCCCAGGTCCAGAAACCCTGATCCCTGAGAAGAATTTAGTGTTTATCACTGTATTAATTTGCTAGGGCTGCCGTAACAAGGGACCTCAAACTAAATGACAGAAATTTATTATCTCACAGTCCTGGAGGCTAGAAGCCTGAAACCAAAGTGTGAACAGGCCTCCCTCCTTGGGTTGTGGATGGCCTGTCTTCTCTCTGTCTCTTCACATGGCATTCTCCCCATGTGCTTGTCTTTGTGTTCACGTTTCCCCTTTTCATAAGCACACTAGTCATATTGGAGCAAGGGCCCACTGTACTCCGGTATGACCTCATCATAACTAAGTATATCTGCAGTGACCCTATTCCTAAGTGAGGTCACATTCTGAAGTACTGGAGGTTAGGACTTCATCAAGTGAATTGGGGGGTGGGGCACAATTCAACCCATAACAGTTACTGCCTTCGATGTCTACCTAATTGTCTAGTCGACTGAACATGTATTATCTCTCCATCAAGGACTTAATCACCTTGCGTTAGGCAGAACCCTTGGCTCACACTGCCCTATCACTCACCTAAGACTGACCACGGGGGCTTGCAGATCATTAATTCGCAATAAATTCTTGTCAGCTGCTTCACTGATGATCAACAGTGACCCTACATGAAAACTTAAATTCATGATAATATTGCAGGTATTCGTTCTTCTATTAGGATGAAGCAGCCTATAATAGAATTTCTAAATAAGAGCAGAGCCAGATATTACATGATATTTTATCCAACTAGACACGAACCATTATTTTGGTCTGTCTTGCATTTTGTTGGCTTAAGTGGTATGAATTTTGATAAACTAGATCTCAACGAGTGGTATTCACACGTGTTTCGTGCTACTATGCGATGGACACTTGGTAGAGCCATCGTACCCACCGTTTCATTTATCCTCCAATCAACAATAGCTGGCATATAGGTTTTTTAACAGGCCACCAAAGAGTAGAGAATTCCAATCAGGTAAACGTTTTCTCTGTTGGTGGCAGAGTCAGGCCCAGCATGCCCAAAGCAGGGACACCAACCCCAAACCTGAGCAGTGGAGACCGGCTTCCCAGAAAAGGACCATTGCACCACCATTCCAAGCCTATTATTAGAAAACAGTATCGAATTTGCTAGATGTCCATAAATTCCCCGGTATTAGTCATTCTTTTTTATTGTTATCTCATGTGACATCCCTTGTGCAACCCTATATATTGATTCAAACTAGTTCACAATAGTTCCAGGCTAGATTTTAATCTAAAATATAGATATACCTTATGACGTTTCGCCACATGATGCCAGTGGGATCTGTGGGTGAGTCAGACATATGTCATATAAAATGTTTTGGTTATATGGGGTCTCACCAGTTCTAACTGGCCCCTTCAATATGCAGCTCTGGCTCATGTTTCTTTGAGTGTGCAATATATGTTTAAAGTTCCCTTGTGATAAAAATATGGTTTCCAAATACTTGTAAGTTATGTTAAGCCTATATTTTAATTTTCTTAGTTTGGTACCAAAAGGATTTATGATACATGAAGTAAAAGAAAACATCTCCAGGGATAAGTTTTTAACAGTAAGCTCAAGGCCACATCCTTCTCCCTGAAGAATCTCCTCTCCCTTCCTTCACCTGCAAAGAGGAAGGTATTTTTGTCTGATGCTTTATTATTATCGGAAACTCATTTTCAATAAGTTTGGAGAGTTCTGGAAAATGCACAGACAAGCATACAGTCATGTGACTGTGTAAACACATGTAATTCTTGGGCACATTGCTTAATGTTCAAAAAACAGAGCTAATAATGTACTTACATGCATAGACACTTAGAACAAAATAAAATATTTCACGTAAACCCTCAGTGTTGTGCCTGGCGCAGAGGAAGCCTGCAATATATGTTAGAACAGAACGATGTCTCTTGGAAACTAGGGGCTAGCCTGGGGTGGTGTGCTGGGTAAGGTGTAGGCTTTGGAGGGAGACTGCCTTCCAATTATTTTGTAATACAGCTCGTATTATTTGTGAGATAAGGGTCCATGTTGTTGCGTTAATGTGTTGTGTAGTTTTGTTTCTAAGGCCCCTGGCAAAGGGCAGAGGCACAACAGTGAATAAACACTTGTTGATGGACGTGCCCAGAATTGATGGGTTAGAGAGGAGTGTTTTGGGATTTGAAGGAGAAAGAGATGACGGGTCTTGAGTAGACAAGAAACCTTGCTTCAGGGTGGTGGGGTTTAAGCCGCCATGACAGATTGGTGGATTATGCATCAAAGTAGAGAGAGGCCTTCCTCGGGAGTGAGGCCAGCAGAGACCTGTTGGCAGGAATCTGCAAGATGGTTTAGGGATTCTAGACAATGCTGGCTAGAGCCCGGGGTGCCGACTGAGGGGCCAAGAGAGAGAATGTTGGAAGAATCATGTTGGGGGAGATTTTGAAAGCCTTTGAATGCCAAGCTAAGAGTTTGGGGCATTTTTGCTCTTCTCTATGGGATTCACACTGAAGTGACTTTGTTTTTGAGAGAGAGGCTGATGGAATGTATATTTTCTCAAGGTAAGGTCAAATGAACGTATCAGTGTCCACAGGAGAAATAGAGGGGGGGAAAGACATTCACATTACTTTACAATTTATGGTCTCTTTTTTAACTGACAAGGTGAAGTAGTATCGTAGCTCAAAACCCACCACACTGTCAACAGAAACATGCAGCGGTGGGAGATACAGCGTCTTGCCCGAGAAGACGAAGAAGAAACAGGAGGACGCCATTGCCACTTGGCTCTTGGATCAGGCATCGGTGCGATTCTTTTCCTGCTTTCCTAGTGCAGTGTGACACACTGGTGACGTGTGCTAATCTCTTCCGGCTCTTTGATTCTCTCGAAGAAGGATGCCGTTCAAGCCTCTGAGTGCCTACTATACACCTAAGTAATGTTTTAGAGCCAGAAGCAACCTTGGAGCACCCCTTGTTTTGTCCCCCTTCTGCTGATGAGGACATTAGGGCTGAGAGCGGTAACAGGCTTTGCCCCCAGGCACCCAGAGAGGTGCCTGCACCAGGGCTGGACACAGCCGCCCTCCTGCCTGGTCTGTCCTGTGTCTCTTCCGCTCCTTCCTGCCGCAGCCGCCAGTGCCAGCACAAAAAGCCTTGCCTCTCAGTGCTCCGGGCATTCCTGAGGCTCCTTTTGAGGCACTGAGACTAAATGCGATGCTTTCACAGTGATTTGGAACACACACCCGGCCTGGCTGTAAGCCACCATCATGGAGGTAGGCTGATGCCTCTAGGGCCACCAAAAGAGCTGCTTTAAGATATCCCCATGCTGGGACACCTGGGTGGCTCAGTCGGTTAAGTGGCTTGGCTGCCTTCGGCTCAGGTCATGATCCCGGGGTCCTGGGGTCGAGCCCCGCATCGGGCTCCCTGCTCGGCGGGAAGCCTGCGTCTCCCTCTCCCACTGCCCCTGCTTGTGTTCCCTCTCTCTTTCTCTCTCTCTGACACATAAATAAATAAAATCTAAAAAAAAAAAAAGACATCCCTCTACTGTTGTTTTCTACTGCTGCGCCAACGTAGGCTGGGTCGTCTCGAAGGGCCAGACCTCATGCCAAGAGGCGGGTTCACGGAGATGGGCCCGGGTCGGTGCCCTCAGGGACATCCCAGAGAAGAGGATGCTCGCGTGGAAACAAATGAACCGTTAATTGCAGCTTAAATGGGCTCATTAATGTCCCTCTTAGGGGAATTTTTTCCCTGAGTGTTTTAATATACAGATAACAATTTAATTTTATTTAAATATATAGGCTGAGTGAGCATAAGTGAGGAGTTTATCTGTTTGTGCATGGTATTTGAATTCTAGTTGAAAACTTTTGAAAGAATGCAATTCACCTTGACCGTTACAAAGTTAAAGCTAGTAGGATGTGCAGAAATTACATTAACTAAACGATCCGTTTTTTTAAGGCTGTGATATTCAGAATTCTCCTTCCTTCTGTGTCATTGACAAATCATGAATTAAGTCCTTCCTAGAAAGAGTGGTAACTTTTTCGATACTGGATGAGTAATAAAGAGGACGCGAGTGGCCTGAGAAAGGGAATGTGGCTAAAGATTTTATTCATTCTCGGTAGGTGATGTAAGTGTTCTGGAAAAATCTGATAAAATTACATTTACAAAATCCATTTAAAACTTACTCACTTGATGCTTTGGACTTTGGGGCATGATACTTAAGGTTCTTGCATACCCGTGAGGGTAGCTTTTCAGCTGACAGAGGAAATACATTTTGCCCTTCTCATCAAAAAAGAAAATGCTTGTAAAGTACCTACCATGGTGATTGGCACATAGGAAGCGTTCCGTGAGCATGAGGTATTATTATATCTGGGCATTTACTGTTGTAGTAAAGGCTTCATTGGTGTAATCCAATCGTGGGTTTCCTGACAGTATCATAAATTACTCAGCGGTTATAGGGTCGATTTGTGTTTCTGGCTGACATGGGAAACTGAACAACCTTCAGGGGAATCATAATTGGGTGGAAACTTTGATTTGTCCTTCTTTCGAAACCAAGCTAGGTAGTAAAATGGACTTTTAAGAAGCAGCGAGTGGTAGACTGAACGAAAGGGCTTTAAGAACAGGCACCATTTTGAAGTCCAGTCTGTGGGGGATGAGCTCCTCTTTCACATTCCTGGTTTTATCTGATGGACTCAACACCAGAGGTGTTGACGGAGGCCCTGTGACTATTTCCTAGGAAAGAGAAGCTGGCTGAGGCGTCTGCCATGACTGTCACATTTAGACACGTAGAGACAGATAAGACGAATATAGATGACATGACAGGCAGGCAGCCCGGACCAATCACGCGCTCCATCAGCCAGCTTTCGCTTTTGTCGTTAGACGGCCTTCGGCGGGGGAAGGAAGGATAGAGCCAGCTGGCCTTGGGCTCTGTCAGCCGCTGTCTCCCTTAGAATGGGAAGAAGAGGTTCTGGTATTGGTTAGGGCTAGGAGAGGAGGAAGGCTCTGAAGTGCAGGGACTTGCAGAAGGGGAAGGTTTGAGGGCCTTCAAGCCCCCACATTGTAGTGGCCCTGGGCTGTTTTGTTCTCGATGTTCTCCTGCGCCCCTGGGACAGAGTGCATAGAACAACAGTGTCGTCATCCGCCTCCTCCCTTCTATCTTCCTTACCGCATAGCGGGGGTGGGGGGGTGGGGGGGGTGGGGATCAGGAAAATAAGGGCTTTTATTTGCATTGGCATAGACTAGGTTATTATTACTAAAACAGCACGGGAATCGTGAAAAGCTTCTACCCCGTTTGTGCTTTTATAAATGATCTTTTCCCCCCCCGATCTGCTTTATCAAATCCTACTTAAAAAAAAAAAAAAAAGAACCCTTGTTGATTCACCCAATGACTGTTTATTTGTAGCTAATGAGATTAGCACTGGGTAAACTCTGGGAATGCCCAAATGAATAACCAAGATAAGTCCAGATGTAATTATAACGTGCGATCAGAGTATATAAAAGGATTATGAAAAGAATTCTATGAAACTCAATCCATGAGATAGTTTTTAAATATGATTGGTCGTCAGAAATTGCTGACTTAGGTGTTGCTATCTGGAAATTGCCTAATTCCGAAAGCTGAAGTGAAAACACATTTCTGTGAAAACAGTGTGCAGAGGACAGACAGTAACGTTCGCACTGTGCATTTCTGTGGAGCGGCAGGTCAGGGCAAAAGCTGAGGGCTCCGATCCACAATAAAATCTGGGCCAGACCCTTTCCTATTAAAGGTCTACTATTCACGGGCTGGACTGTTAGCTCTTCTCACGTGCTTTTCCTCAGAGGTCTCCGGGTCCTTCCTGAACGGGGCTCATAGGTCAGGTAAATATCCAGGCTCAGAAGCAGTTGATGTCGTTTCCACTCTGAAGGGACCCATCTCTAGGAAGACGTTGTGAGAAGCAACTGGAGGAAGTACCG
This sequence comes from Eumetopias jubatus, assembly GCF_037043125.1. NCBI lineage: Eukaryota > Metazoa > Chordata > Mammalia > Carnivora > Otariidae > Eumetopias > Eumetopias jubatus. The sequence goes on from NW_028274817.1 coordinate 119,935,962, forward strand.
AGTGTTGCCGAGCCAGCTGGTGGACTGGCTTTATCTGTTAGGGAGATATATATATATATATATATTTTTTTTTTTAATGAACTTAGGTGTTAGGCTGAATATCCTGGCCTGGTAGAGAGGTAGAGAGGTTTCTTTCTCCCTCCTTTTACCCTTGACATGACTTTCCAGAGCTCAGTTGCTCTTGGTTGGCATCGTCAGATTTAAGGCCGAGAGCAGCAAAATGGACAGGCTTTCAGACTCGTGCTTAGCATGGCCTGTTGCTTCTGGAAGATCTAGGAGACCTCAGGTACCTGTACAAACCCCACCCGGGGAGCTTGGAGGGAGATGCTTTTCTTGCCCCTGGATTGCCGAATCAAGCTCTAGAGGGCCCTAGCAAACAAGGGTAACAAGGGTTTCACCCATCTATCGTGCTCAGCCTGTTAAGTGAAGTAGCTATAGTCTCTCTTGTATTCTATAAATTCATCTAGAAACATACCAGGCAAGGCCATCCTGCTGCCTCCATGCCTCTAGAAAAAAGTCTTGTAGGCCAAGGCTGGGTGGTAGTAGAGGGAGAGGGAGTTATCGTTCAAGATGCTGCTTTGTTTTCAGATGTGGTTCGAGGGTATTTGTTGATTCAACATCCAGAACCAGCTATTACCAAGAGTAATGACTAGCATTGGTAAATCTCCAGATTGATAGTTTGCAAAGCACTCTCAAGTAGTATTTGATCCTTGGAACAACCGTGTATCCCCTGCAAAAATGTGGGAATGATGATACCTGCTCATTAGGGATCTTGGGAGGATTAAATGAGATAATGTAGGGCCGAGTGTCTAGCCCAGTGTCTTGTGGGTGGGAGAAGCTTGGTACCTAGGAACCTTTTTAACCATGTGGAACATGAGGCCACGGGAAATTTAAATAGCATAACTATGGTTAGAGAAATCAAAGTTTGGGGGCTTAGACCCAGGGAGCCCATCTTGCCCCTAATTAATCACCGCCTTTGATTAAGACTGAAAGAACTATGGCTCAAACGTGCTACACTTAAAAAAAAATTAGTGACAAGGAAAAAGCTTGGGTGATGGCGAGACGAAGCGCTTTCGCCCTACCTTTTGATGCAAGGGCTCCCTGGGAGTGAGCAAAGCAATTTCCTTGAACGTGGTGACTATGATTGAAGATCATCTATTTTCCATCCTGATAGAAATAAAGAAGGAAAATACAAAGTTGGAATGTGAAAATCCATGTGGAATAATTTTTATGTATTTACAGTAATGCTGAATTATTCAAAACTCCTCAGCTACTCCATATGTAAGTGTTAAATGAAGGAATGATCGAATCTCTGATGATCCCTAAATTCATTTCATCACTTGAAATGTGGTTATTTATTTGCCCTAGTTAAAAATGTAAATTTAGAGTCGCAGTCTATGAGTTTGACATTTCAACTCTCTTAAGAGACCTCACTGAGTTCTTACTCGTATTTACTCATATTTAGTTATTCTTGGCAAAGCACAGGTACAAATAAAAATGGTCACTCCGTGTTAGTCAATAACAAAGCTTTTTGGTCTATTATGCATTCCTCTTTCCACGATTGCTTATCAGTCAGAATTGTAGGCTTGCTTCAGTTCGTTTCTTAGACCAGAATGTCTCAAACGTCAATGTACACGGGAAGCACTCGGGGTCTTGTTAAAATGCAGATTCTGAGTCAGCAAGTCTGAGGCGGGATTGGAGTCTGATTGCAACTTGCAGCCTGGCCTTGCCGTTTTAGAGCCGTGTGCATTTAGGTTAGGGGAAAAAAAGCAGAACTAACTTCTCCGAGCCTCCTCTGCTCCTTGGTAAAACAGGAGGTAGTAATTCCGGATGAAACCCTGTAACGCTTGGCCCTTGAGAAGCCGTGGTGGACGAAGGATATCGAAGGACGAAGGATAACATCCCTATTGTTATTCCCTGAAGACTTCCGCCTTCTCCTCCTTTACTCCAACTTTTAAGCCTCTTTCTGTCATAATCAAGACAATACAGGGTCTTCTACGAAGCCAGACGGTGTAAAGTTTCTACAAATACAAGTGAGTGACCTCCTTCCTCAATCCTTCCATCCCTTCCTCTACTGACTCCACAGTATTCTTAAAGGACCCAACTCTAGGCTCCCTGAGGTTTTCTCGAGCTCAGCTTTTCATGAAATTCCCTTATCTCAGACTTTCCTTATTGTCTTTCCCACCCCTTCCTAATGACATAGCATTTGGTATTGTTTTATAAACATTCTTAGGGCACAAGCCTTCCCGGCCCAACCATTTGTCCATTTCTCAAGCCCGGTGACTGTATCTTAACAGCCCTTTTGTATCGGATTACTCATTTTTCAATGACTAGAGCGTTTTTGAAAGCTACAAGGTATTTTATCGGTAGTAAATACTTGAAACAAATGCAACAGCCCATAATAATTAATCAGCTTATAGTCTCCGCTGTGTCGGTAGAATTTGCCCATCAGATAAAAAAGGAAAACCATACATAGCCCACCAGCCATTCTTTTGAATTTTGAATACATAAGCAAGCGAAACACTGCCTTTCAGGTCCCTGCATTCATTTCCGAATCTGTAAATTGCTCTCCAGTGATTTCTCTCGAGAAAGTCTTATGAAGAGACCATTTGATTTCTTTTTTTTTTTCTTTTTAAACTTTAGCTCAGGCAGAGGTGATGAAACATTGGTCCTTCACAAGGGGTAGGATAAACTAACTAGTACTATATACATCCATAACTTTTGGATGTAAACTTTTGGTATGTAGATTTTGTTCTCTGCTGCCTCAGAGCGGTTCTCGAATTTAATTCCACTTTGAGGCAGGATACTGAGAAATCACGAATTGCTTAGGGGGTAAACTTACTTAGCAGTCCACAACTGCCTTATTCTGGCAACCTGAGGGGTAAGGGGGCCCATGCTGGCATCTGGGGGATCAAGGTCAGGGATGCTGCTAAGCGTCCTAAATGCACAGGACAGCCCCCCACGGCAGAAAATCATCCGGCCCCAAATGCCGGGGCTGGGACACCCTGAATTGACCCAAAGTGTCTTTGCCAGTGACACAAAGGGAAATGCTCAGCTTTGCTCTCAGAGGCATTGACTTGTCTGTGTTTCCAAATCTCTTTGGAGATGTGGAAAACTCAGCCCTTGCAGAATCCCACTTCCGCCATCTGTGGCCGCCCCGAGTGGCAGGCTGGCAGCGCCCCAAGGCTCTCTGCATGGCAGGTTTCCCCCACCCCGGGCCCCCAGCCGGACTCAAGCAGTCTGGGCCCGCACATGCTGTCCTTTGGGCTGTCTCAGCAATATTTAAACCTCTGAAATCTTCTTAAATATTCTTTAATCCCCTCCTCAAACCTGAGTGAGGTGCACTTGATATCTGCTATCCCGTAGATTTCCGAGTCACTGAGGCTCGGGCTCAGGACGACCTTCCAGGTGGAGCTGTTTGTGTCAGAGACAGCCTGGGGCTTTCGACCAAGTGGCAAGTCTGCGGAGAATAGGCTGGCAGCTGAGATCTTCCCCCAAATGGCTTACATTTGATGTATAATAGTTTCGATTGTGATACATTCAAGGTGCGTTATTTCCGTAGTTCAAAAGTGTCTCAGTAAATCTGTTAGTCTATTTTAAATCTATCTTCCAAAGGAAAGCTCTGCCTCTTTATCTGCAAAACTGTCGATTCTCAACTTCTCAAATCGGAGGCTGGGCATGTGAGTCTTGGAATCAAACGTGAGTCTTCAATGCCGGCATCATTTCCGAGTGCCTGTTCCTGCAGGCAGATCCGATGTATTCCACAAGAGGTTCACATCACAGAAGCCCTGGGCTGGGAGGGCCTTCGTCATCATCTAGTCCAGCGGTTCTTGCCCCGGCTGCACATAGATCACCGTGAGTGGGGTGCCCAGCTCAGGGGAAGGAGATCCTCTGGGGGTACAACTCAGGCCCTGGGATTTTCCCAAAACTCCCCAAGTGATTCTAATGTGCAACTTTGCTTGAAAAATTTCAGGCTTGCTCAGCCTCTCAGTCACGAATGGGGAAACTGAGGTCCAGATTAATTCATAAAGGCAGGAGTCAGCGACTCAACACCGTAAGAGCCAGCTACTAAATACTGTCAGCTTTGTGGGTCGTCTGGTTTCTTCTGGAACCGCTCAACTTGCCTTAGTGTGAAAGCAGCCACAGACAATGCTGACACAAGTGGGTGTGGCTGTGTGCCAGCGAAGCTATAAAAACACGTGGCTGGCCGATTGGGCCCCCGGGCTGTAGTTTGCCAACCCCTGGTTTAGGACTCACAGCTGGTTAGTGGAAACCCCATATGCTAGACCACAAATAGGCCAGCCTTCGGTAAATGTCCTTCCATTTGATGCAGCCTTCCTGTTGCAGCAGGGTCTGTGACATCCCCAATTTCTGTAGAACTTAAATAAATACCCTTATGTAAGTTAAGACAAGTCTCCTAGTGTAGATACTCAGCCTACTGCACAGAGATTTTCGTTATCTGTGGTCTTATTGGAGGTCTTCACTTTGAAGATATTTATCAAATTTAAGATAATGATAATAATCACAGTGTCTCTGTTTTACCAGTCAACACAATTTCTATCCAAGAGATATTTTCAACTGGAAAGTCAGAAAATTATTTCTTTTGAATAACTCTGAGCAAATTTGAGTATTCAATCGAATAGCTAGAGAGGCCTCCCTAGGAGGCCTTGGGAGTGACCATGGAGTAAGGCCAAGGTGGAGGAAATGAAGCCATCGCAATTAATGGGGAGAGTTATGTGTTTGGCTCTGAGGACAGTGCTGGTCTGTTTTGCTGATTGTGTGGCGCTTCTTCCAAAATGCCCTCATAAAAATCGGTTCCTTGGAAGGTTAAAAAGCCATTGAATCTGGCCTTTTTTCTTGGAGATTGATTTACCTATATTTGTTAGTTACCTACTTGTCTATATTTTTCGGAGAAGATTATTCTATCTCTTGCATTTTGTGTCTACAGAATACATTCGATGAAAGTGCTCCCTATCCTTAAAAACAACAACAAAAAAATCGGTGTCGTATTTACAACGATTAAATGGCTTTCTGTCATTGATTTCTCTGAATGGATAAACACCAGAGATGGTGAAACGCAATGAAATTTGTTTCCCACAGGAAGTGTCCCTTATCCATCTCTATGACCCCCTCTCTTTATGGTGCCCTCTCCCTGGGATGCCCCCGAAGACGGGAGGCCAGCTGTATCGCAGTTTGCTTTCTCCACTTGGCTTACCCCACCCTAGTAAAACTTCACCGCTGCCTTAATCTTTGATTCTCGAGGCTCAGGGAGAATCATTTTTCCCGTGCTGCTTAGAGTTATATAGCCCTAAGCAGTTTTGTGACATAAAGTGTTCCAAAAGAGTGTTCTAGAAGATGACTGATAGGAGTTAATCCCATGCATTTCTTCTGACAAGGAAGTGTTAGGTGATAAGACAGCTGCTGAAGGTTGAGCAGATCCTTATCCAGATAAGCTCTGCACTTGAGGTTGATCTTTGTAGGGGGGACAAAAGGCATAGAAAATGTTGTAAAAAATAGGTTTGTTTGTTTCCCACTATCATTGGGAAAAAAACAAAAACAAAAACCCAGCTATAAAGAAGACAGAGTGTGGTCATTAAATGCCACTGAACCCTTGAATGATGATTTCTGCATTGCTGAACTGAAAATAATTTTCCTGAAACAAAAACCTTTCACAACTTGTTTTTCTTCCCCCAAAGTGAAGCAATTGTTCTTCATTTTACTGTTTCTAAATGTTGGTTTATTTGTTTGTTTTTGCTGTTACTGCTTAAAGAATAACTATTATTTAAAAATACTTTAAAAATATTTCCTAAGTAATAAATTCCATGCAATCAAAGACAACGAGCGGAGAGCAGAGAGCCTAGAGCCCAGAACATTTCAGGCGTGCCCATAGCGGGCAGGATGGAGGAAACAGCCTCATGGGACTTGGCCATTTCTCTTGTAAAGTCTTCAACTCCCATGGGAAGTCCATGTAGGACATGCTATTGTTTGGGAGTTCCATTTAAAATCCGCTGGCAATATTCAGTATTTTTTTTTTTAAGTTCTGGAAATCTAAAGTGTAAGCTTTTTCAAATACAGAGTTTACTCCAGCAGCCAATGCTGCCAAACAGAACTAAAGAAGAAAAAAATTAAGAAAATACAAATAGGAGGATCATGACTCTGCGAAGTGACAAACAGAAGTTTTTAAAAGCAGCAAAAGACAACCACCCCAGCCTTGTTTGGGAACGCGAAAGTCGCATTATTTCGGATGTGTTTCTCTCTCCTCTCACCCCCTCCTTCATTCAGAACTGGTCATCTTGTCACCATAGGCACACATCCTATTTTTTTTTTTAAAGATTTTATTTATTTATTTGACAGAGACACAGCGAGAGAGGGAACACAAGCAGGGGGAGGGGCAGAGGGAGAGAGAGAGAAGCAGGCCTCCAGCAGAGCGGGGAGCCCGATGCGGGGCCCGATCCCAGGACCCCGGGATCACAGCCTGAGCCGGAGGCAGACGCTTAATGACTGAGCCACCCAAGGCGCCCCACGCATCCCATTTTGAAGATGTTTTCCAGGAACGTTTCCCTGTCTTTTAATTTTGTGATCTGAATATTGGTGTGCCTTTCCTCCTTTTGGCAAAGGGATTACGAGACGCACTGTAGGAAAATAGGAACCTTTCTCTAATTGTAAACTGAGCAAAGGGTGAAGAACGATATTTTATTCTTCTTTCAGTCATGTGCAACAAAAGACACAGGCTCCCGAAGTTACCTTCAGAGCTTGTCAACTGGTATCACAATCGCCCACAGTGTGTTGAAAGTCTGACTGATCTGGCCTCGAGATTCCCCATTTTTACAGAAAGAAGGGCTGAAGCTTTCCATAATGTTTTCTGCCTTGGGCTTCACAAACACACTTGTATCCAGATATTTTTTTCTTGTTAAAATCCTGAAGTAAGTCAGGGTGTACATATGCAATGATCTAAAACTTACCTTTGAAATTAGGTAAATCCACAAATTAGGGTTTAGAATTATGGTGCCTTTTTACTAAGTAGGGCCGCATCATTTTTCACTTGGTCTGAATTCATCCGTTGGCCTTTCCTTACAAATTTGAATTCAAAGCTTCATCAGGCTAAACACAGATGTCCCTATCATTGGTAGCGAGCTAAATTCAGAATTAACCCATGATAAAAATTTGGGAGAAACCTGTGGTATACTGTAGATAAATTTGTACTCTTAAGTTGGATGCAGTCCTGTTAATTGTTTATGAGACCTAAGTCCCGTCAGTGGCCCAGAGTTGGTTTCGTTTAGAGTGAGTTGGATACTAAAATTGGATAGGAGAATGACCAAATGCATCGGAATCAGATGAACTCAGAGTGACTTATGGAGAATGATAGGACCACAGAGGATATGAGAACCCGAGTACATTCCCAACGCCACGTTTGTGTGGCTGTGAACATCGGTTTTCCAGAATCGAATATTGTCAGGGGTATTGAGATCTATCTTGTGGTCGATATTTGATCTTTTGAAACAGACAAATACGTAACACACTTAAAATTGGATGAAAAGTACTTAGACTTTGTTGTGTGGATATTATTGTGAACGTTTATATACCAACAAGTGTGTCATATGGGGAAGATCATTCTATGTTTGGTACGTGGTAGTTGAACTAAGACTTCCACTTAATGAACTGCAATTGAATTGCACTAAATTCTTTGGGTTTTTTTTTTAATTCGAAAGAAAAGTAAGCTTAAATATAATTATGATTGTGCCTTCCAATGTGAAGTGGTTGGAGTACCTTTGAAATGTTTGGAGTCCGAAGTGGAATGCGATGGGGTACTTCCGTTACCCCCCCCCAGGTCCACATATATTCCAGTGCAATTCAAACATTTATTGATCCTGCTCGGTGTTCAGATGGGAGGAGGTTAATATTAGCACAAAGATACCTTTGTCATCGAGGAGGTTACTATGCAAGGGCGCCTGGGTGGCGGTCGGCTAAGCGTCCAACTCTTGGTTTCGGCTCAGGTCTGTTCTCAGGGTCCTGAGATGGAGCCCCAGTCTGCTTAAGTCTTTCTCCCCGCCCCCCTTCAAATAAATAAATAAATAAATATATATATATATATTTTTTTTAAAAGGTTACTATCCAGTAAACCTGGATGCTATATCTAGTCTATGATTATTTTTTAAAATTTTACTTTTCAGGGGCGCCTGGGTGGCTCAGTCGTTAAGCGTCTGCCTTCGGCTCAGGTCATGGTCCCAGGGTCCTGGGATCGAGCCCCAGATCGGGCTCCCTGCTCCGCGGGAAGCCTGCTTCTCCCTCTCCCACTCCCCCTGCTTGTGTTCCCTCTCTCGCTGTGTCTCTCTCTAATAAAAAAAGAATATATTAAAAAATAAAAAAGAACTGTAAAATTTTACTTTTCATGATAAACTCATATAATAGTTGCAGGAAAGAAAGTATTTGGAGCAGCAAAGGTTCAAGTTCATTCCTTTTCTTCTTCAGCTTTTTGTTCAGACACTATTTGTGATGTTAATCACCACGTTAATTAAGTCTTAAATTCCCCACCTCAACCCTCATCCTGACTCTCATTTCTTAACAGCTGCCAGACATGGGTAAATAATGAGCTACAACCTTTTTGTAAGGTATTGAGCATTTACTGGGACAGCACAAAGTACCCTATGGAGACATTGTATACACTAGTAGGAAGGAGCAAATGTTTCTTTTATTTTTATAATTGTTTTGAAAAACCATATGATTGCCAAAGACAGCATACACATGGTCAATTTGGATTCATCCCAGCCTCTAAAAAAATCTGCAAAACACATTAATGGTTGTAATGTATACAGTGGAGGTTTTTTTTTTTTTTTTTTAAACATGCCTCCCAGCTGTACATTTGTAATGTTTAATTTAGGTGAAAATTCTATGAAGGATTTAATTGATATGATCCAGAAGTTTGTTAACCATTTTAAATGGTCATTGATTTTGCCAAATTTCATTCTGTGCCATGAGAACATGGTCCATACTGGGCTGCATTAGTGGTGATAAAACTCCCCTTATAGATTTGACTCTTAAGTCAAATGGTAAAGTGTCTGCCTGGAAACAAATGAACCACAGTCCTGGGGAGTCTGATTAGGCCTGGAAAATGTAATGGAAATACCTGGCTATGGAGAGTCCCAAGAGTCTTTGGAGTAAGGTGTTTCTCCCTTAAAGCTACCCCCCCCAATCTCCCACATCCTTCTATCCGACTCTTTATTCACTCCATCTGTGCTCAAAAATTCACACTTGGGATTTTTGTGCTTTAAACTCATTTTTGCAATTTCCTTTTACATTTCTGGGTACTTCTTTTTTTTTTTTAAGATTTTATTCATTTATTTGACAGCGAGAGAGCACAAGCAGGGGAAGCAGCAGAGGGAGAGGGAGAAGCAGGCTCCCTGAGCAGGGAGCCTGATGTGGGGCTCGATCCCAGGACCCTGAGATCATGACTGGAGCTGCAACCAAGAGTGGGCCACTCAACCGACTGAGCTGCCTAGGCGCCCCTAGTGGCCAGATCTTTAAACCCTCGTTGTACTTTAGGTAGGATTCAAGGAAAGAAAAAGCTTGTCACTTGACAACTTCCTCCTGTTTTTCAGTCTCGATATATGTCATTGGTTGTCAAAAGGGATGAAATGCACATAGTCTGCTTCAGAGTACTTTGAAGACTGTTTTCTTCAGATTCCAGTTTTAAAGTTAGTGTTTCAGAGAGTGAGAAGTTGTAATAACCAGCTGTGAATTACTGCAGGGAAAATTTATTACTAGCCCCTGAACTCAGTGTTTTCTGTTTGTGTGTAATCTACAAACAAGCATCCGCTAGCTTCATCTGCTAATTTGCGACAGCAACTCTACAGGCAGAGGAGAAAATGTAGCCTCAGGAATAAGACCTTTCTTTTCAGCACGTGTACAGGAGACAATTAAGGTTTTTGACACAGAAGGAGATAAATAGGTCTACTGCCTTTGGTGTCGTCCATAGAATGTCAGAATAGCAAGTATTTGGATCCTTCCAGAAAGCTGTCAATAGAATCGGAAGTGCTCATTTAAGAGAACTGGAAATACTTCCAACTCTCAGGTGGCACAGCACAGCTGTGAGGGCAGTGTAATCTGAGAACTCTCTCTGCCGCCTAAATTCTTTCTCAGGATTTGGGACTGAAGTGTCACATTATTATCCCCAACTCTGTAGGAGCCCTCATTCACCCACCCTCCCATCCATCTATCTACGCACCCACTCATCTGCCCATTTCTTTAGCAAATATTTGTCGAGAATCTACTATGCAGCAAACCTGGTGTCAGGTATTTTGAATCCAATGGGAAAAAAGAGAGACAGGGGTCCTGCCTAATGATGCTTTCCTTTGAGGGAGTTCATATCTTTTGTATCTGAAGTTTTCGAACTGTAAGAAGAGGCAGGGGAGTCTCTGTGTGTTACTAGAGAGCATAGGCCCTGGTAGACTTCATGTTCACCAAATTGACTATTTGGGCGGAATCCTCGTTACTCATGCCATAGAGTCAACTTGGACGGGACTCGATGTCTCATCCTTGGAATCTTCTCCAAGGAGGAGATACTGGGTCTCCAGTGATCAAGGACACACTGACTCTCATACTTTGAAACAATGCATCAGGCTATAATTGGGCTAGTTGTGCTCTGAATCTCTTTCTGTGAACCACAGAGCACTCTACAGACCACAGCTAGAGCTGTTCATGTGGAATACCAACAGCCCAGGGAACAGACTAAATTGACAGGCAGAGGTCTTTGGACTCATTTCGTAACTACTTAATGCTCTGAAGACTGGGAATTTCCCAGATCTTGGAACCTTGCCAAGGCCCTCTAAAGAGGTCTACTCTTTAAAGTCCTACAGGAAGCATGCAGGGATCTGCTTCTAGCTGAGCTTCCATTCCCATCTAATGAATCACTTGTACAATGGTGGTAAACAGAGAGGCCCCATCACCTTGTTATCCATACAACAGGAGCGCAATAGAGCCACTTCTGGTGGTGCTGTGTCCGATAACTGTTGGTCCAGATTTCCTCTGTAAAGGTTCAGGAAATAAATGGTTATTAAGATTCACCCAAACAAATCCGGGTTCCACAAGGAGCCAGGAACCCACCTACCCACTGGCTTTCAGCCTCCCTCTGACCCTAAGGACTGGCGGTAGCCAGAATCACATCTCTTTGGGATCCTCTCCTAGAGTGGGCTCTTAAGGAGATCTCTTTCCTAGACCTTGGATTTTGTTGAGGGCTAGGATACTTTTCGGGAGCTAGAGACCAAGAGCGAGAGTATCAAATTCTCTAGCAGTATCAGTCCATCTTGACAAAACAAAATGTGCCTTTCTGATTGGTACGCCTCCAAGCTGTTCTTTGTATATGCTGTGGCGTAAACCTCCCAACCTCTCCCTGGGCACGCTAAGTTGCCTTTGTATCCTGAGCACCAAAGATGCCATTTTTTGTGAAACCGACATGAAGGTCCCCTTAGGTACATTTTTTAAAAATTAATTTATTTTTTTAAGATTTTTTATTTATTTATTCATAAGAGACAGAGAGAGAGACAGGCTGAGGGAGAAGCAGGCTGCCCGCTGAGCAGGGAGCCCGATGCAGGACTCGATCCCAGGACTCTGGGATCGTGACCTGAGCCGAAGGCAGACACTTGACGACTGAGCCACCCAGGCGCCCCATTTTTTTTTTTAATTGAAAACTTTTTGATTGGTTATTGGGGAACCTTATTAGCTGCAAATAGTGTTAGTTTTCAGGAAACTGGTTAAATGGTAAAATTCAGGCAGCCATTATAATGAAGTTGAATCAGGAAGAGAAAGTTAAATATGTGGCTCGGTTTCTTTCATTCTGATGTAAAATAGAATAACAGTGCAAAGAAAAACCAGATAAAAGAGTAAAAATCACAGGGCTAACGTGTGGGTGAAGCAGTATTGGCTGTCACAGGTAGTGTCAATTCTCTGATTATTACCAGGCAGAGATGAGCTTTATTTCAGGGAAATGGATCATTATTAAGTCATCCGTCTGATCTAGAGCCAGCAGCCTGATCTAATGATTTCATTCCTGGATTATTTTTAATACATAGAATTAATGATGTATGGGCAGCATTCACGATTATTTTAATAGTATGGTATCCTCCTAAATTGCTTTTGGTAAGTCAAATGTTGCATTGGAAGAGACTGTGTATTTTCTTAGTAGTGCTTCACGATTCCTTGTCTTACAATTCAATAAATCATCTTAAACCTGTCAGCACATAGAGTCTAAGATTTATTGCCTGATCCATTGCGTAGTAGATAGCTTCTTGGCCGGAGAGCAATTTCTGAAAGTAATTTAATCAAAGTGTTTTTATAATAGAGTGAACTCTGGCTTGATGTCTCAAATATGTATTGATGTCCTCAGAAACGTATGATTTAATCTTATCCAATTTTGAAATAGAATTCAGATTTGGCTTTATGTGATTTCTGTTATAGACAGGAAATCGTTAGCTGCATTAATATTATTCATGTATTCTTTTATCAAGCAAGCATTTATTGGTGCCTCTATTTGCCCATACAGCACTCTGCTAGATTTTGAGATGCTGTGGGGGGACGAAGAAAGTGCTGGGTAGGTGGGAAGGCACAACCAATGGCTCAGTTGGCACAACCTGCTGCAACTGGCATGGCGGTTATTGGCCAGTAGGGAAAATGGTTTAACTGAAGTGTGGTCCTCATTCCGCAGGGCCGCGGTCGTTACAGCTGGCTTCTACTGGGGAAATGCTAAACCTGCTATAGTTTTGAGGACTTTGCATGCCAATTCAGGAGCTTGAATTTGATCCATCAAGACTAGACAGCTTTTGGACTTTTGAGAATGGGACACTATTGTAATACCAACTTACCGGGAAGATTACTTTGGTGACCACGCATGGACCAGCTTGGCTGGGCAAGAATTAAAGGAATGAAAACCAGTGATTCAGGGAAGAAGATGGTTAGAGTGGTGGCCTTGGGTAGAAAAGGAAAAGCTGAAGCCTGAAGCCAAGGGGTCTTTTAATAAACAACCAGGCAACTGTAGAGAGTGCTTGATAGAATGCATGAAGGAGAGGTCAGAGTCTAAGATGATGTTGTGGTTCTCGACCTAGAGAATGGTAATTCTCCTTTGTAAAGACTAGAAAGTGGGAAGAAATTTCAAAGGGGCAGATGATGCAGTTAAGAAAGTTGAGTTTAAAATAACAAGGGGTGGTCAAAGCTTAACATTGGCGCGGAGGTGGGAATGAGAGACCGAAGTTTAGGTGTGAGTTAAGATCTGAGATTGAACTTTGAATATTATCAGGACAGAGGAGAGAGTCGAAACTGTCAAAGAGTCCACGTTTACCGAGGGAATGTGTGTACATGAAGTCACTGTTCTGTCGTAATTGTTTGGAGATGGAAACAACACGTTCTGGTGAAAGGTTCACTTGCAGTCAAAATTACGTGGTGCCCAAGTCTGCCTTTAATTATAGTAAATGTGTTTGATTTGAAAATGTATTCATTAGCTATATAAGTGACACTTCATTCAAATAAAACTAACGCACTGGAGAAAAACAGTGGTTAGTGGAAGGCCACTCTATCATTTACTGTCACCGTTGAACTACCAAGCTGTCTCTGATGTCATATGTTAACATTCTACTTCCCTGGAGTGTCCTATCACAGTGGTCAACCAAGGTCACAGACATTTGAAAATCAAATGACAAAAGTCACACTGAAAAGTTCTGAATGCAAAGTTTAACGTTTGCTTTCAGCTTTCTACATTTTGTGTCAGGCCAAATCTTAAAGAGGTGCACTGACTTCAACCAGTTGGGGTGGGGGGGTGGCATTATTTTTTCATCATAAACAGATGAGTTTGGGTCCTCTGCTGGCTGACTGCCCTCTCCCCCTTTCAACACCACTTAAACATTTTTCAAAACAGCATTTATAAGTAATTGAGAATACACTGGGGCAACTTCACCAAGACTGATTTTTTTTTTTTTTCCTGGAACATTCTGAACATCTGAGTTCTATCTATGTTTTTATTAGAAAAAGCAATTCAGAATTGCCAGTGGTGACGGGGTAAAAAGCACAGTTGACGAGGTACACATTCATTCCCAAACCTTCCATCTGCCATGATGTTGGGTCATTGCCCCCCACCTCCCAGATTCTCCAGCCCTGCCTCGCTGCCCCCTGTGTGCCATGGCTAGCACCCTCTTGCATCCATTATGCTTCCTGTTCGCCAGTGGAGACAGAAGGAACTACAGAAAGGCCCAGGCCTAAGGCCTCATGACAAAGACTGAGCAGGGGGATCAAAAGGTATCCCCAGAAAGGGAAGATAAGAACAGTAAGGTGTTACTTACCTCCACTTAGCTTCTCTTCTCTTTACACATTTTAAACCCCCACCTGTTGAAGGGTGTTACGACGTTCAGGTAAGTGGTTCTCAAACTTGAGCACTCACCAGAGTCCCCACATCACAAGTTCTGGGCCGCCTTTAGTTTCTGATTCAGCAGGTCTGGGGCAGGGCCCAAGAGTCTGCCCGTCCCAGCAGCTCCCTGGGGGAGGCCCTGCTGCTGGTGCTCGCTGCATTTGGAGAGCTAGACTCTAAGGCCCGGGCGAGATGAGACTTTGCCCTTCATAATCGTTGTAACTGGCAAGTCTCCTTCCACTTCTCTGAATATTGGACAGTTTTCTCTCCCTGGGTTAAAAGCAGATGATGGCTTTAAACATTTTTTTTTAAAGCGACATTTATTCTTTGACATCCTCTTGAGCCAAACGTTGTGTATGCGAACCAGAATATATTCCAGGGAAATGAGAGTTCGTTCATTTCCGAAATACACCGACCCTTAAGTGGTCTTCAGTCATGTCTACACAAACCAACTCTGGGAAGGCTGCTTAACAATTTTTGGTGCAGCACTGCAAATGGAATGGTTAACTCTAGAATGATTACTACTAGGTTTTGCCAGCAGACAGGTGGCCCTCGATCGAAGACCCAGAAGACTGTGGGCAGTGATGGAAGGAGTAAAATCTTATCGTTGTGGTTTCCATCACTGTAAATATTTGCATTTATTTGCGTCTTACCTTTCAGACTGCAGAGGCGTTTCTAGTCCTCAGGGCATCGCGTTGCCTGAGTTGACCTCTCAAAGAATCTGGGTAGGGCAGTGAATCTATTCTTTTTGTCATCAGAGTTCTTAAATTTTTTTCCCCTATGACTTTGATTTACTGCATAAAAAATCCTGTTGAATTATAAACATCTGTAGCCTACTTCTGTGATATTTCTGGTGAAATAATTACTGTTAAAAATCAACAAACCCAGTTTGTAGGATGCTACTAGGTTGCAAAGTCTAAATTGAGGTCACCGGAAGTTCTTTTTAGACATTAGGAATACTTGAATGATTCAACAAAGCATTTCCCTGTATTTTCTGGTCAAAAAAGCCCTCTGAGTTTCTGAACAGTAATAATCAGTGGTCCCTGCAAAGCACTGTTCAGTAAAGTTCCTGGGATTTTCTATGATAAATTCTTATAAATCCACACTTCCAGCGACATCTATATATAATTTTCTTCCTGCACTCACTGTGTGCATATGCTGCATTCCAAAAGATATTCTTTTTATTCTGAATAAATCTTTAAAAGTGTAAAACTAGCAACGGGGATAAATTGTTAATTTTTGTTCACTGTATTACAGATCCAAAGACTTATTAGCAAGCTGATTTCTCAATTTTGAGCAATAGTTCTTGCTTTTGCCTATGCATTAGAATCTCCTGAGGAGTTTTAAAGGTTCCAATGCCTGGACCTTACCCCAGTCTAAGTAACTCAGACTCTCTGGTTGGAAGGGGGTGTAGACTGAGCGTGGTATTTGTACAGCTCCCCAGGCAACTGCGGTGTGTAGGCCAAGGTGGGAACCACTTACCCACTGATCGGTCACCATCTTGCTTCCTTCCTTCCATAACTTCTATGTTTCTTTAATTTCGACTCAGTCAAAATCACCTTGATTGGACAAAGACAGCATCAGTCCTAATGAGGGAGAAGTGGCTGGGTAAAGGTGGGAGAGTCAGGGATGAAAGATGTGATGAATTCAAGACGTCTAAAACCCAAGGAAGGTTCTGTCTTTGAAGGTTACTCAGGGCCAAGAAACAATGGCATGCTTTCATGTTCTTCCTTGAATCGCTAGGCTGTCCCAAATGGGGAATTCTCTTACATAACACTGATTTTGTAAATTCTTAACAGACCAGACCCCTTTAGATGGAGTGGAATTTTAATCCATTTTTTTTTTTTTTGAGTCAAAGAGTGTAACCTCCCTTGGCTTTAATACTTCTTTGCACCTCCCAGATGGGGATATGAATTTTGTGAACAATATGAATCCTTTCTGGGAATGCCGCAAATTCAAGAGCAAAGCTGACCATGTATTGAATTTTAATAATCATTTTCAGCAGCTGGTCCAGAAAAGGCATGGTCCTCTAAAACCTAACAATTTGAGGACATACATGTCGCGGTAGAATCAAAGCAAAGTCATTGATGCAGATTTATTAGATCAAAGACCCAACTATTTTTGCTTGAAATATATTCAATATATTCACTTCAACCAAAATAAAATATCCGCAGAATGTGAAGTACTAGCTTAGAAGATGATTTGGTCTTCCCACAGTATCTTAACAAACAAAAATGCATTTCCATTCATTGACGGCTAAACATTCGCCATGAGACATTCAGGTCTGGTAAAAATGTTTGATGGTATCAGTCAAAACCCTATTTAAGTAGAAAAGCCAGAACATGTTCGTTAATGAGTATCTAGCAATGTCCTCATCTACTTAAAATGGAGGAAAGGGGATAAGATCAAAATCATTCAATCTCTGAGTGATGGAGGAAGTAAAGCTTGCAGCACCATATACAAACAAGGTGGATGACATCCATCAGTATCGGGATTTTATAGACATTAATCATCCTGTGCTCTAAGGCCCCCTTTGAGGTGTGTTTTATGATTAAGAAAAAAGACTGAGGAAAGTCGAATTGATGGAAAAAGCAACTGATGAGTAATCCCGCATTCGGTGTGTACCTACAACCCAACGCTTTACACTTACTCACAGATTGGAAAGAACTGACGGATCCTTGCGCTGTGCTGCCTTCTTTACCTACTCTTGACCATGCTCTTGCTGTAACAACCTTGATTCCAGTTAAGATCCTTTCTGACTCTTTCCTGGCCCGAGTCTTCCACTTCTCTGAACAAAAGTCGACAGTGGAATTTATTCAGACATTTGCATTTCACCCATGATTTCAAGCTGTTTTTTTCTTTTATGAGTTACAAATTATTTTGGTAACCAACAAAAAGAGACAAGAAGAGCCTTCACCTTTAGAATTTTGAGTACCTGAACGACTGAAATTTTAGGCATACGTCTATGCTCCCGTGGTAGGGGTTGAGAATGTTACGTGAAATTGAATCATTGCAACGTTATTTATTTATTTTTTTTGAATTACTGCAATTTTAAAATGATTTGGACCAACAGAACAAACACTCTGTATTAACTGATAAAAAGTGTTTAGATTATTTTTTTAAAAGACATTTTTATTGTTTCTAAAGAGGCCCATTTTCTGTAAAGGGCCAGTAATCAACACTGTCACTGTAGCTCATAAGCAGCAGCAGATAACCCATAAACAAATGAGAAGTATCCGTGCCCTCGTAAAACTTTATGGACACCGAGATTTGAATTTCATATACTTTTCACGTGTCACAAAATTTTATCTTTTCATTTTTAAAGATCATTTAAAAATGAAAAAAGCACTCTTAGCTGGTAAGCCATACAAACACAGGTGGCGGGCAGGATTTGATCTCCAGGCCGAGCTGGGCCGACCCCTGGTCTAGGAGATTAATATTTTCCCCAACTTGAAAGCTTTTTTTTTTGTTTTTGAGCAAAAATAATAAACTACTGTTAGTCTATTTTCCAATAGTCCCATAATCTTTCCACCATCTAATTCCTGACTGACAGTTGGTTACCTCTCTTGAGTCAACCCCATGGATGTGCTGTGTTGAGATTGATTCAAGACCCTGAATAGGGGCACAGGAGCAGGGAAGGGCAACAGGAGAGCTGCCAAATGGGACCTTCATGGCCCTTTTACGTAGGCCATGATCTTAGGAAATGCTTCCTGTAATGCTCCATTGATCAAAGCTACAGTCATTTTTCTCCGAAACATTTCTCTGCAGGCATCAGTTTTGCAATGGAGATAATTATTTCTAAATTTGAGATTTTTCAGAGGTTCCTCATCATCCAGCTTCCTTCACCTCAGTATTGATTCTCCAAACTGACAAATGTGGTTATGGGTCAGCTGCTCACCTCTCTTATTATCGGCGGAAGTTGGGCCAGGGGACGAGGAGCGAACAAGAAAGGCCACTCACATCTCTAGGACCTATAACTAAGTAGTTGTCATCGGATCTGCTAAAATTATAACTAGGTGAATATAACTCTTAAAGATAGAAATTTATCTCCATCAAAATTTGAAAGCCATTCTAGACCATAAATGGTATTTAAAAATTGTTCTCTGTGTATTATTGACTACCAGATTAGAATAATAAGCCCTGAACTCCTGATGATGGAATTTATAAATATGCAGAGCAGATTCGGTGGAGTTAATATAGAAATATCAAATAAAACCTGACAAGGTAAATACAGTATCGCGTATCAAAATGGCTTGAATTGTAGCCCATGGAACACTAGACTTAAATTTGTATGCAGATTGGGTTTTATTATGTTTTTGAAGTTCCCTGGGCGGCCTGTCTTGCCAGGGCCTTTGGAAATGTTAACTATCATAACCAATGAAAAAAGGCATTAAAAACTAAACCCAGCATAAATCACACGTACTCGCGGTCTGTCGTTGAGTTGAACCTGAAGATAGCCTTAAACTCCTGCAAGGTAATTAAAACATCTTAAGTGTTTAGTTACATACAAAGAATTTATGCTTTTATGCAGGTGGCATGTGTTAATACGGGTGTGTGTTTTCATATTAAGGATTGTGATTAAAGTTTCTTAGAAGAAAATACATGGATTGTGGCACTCGGTGTGTTCGTATCCTGATCTTGCTGGAGTCGTGGTGTTGGGTGTCAGAGCTTACAAACACAGTTCCTGAATGTCGCTCTGAATATTACGGACTGAAACAAGCGAGATCTGTGTTTGCCTTGAAAGGTATCCAGACTTAATATTATACTTTAAAGACATTCTAAAGCATTGACTTCGGAATAAGAGCAAACATTCTTTAAGGACTGGATAAACCCAAAAGGAATTACTGAAATCTCCTGTTTCAGGCATACATTTTAATAGTAGTGCTCAATGACAAGCATTAATTCCCTGCAACCTGACTCTTAGGTACAGGTCTCCAAAGGCTAAAATTAGCAGTATTTTTGTCTGCTTACCTTGCCATTTGATTAGGTATCAGTGTGTGTAGAAGCACAAAGCTCATCTGTTAAGTTGGATTTACTATTTTCAGCTGGTGTCCCTCTCCCTGCCTACAGGCTTCTATTGAGGTTGATGTGAAATCTGCTGTCCCGCCAGGGATTGTTAAATTGTTAAATTACCAGTTCAAGTGAGCCTCGCTGAACACTACCTAACGTGAAGGAGGTGGAGTATGGCTCCGTGAAAATGCATTAGCAGTGTATGCATGAAAAACAAAAATTATAGGAAAAATTAATCATCCTCGCTGCAGAAAAGTGTGCGGGCCAGCCTCAATCTTTAAGCAACACGTGGTTTACAGCTTGGCCTTTCCCACGTTTGACTTGTATCCTATCGATTGCTTAATATTAAGAAGCCAGATCTGCCTTTTAGAAGGACCATCCTTGTATCTTTACTTTTAGAAGGACCATCTTGAATTATTTGTATTCCTGTACTTTGGTGGTGGTGGTGGTGGTAGGAGGCACACATTGAATTCCATCAGCCGGTTGTGTGCTTACAAAACCTCATCCGTCTCAACAAAGACACATCCTTAGCACATCCTTCCCCTTCGAAGAGTAGCAGTGCTATGGAAAACACACCTGGGGAAGAGGTCATGAGTTAAGGCTAGGAGCGACTTGACTTTGCTTTTAGATGGAATTTGGAATAGATGTGTCCGTGATAATTGCTAGACTATCTATTTATATAAACCCATCTTTATTAAAATTTGTTCAGTAGTGTATTTGCCTTTCCAGAAACCTTGTGGTCTTAGGGAGTTACATAGCATCCTTTCAGAATGCTTTTCAATCGTCAAGCCCCTCTTCTTGGGCTCAGACTCAATGCTACCAACGAGAAAGGCCCTCAAGGGGGGAAGGCAATGTTTTAACAATCCGCAGTAGTTGTTAAATGAACTAACTAGTTAGTTGATTTACTACATTAGATTTCAGAAGAGTTGTCCAGTGGATATTCAGTTTTCCCTGCTACTTGTTCCCGCAATAAATATTTGAGCACTTACAATGGGAAGGGACTAAGCTGTCATGGGTATACAGCAGGCACTCAATATATACTATGGTTTCGTTATCCCCTCTCCTTAGTAGTAGAATTATTTCCTGCTCTGCAGGTGCATTCCAGAGGGAAGAGCATGTGCCCAGGCCCAGGAAGGAGCTTGGCCTACGGGCCAAATCTCAGTCACCACCTGCTTTTGTAAATAATGTTTAATTGGAACAGAGCCCTGCCCATCCGTTTATGTAGAGTCTATGGCTGCTTTCTCGCTAAAACAGCAACAGAATTGAGCGGTTGCAACGGAGAGCTTATGGCCAATAAAAACTAAAATATTTACTACCTGGCCCTTTACAGAAAAAGTTTGCTGACCCCTGTTCTAGACTGTAATGCTGTGCTGTTCAATAAGAGAGCCACTAGCTGCGTGTGTTCCCGCTGAGTGTTTGAAATGTGACTGGTGTGAATTGAGATGTGTTACGTGTGTAAAACATACCAGATTCCAAAGACCTAGTAAAAAGAAAGAAAGAAAAAGAATGTAAAATAGTTCATCAGGCTTTTTTTAAACATCTTGAGTAATCTCCACACCCAACGTGGGGTTTGAACTCAGAGCCCCAAGATCAAGAGTCGCACGCTCCACCGACTGAGCCAGTCAGGCGCCCCAGCTCATCAGTTTTTAAATATTGATCACAGGTTGAAATGATATTTTGGATATTGAATTAAGTAAAATATATTCTTAAAATTAATTTTAACTGGTTCTTTTTACTTTTTTTTTTTTAAAACAAGACTATTAGAAAATTTAAAATGTGATTCGCATTTGTGGCTGACATTGTATTTCCAGTGACTGCTGAGTTAGAGCCTGGAATTTGGAGGATATGTGACCTCTAGAAAAAGCTAGAAAGAGGGGAGGGGGGCACCCGGGTGGCTCAGTCGATTAAGCATCCTACTCTTAGTTTCGGCTCCGCTCATGATCTCAGGGTCCGGAGATCGAGCCCCGCATCGGGCTCTACGCTCAGTGCAGAATCTGCTTGTCCCTCTCCCTCCTCCTCTGTTGCTCCTCCTCCAGCTCTCTCTCTCAAATAAATAAATAAAATCTTAACGAGAAAAGAAAAGAAAGACGGGAGGTGGAGGAAGAGAAAACAATCTCTTGTATTTGTGGATGTCTTTCAAAAACAATAAAATCTTTTGTTAATTTGGCTACTCCTCATAAGAAGGAATACGCACCAATAATGGCTTAGGATTATTTTCCTAATAAGGTTTTAGTCGAGTTCTTCCAGAAAAGGACCCTGGCTCAGAATCCATGTTGGAAGGTGACCCGGGAAGCAGCCAGAAGGGAGAGGGGAGGCGGGACCAAGGAGGGGAGGAAGCGGAAAGAGGGTGTGGACGCGAGCCGCTTGTCACCACAGGCACCTGGGTTCTCTCAGGGGGGCTCTCTGAAAGACTTTTTGGGTCATGACTGGGGGGGGGGTCCCACCCAGGAGGTGAGGGAAGCTGGGCTTTCATCCACCTACTGCCAGTAGTCGCTGACTGAAGGCTGCTTCTAGAGGCATCAGCCTTCCCTCGTTCCCCCCAGCCCCCCAGCCTGCCCTGCCGGGGGCCCAATAAAACCCTGGTGCCTAAAAGAACAGGTGCTTGGCAGCCAAAAGCCACCAGCAAGCTCGAGAGTGGGGACTGCCTGAGGCCCGGGGTTGGGCCCCTCTAGTGCCTGGTACTGACACCAAACTGAATGTTTTCTCCCATAATTCATGATTTCAACAAACATTTGTATGGTTCCTGGTGTATGTGTCCATTTCCTCCCCTGAGCTTAACAATCGCACAGATAGGGAGATCTATCCGTACCCACACACCATGGATGGGGGAACTGGGCCCAGGCGGCGTCTGGCCAGGAGAATTGAGCTGGAATGGTAGCCCCAGTCTCCTCACCCTCTGCATGTGTGGTCACTCAGGCCCGACTCCTTGGATCTCTACAAAGCTCGGCTCCGTAAGGAGATGTAAATGTACCAACGTTTTCGAGGTGAGAAGAGGAAACGAAAACTATTTTTTTGGTACTCTGTAGAATTCCTTAGATATCCATAGGGAAGTAGATACTTCTATACCCTTAGTCCCAAGACTCTTATGCCAAAAAGTATTATCTCTCTTTTGCACAAAGTGCAGTCAAAATGAGGAGGTTATAGGACCTGCTGACCGCCACACAGGATGTGAGCGATCCAGTTAAATTCTCGAAAACTCCACGGAAGTCCCTGTAGTGGAAGCTTATGGATGCATGGTTCACTGAAGACTGGATTTTGTTACCTCCCATTACCCGGGCTCTCTTCAGAAGTGTTGTCAGTCCCTTTGGTACTTCTTGGAAACAAGTCTCTCTCCCAGCTTCATTTCCCTTTATTATGCTTGTAAGTGACTCGGTAATTCTTTGTGGACTTCAGTAACACTTGTACTATTTAAATTTGAATAACCCCAAAGGATCTAGATAGGTCAATGTGTTTAAACCACAGGCTTTAGTCTACATATTAGTTGATTAAAAACAGATTTTTATACATGATGTATACTTAATAAAAGGAGGGGAAGCAAGCAGATGTTTGTAAAATCTAAATGTGTTAGATTCTATTTGTTTGGCTCTCTTTTGCTGACTAGCTTTAGAAAAATCATACCTATGATCACTGAAGTGTAAACAGTTAGTTGATGTATTTCCCTAGAAATTTCCTGCTCAGAAGGGTCAGCCAAAAAGACAAGGAAAAAGATTCCCTAAGATTAACATACCAAAAGAAGTTGACAAATATACCGTAAAGTAGTCACATCTAGATCAAGGACACTGAATAATGGAATGCCTCAAAATTATTCTCTAGTCTCTGACCATAAAATGATTAGTGGTTGTGATTCATTTCATCCAAACAGAAAAACTTTTGGCTGTTGTCTGCGTTGTTGTTGTTCTTATTGTTAAGAGCTTTGAAAGCAAGGTTTTCTTTGATGCAACCATGAGAGCGTTAACTTGAACCTTAATCACTCTGTCTGGCTCCTTCCCTGACTTTCTGTTAAGGTATCCCATCCTTTAAGTGGGAAATAGTCATTTTTCTCCCTTAAAATATTTGTGCTTGAGATGCTTTGAGTGTTTCAAAGCCAAAATCGAAGTGTTCTTGCTGGTCTTCCAGTCCCAATGAAATATGTGCCAAACCTCCCTCTTAATTCTGAACACATGAGAACTACAGATAAAATATTTTCAAATGGATTTTGAAGAATAATAACCAAGTTTAAACATAAATGGAAAGTCTCCAAGGACCGGAAATGAAAGGAGATGCAGAATGGTGGGGGAAGGCTGAAGCTGGGCTACTCAGAAGTGGAGATGAGCCGGGGTGGTGGGGACCCCGAGGGGGAACGTGGCGGAGAGTGTTGCGCACGGGGCAGGAGCCTCAGACGGGCCCATACACCTGGAGGCCAGGACTCCCCGTGGACACAGCGGACTCAAAGGGTCCCTCCCACCTTCTCTGGAATTGGAGCCAGACAGAATTCTCGGGGACAGAATGCCTCAGGGAGGCACGGAGTCAAACCCGGATCTGTGCCTCTCTAACACACGGGTGCCCTGCGGGAGCGCTCTCTCTGGGAAAACGACCTCACACCCCAGCATCCGAGTGGGTAGTTCACTTGGCTGTGCTGTGCCAATCCCCGGACCCCAGCCCAGGGAGCAAAGTTCCCATCAGATGAGCTATCGGACAGAAATTGTAAGATACGAGATAAAATCAGACTCTTGGGAAACATTGCACAAACACAGGAAAATAGGGAATTGCCTTTTTTCAAGTAAGCTTAAGAATAATTAAGTGTGTTTAGTCCTCTTGAACTTATGAAGGAGGGAATAGCATCCTGGGAAGAAGAAGAGAAAGTAAGTCAAGGAGAGGGAGATGTGATGAAGAATCCACTGGAAATGAAAAATGTGGTCATTGAAATGAAAAAATTGGGCAATAGGATAAAGACCAGATTAATAAGCAGAACTTGTTTAAGAATGACCAGAGAGATTTCTGTTTCTGACGTATGCATTTTAAGCTTTAAATAAAAGTGACTCTTTTCCTGAATATACTTTTCTAAATCTAACATTTCAGAAAGCAGAAAGAGTAAATGCTTTCAGAAATTAATTTCGTGGCATAGTGAACTGTTATCACCTTGATGAAATTACTGATTTTCAAAATGGCCCCATACTCTTTTTTTTTAATTTTTTAAAAAATTTTATTTATTTGAGAGACAGACAGTGAGAGAGAGCATGAGAGGAGAGAGGGTCAGAGGAGAAGCAGACTCCGCACTGAGCGGGGAGCCTGATGTGGGACTCGATCCCAGGACTCCGGGATCATGACCCGAGCCGAAAGCAGTCGCCCAACCAACTGAGCCACCCAGGTGCCCCCCCCCAACCCGTACTCTTTTCAAATCCCTTTTTGCTGATGGCATTACAAATCCTCGATCTATTTTCTTTTCCATGAAATTTCCTTCCATTCCGTCTTTTCACTGTATTTGTGGAATTGTCTAGCCGTTAAAACTGTTAAAAATGTCTGCCCTAATCCTTTGCCCTGATCTTGGTCCATGACATTGTTCTATTCCCTGCCTGTGGCCACCTCTACCTCCATCCCATCTTCCCAAGAAGTTCCCACTGCTGTTCACCAAAAACTCCAAACCCATCCTTCCAGCCTCAGCGGAAAGAATGTGTCGTCCGGGAAACCTTCTCCGGGTAGCCCCGACCTCTGCCCCTTGACTCGTTCACAGCATCTTTCCCCCAGTTGCATCTCCTCGTGGACAAGGAGTAGGAGTTTTTATTTGTGTTTCCCCAGTATCTCTCAGAGTCTGGCATTTAGTAGAAGCTCAATAAATACTTGTGTGAATAGCTAAATATATGAATGGCATCAATGAAGAGCATACAGAACGAGAAGCGGGTTATTGTGGTTGAAAATTAGATTTAATAGTCATTGCAGGGGACTTTAAATTTGATGTTCTAAAGGAATAGGGAATAATTCTAGATTTGTAAGCCGGATAGTTATATGAAAACTGTGGCATTCAAGGAAATTTAATCTGACATTGATAGGTTGGTAGACAAAGAATAGAAGCATGTACAATAAAATGTACTATGAGTGAGTAAATGTGCATGATGGGACTTCTTATATCTTACAAATGCCTATCAATAGTCATAATGTCAGTGATAGCCAGATAATGCAAACCTTCCTCTGAGGGACTGACCTCAGCCTGCCCGTAAAATGGTAAATCCTAAAAATCCAGTAATAATTGATTTGCTGTGGGAATATACTCCTTATATTATTGCCATGTCTGATTCAGGTAAAGAACTAGAAATCCAATTACCTCCTTTCTAGTTCACCTAGTTCACCACCTATAGCTAATTATTCAGGTAAATGTGCCCGGGTTCGTACAAGAAGCAGGAACAAAAAGAATGAAATTTGAACCTTTTTTAAAGGTTCTTTTAAATGCAGCTCCTCAAAGTCAAGTTTAAATCTATAAATGTGGGGCACCTGGGTGGCTCAGTCAGTTAAGCATCTGCCTTTGGCTTAGGTCATGATTCCAAGGTCCTGGGATCGAGTCCCACATCGGGCTCCCTGCTCAGCAGGGAGTCTGCTCCGTCTTCGTCTGCCCCTCTGCCTGCTTGTGCTTGCTTTCTCTCTCAAATAAATAAATAAAATCTTAAAAAACAAAATCTATAAATGCTTAAAGCTCCATAAATTTCATTGAGGTTTCTGCAAAAGAGATCAGATTTTCCTGAATATGAGTAATTTTGTTATTAAAAGTATGTAATACTTCAGGATACAGCATAACATTTTCGGGATGCAGAATAATATTTTTCTTCTCTTTCTGAACAGCAAAACTTGGAGAGTAACCTTACCAGCCTTATCAAGAGGAACACGGAACTGGAGACCCTTTTGGCTAAACTCATCCAAACCTGTCAGCATGTGGAGGTGAGTGTCACTGTGTGCTGTGTTGCCCATGAAAACTGCTAGCCCAAGGTTTTATACCCTCCTCGCCTTTACATTTTTAAGATGGGAATCTTTTCAAAATTAGATCTTTTGCTGAAGCCAAATATAAAAGATGGACAGAATTGGAAGGAACTAGAATCTCGGAGACTCTCTCCCCATGCACTACTTTGTCCCCCCCCGCCCCCCGCTGCCACCATGACAGCTCTCCTTTACTTAGCATTCCTAGTATTGTAGATTTTAACCACCTTTACAAAGAGCATCCAAAAAAGCCCCGTATAAAAGGTGTTGTATCAGTTTCCCTGGGGCTGCTGTAACAAATCACCCCGGACTTGGATGGCGTAAGATGATAGCAATGTATTCTCTCATAGTTCAAAATCAAGCCCTGCTCCCTCTGAAGGCTCTAGGGAGGACAAGTTCATGCCTCTTCCCACCTTCTAGTAGTTCCAGGCAATTCTTGGAGTTCTTGGCTTGTAGCTGCAGCCCTCTCACCTCTGCCTCTGTGGTCCCATGGCCTTCTCCCTGTGTGTCTCTGTGTCTGCGTCCAAATCCCCTTCTCACAGGGACACCAGTCATTGGATTGGGGCCATCCTAACCCCGGGGTGAATTCACTTTAACTCGATTACATATGCAAAGACCCTGTTTCCAAACCAGGTCATATTTGCAGATACCGGAGGTTAGGACTTGGACGTAATCTTTCTGGGGCAGCCACAGTTCAATCCACTGCAGATGCACATTAAATGCATCTTAGTTGTCAGATACGTTTCCATGAAACGGATCACCGTCGGGATTAAGTCAAGAGTATGCAGGTGGCAGTGACACCAAGGACGAATTGCAGAACCCAGATCTTTCTAACCCTCTGCTTAGGATGGATTCACTTTTGGGGTGCTTGGGTGGCACATTCAGTTGAGCATCCAACTCTTGATTTTAGCTCAGGTCATGATCTCAGGGTTGTGAGATCAAGCCTTGCATCGGGCTCTGTGCTCAGCTTCTCCCTCTCCCTCTGCTCCTCCCCAACTCCTGCGCTCTCTCTCCCCCTCTCTCTCCAATAAATAAATAAATAAAATCTTAAAAAAAAAAAAAAAAGAATGGATTTGCTTTTGGCAAGGGTCTCTCCAGGGACCATTTTGAGCCTTGTTGATTAAACAACATGGTAAATAACAGTGAACAAGCATAATGTTTTCATTATCGTAGGGCACAGTGAATATGTGTTACAGGAATAAATGGATGAACAAAATGGAATGATCCATGTGCTATATTTTATTTTTATGATGTGATGGCATTTGATGTTTATGACAATAAGAAAGAATAATTTCTCTTTGGTAAAAAAAAAAATTACCTGTGTTTTACGGGGAAATCTTACAAAGGCTTTATGGATTGGGTGATTATTTCATTCAATTTCAGCTAGTTACTTCTTAAAGCATTTAGTGTCTGGTTTCTATTATGGCCTGTAGTGATTTCAGAACAACTGTCTTGATCCTAATGCAATATTAGTATGGCTTGAATTTACAAAATGCTATTCATTTTAACATGGAAAATGACTTTCTGTAACGTTCAGTAATTTCAAATGATAGATAGAAATTTACCAGATTTTATTTTTATTCCAAAAGACTAGATATTTAGATGAGATAGAGGCTTTTTAAATAAAGCTATTACTGCATTGATTGTATGTGCCATTGGAAGTTATTTACAAGGAGTAAAGAGTATGCATTCCTTTCACTGTGTTCCTGTATAAAGCCTTAGGAATGGAAACGAATCCTTGTGAGTGAATAAATCTGGTATTTGGGAAATATAGTCTAGATAAATATTAAAATTAATTATGAGTAGGAGAATGATACTGGAGGCACCTATCTTTTTACTGTTTTTATTATGTGTCCCTTATAATTATTAAGAGTCTCAGAGCGTAATTTTTCAAAAAATGGAGCATCCGGTTCTCATACAATAATCCAGTGAGTCTGTTGAAGTCTTATTTAAGGCATTGTTGAAAGGGGCAGCCAGGCGGTCAGCTAGCCCAAAGGAACAGAGCAGAAGCCGATACCCCCGCACGGGGGGGTGCAGGGGGCACCGTGCGGGGAGAAGGGCGCTAGGATACGGGAGCTAAGTTAGATGCAAAACTGCTTCATGACCCAAAGGGCAGGAAAGTCATAATGTCTGGGCAAAATGAGTTGTATATCATCTGTTTTCTCCAAGTTATTGTTTAACTTTGCAGCGACTAAGGCTGGATCAGGAGTAAAGCCCAACTCTGTGACCTGCCAGCCTGGAGAGTTACACGACCCTTCCTTAGGCTGCCTTGGTGGATTATGCACCAGTACGACCTAGTACGACCTAGTACGATCTAGTACGACCTAGTACGACCTAGTACGACCTAGTATGATCTAGTACGACCTAGTACGACCTAGTACGATCTAGTACGATCTAGTACGACCTACTACGATCTAGTACGACCTACTACGATCTAGTACGACCCCAAAAGGACTCGCAGTCTTCTTTTTGCCTTATTTCCCCGTTTTGGATAATTGAGTTTAACATGACTTCTGCTCTTCCTGTTCTAATCCCCGTTGATCCAGGAGTTGTGTTCACTGCACAGATATTTCTGGGAGAGGGCGTAAATTTTAGCCTCTGGCCAGTCACTTCGGTTTGTTCAAGTGTGACCCTAGCTTGTTCGCTCTGCTCACGTGCGGGGGGCATCCGCTGTGTGTGCGTCACATTGTACTAGACGCCAAGGGACCGGCCCACGGGGAGCTTACCATCCTGCCCAAGACCAAAGAATAACGGCAATGCAAAATAGAAAACTACTGGCTGTAGGAGAGGTGTGGACGCAGGACTTGGAATTTCCGAGAAGCAGGTGGCACTTGGGCATGTGGAGAGACAGGACAGGCACTACCTACAGGGCAAACCAAGGCACGTGGATAGAAGACTAAAGAGTGTATGTACACAAAGCAAGTAGATCGCCCTGTGGGAACCAAGTGTGTGAGGGGGATCAGTAGGAACCGGCTTTTGGGCGATGAGAATGGGGTGGGCTTTAATAATCGCATCACTCTCTGAACTTTACTGGGTCCTGAAGGTTTAGTGAGGGTTCGAGGAGCACAAAAACCTGGGTACCTTTCCCAGTTAACAACCGGCATCCCTAATTCTCTTCAGTAAAGGATATTTTGGGCTAATGGAGAACTAATATGGATATCTTCGTGCAAAAGGCGCTGAGCGCGCATCCAGGGAAGAACCTCGGAGCACACGAGTAAGCTCCAAAAAGCTAGTGGAATTTGTTAGGCACTTTTAAATCAGTGCAGTGGACAAGAATTTCCTGGTTCACATCCGAGGTTCCGAGACTGTATTTCTTCCTTTTCCTCTTCCTGAAGGTGTCCTTGTATTTGGGGCTGAGCATTCCGAGGGAAAATAATCCCCACACCAGCTGGAGCGAAAAGCTCCAAGCACAGAGGCGACTCTCGATTGTTGTAAATCAAATCAATGAATTCCCACCAAATCCTGAGGAAATGCCACATCCTTATAAGTCCACACCTCCTTCCTGGGATTCACTTCTGCTTTTCTTGAGAATGAAAAGAGTTGGAAGGTCCCCCCCCACCCCCATTGTTTTCGTAACTTGTTTTCACAGTGAGGGTAAGCGAACGAAATGGCTTTTTGATAGTGAGCACCAAATCTTTTTTAAAACTAGTGAACGGACGGAATGAAGGCCGAGGCAGCTCAGGCCTCAGGGGGGAGAGGCATTGAAAGAGCAGTTTCAGGTAGACTCCCAAGAAATGTGTGTGGAATGTGGTGGCTGGGATTCTAGAAACGAGTGGGTTTGGGGCCACTGGGTTTTGTTTTCCTCAGGAGCATTGGACAGTAGAGAACCCCCTGGAATGAGCTTAGCGTTAGTTACCTATGGGATGCGGGACAAGCCTCTGAGAAGTGATCAAAATTTGGGTGAGCCCCGGAACTCACCGGTTCTGGGTCAGATATGGACAGTTTCCCTTCATCGCCTCATCCTCCTCCCTGTTTTATTTTAAAAAAATCAGAGGGCCTAGTTTATTAGCTACGCACATAATGATACGTATCAAATTCTCGACACGTTCTGAGAATCAAGGTCTTTCACGGGGCCTACAACACCTGGACACAACCGAGATGTTCATTTGGGAAATTAAAGGTGACCAGTGACTAAATACACAGAGAGATGGTAAAGAAAACCTGGGGAACGGTGACTAATTAATTGCCAGAGCAGCATGGAGAAAATAAAGGCTCATCTGACCTCACCGTCCTTGCCCAGGCTCATCCTAGAAGGGTACTTTCCCCAAGCCAGCATCCTGCCTAAGTCCTGGCATTAGCCCCTTTGGCTTATCTTGCCTTGTTTGTAATTACTTTTGATTTGATTTTATTTTAAAGATTTTATTGATTTGTTCGAGAGAGAGAACAAGCATGAGTGGTGGGGGAGGGGCAGAGGGCGAGGGAGAGGCAGACTCCCTGCTGAGCAGGGAGCCGGCCCCTGGGACTCAATCCCAGGACCCCCGGATCACGACCTGAGCTGAAGACGGATGGTGAACCGACCGAGCCACCCGGGGTGTCCTGTAATTGCTTAAAAACAAACAAACAAACAAATTCCTTTTGCCATTGTTTTTTGCACTAAGTTTTTAAATTATCCGTTTCTTTGATTTCAATGGAAACCTTGCTGTCTTGCTGGCTTCTGTGAGTTCTTCCACTGCTAGATGACACGTGAAGTGACAGACTTCTTGGGGGTGAACTAAGTGCCATTTAATTCAATTTTTGCCCAGATATTGGGGCTCCATAAATTGAAAGGGAGGAGGGTGATGTGTTACAGTAGCTTGTGAGAAATGGTTAAAAAAAAAATTGATTTGGGAAAACAGATAGGGGTCTGTGAAAGACTTTTTCCATCATTCACCACATCCAAAGAGCATTCGGTTGTACGCTTTGAAATAAGGGGGGGAAACCACTGGGGTAAAAAGAAAGATGAAGTTTTAAGTTTAAATTATTTTATTATGCCGGTTTACGCAAAAGCATTCTCTCCTTCCGTATGGAAAGCCTTGGCAATTGCTTCGTCTACAGCCATTGGATAAAGACCAGCGTCTGAACACTAAATTTGCTGTTTGTGTCTTGTGGACAATGTGTCTGATCTTGGATAACCTATGTCATGCTGGGGGCCAACTCGAACGTGCCAGGTCGTAACCCATTGTCCCCTGCAGATAAGGGTTAGATCCCCACCCCATCTGAGCCCTTGAGAGAATGCTCTCAAGGTATAATGAGAGTCGGATTCTGGCCTCATTAAGGCACATCAGGCAGCCCACAGTCATCCATGGGGTCTCCATGTAGACGGCTCTGGAATGATGATAATGGAATAGTACAAATATGGTGGCACTCAAAAACTGGATTATGAACCACTGTGGTAAAGGCTGCTCTCCCAAGTTCAAGTTTTAGGATTCCCAGGGCAGACAAGAACTCCTGGGCTGCACAGAACCCCATTCTCTCCGGAGAGGATTGGCCACTGCATGTGTATCATGGCTGTGTATCCAGTTTACTCCACCAAGTTTGCTAAAATTGACAGCTCATGAAACAAACTTAACCTTTCTCCGAGGAGATTAAATGTAATTGTTTATTAAAGTAGTATGCAGGGGCGCCTGGGTGGCTCAGTTGGTTAAGCGTCTGCCTTCGGCTCAGGTCACGATCCCGGGGTCCTGGGATCAAGCCCCGCATCGGGCTCCTTGCTCAGCGGAGAGCCTGCTTCTCCCTCTCCCTCTGCCCTTCCCCCCAGCTTGTGCTCTCTCTCTCAAATGGATAAATAAAAAAAAAAAATCTTTAAAAAAATAAAAGGGTATGTAACACACACTTGAATGTCTTCCCCTAGATTCAGTGCTCTTGCCTTAAAAAAAAAAAAAAAAGATTCAGAAGCATTGGATCCCGTTACCTTCTTAGGTATATTCATGAGGAATAGCGAGAAGAGATCAGTAGAAAGTGTTCCAGTCTTCTCTTGTTTTGGAATAAGAGATGCATTTTAGGAATGAATGACTATAAGGTTTGGTCATTTTGGTATTACTCTCGGAATAACATTCCCAAGTTTCCGCTTTGAAAGTCTTCTAAAACCATGACCCAAACCTCTTCTCATCTGCTCTTCTTTCCAGTTTGGATGGAACGAACCATTGTGTCATATTCAGAATCCTCCCAGGTGGCTTGGATTGGAGTGTGAGCACATGTCCGTGCCTCTGAAGATAATTCCTTGGGCATATTTGAACTTAGCGATGCAGAGTTCCAAGGCTAATACTTAAGTGTGAAAGAATTGGCCTTACTTGGGGGCCCAGTGGATGAGCAGTGGGAAAAAGGGAGAAGGCATGTATCTAAATGTGGTCTCTCCCCGTGATAGAGGGATTCTTCATCACGTCTCCCTTAGACCATTCCACACACAACCTCCTTGCCTTGAAATATTTAGACGCTTAACTAGAGCAGTAGGGATGCTTCTGGCATGATGTAAAGAATAGTAAGAATGGGTAATGACAGATCTAAACCAATGGCCACTGTAGTTGTCACACAGGATAGCGGTGAGTTGGACAGATCCAGCTCAGAGAGTCAGAGGTGTGAGAGGAACCATCCCAGATGAGAAGGTGACTGTCAGGTAGAAGATTAAGTCTCATGATTGTGCCTGTTCATGCCATTCAGAGATGAGCCTGATTCCAACCATCAATCCATCATTTTGTTACTGAACTAGCGTCTTTTGTTTCTGGGTCCTAATACCTAGTTTAAGTTGTGTTCTCAACAAATGAATATAAAATTGCTTTTTATGGTGATCAAGTTGAAATTATCTCTGTACATAAGGTAATTACAGAGTGGGAGAGAAATGGGACACATCATCTTTCACCTTCATTTGATTTTCTATTTTTAATTGCTAAATGTTATAGGGAAAACTGAAGAGCTCTGTTCTAATTTTGAAACACTCCAGCAAAATAATTGAGTCATGCATATAAAGGGTTCGTTAACAAGAGCACAATTGTAGCATTGATTATTTTTGTTTGAAACAGAAATATGAAATTTTAAATCCAGCTATTTAAAACGCCCGAGGCCACCATTGAATGTAGAAAGCTTTCAGTGCGGAGCAACACAAATAAAGATTTTTACAACCAAAGGAGGTAAATTCCCAACCTGGGAATTTATGATAGAGCTTTTACTACGCTTTTAAAAGTATTTTCACTAGATAGAACGTCAGGTTTATATACATGAGGTGATGAAAACTATCCTAGTAGCCTAATAATCTGACCAGGCAAGCTCAGTTTGGGGCCGTGATAAGTCCAAGAAAGCCTTCCGTCTGTTTACTTCGGTTGGGAAGATGGCGCCTTGTGGTCCCTGCAGGTGTTAGAAGGTGATTACTGAATCGAGTCTTACAGGTCCTCAGCAACGTGTTCCCTGTGGTGCAGGGAAGGCAAAAGGCAACACTTACGCAGATGTATACAAAAACAAAAACGACCACTTAGCAAGTTCCTACCATCGCAATAGCGTTTTGAGGCAAATGTCATTCAGATGACCGTGGAAATGTGACGTGTAGGCAGACATAACAAGATTCAGACAGTAAAAAAAGTGGGGGGGGGGCGTCGGGGATTGAATCAAACCAAATAATAAAGCAACCGGAGTGGTTGCTGAACGTCAGCTACCCAAATCAGGTGATGGAGTTGAAAGAGATGATTAAAAGCTTAGATTCCTAAGGGAGTTCTCAATCTGAAACATGTAATTTATTTTAGACCTGTGATTTTTAAGTTAAAAAGTATAAAATAGTTTGTTTCAAACCAGTGTTGGAATGTTGAGAACTTGAGTTTCACTACATTTGTAAGTTCCGTTTATTAGATTTCTAAGAGCTACTTAAGGATGTGAGAAGGTTTACCTTGTTAGGGTTTTAATTTTACCCTGTTAGGCATTTAAAGTGCTTATAAAGTAAGTTGAATATGTTACATTTATAAATGCAATTTAAAATGTTACAGGAATTTGGCGATAAAAATCAGAACAGTGGTTACCCATGGGGGTGAGAATAGACGAAGAGGGGCTCCGGGGGTACCTTCTGGGTGATGGAGATATT